>NC_092240.1:13715000-13857500 GCF_036320965.1 Panulirus ornatus | reverse complement strand
AGTGAATGAGTGATAAAGGAAGATATTAAAAAATAACTAAGATTAGTAAGAACTGAGAAAATGACCATCGTCAACGATGGTGCCGGATTTTTCCTACTTCTTTCGTGAGTTACCTCAAAGGATCTGTTCTGAGTGAGACAGAAGAAGGACGGGGTTGATCGCAACGGACCGTGCTGGTGGATTCTGTTGTCTCTTTTTTTTCGTGAATGATCTCGCAGGGTAGTCCGAGAGAGAGAGAGAGAGAGAGAGAGAGAGAGAGAGAGAGAGAGAGAGAGAGAGAGAGAGAGAGAGTTAGAAGCCAGACTGTGTCTCGTTTGTAGAGACGAAGAGAGAGAGAGAGAGAGAGAGAGAGAGAGAGAGAGAGAGAGAGAGAGAGAGAGAGAGCATCATGGGAGGTATCAGTGAACTCTGGTCTGGCCAAGACTGCGAGTCATTCTCCTTCGTGACATCATCGGTGGTGGTCAACACTTGATAGGACAGGGGATGTTCCCCCTCCTCCCCCAGAGGTAATCAGAGTGTGGAGACAACTTACGTGTGTCGCAGTAGACTGGATACAAGGATTCCATTCCTTTAGCTTTTTTTACGTTTTTCCGATGTCTGAGTCTGTAGTTTTATCCTTTTTCTCGGTGATTATAGTTTCCTGTTGTTTGTCACTTGTCTTTTCACGGTATATATATATATATATATATATATATATATATATATATATATATATATATATATATATATATATATATAAACGATGTTGGGTAAATTTACTAAAACCATGAAAAGATAAGAGTGAATGATAACGTGTTAAATGACTACGTCAATATACCGTTTAAGTCAATATACCGTTTAAGTCGAGGGACGAAAGAGGATAAATATATTGATGTTGGAACCGTCATATTCCTTTGCCTCAGCGACGGTATAATGGCACACAAACTGACAGGTTCCCATGATACAGACTTGACTGTTTGTACTTGAATATCCTAGAACACATTCATTATGCTGTCTTCACTTATACCAGACGGGCGCCATATGCTAGAATGAGAATGCATGTGGTCCAGTAATTGTACTTGACACCTGAAGAACGGGGTAAGGATGTATTTGGTTGTTGGATGTAGCTTGAGACGTTGACGGGTGGTTCATGGTAGTTCAAGGGGGACGACAAGACCGACCAGACATAAGCACGACTGTGGGCACTCCGGCAGTTCCCAGGTAGCAAGGTTGTTGTTTACATGCTAGGCATGGCTAGGACGGAGGCCCCGTGGTTCTCCATAACCCACAGAACATTTGAGATGCCTGGCTGCCTTCCTGAGTGATTACAACCACGCTTGGAATCGCCAGGAACCATCATTACGTCGTATTTGATAGACCGAAAGACTGGACGGGTGTTTAGGTAGTGACTGATACATTAGCCAAATGCCCCTACGTACTGCAATCAAACTATGAATACCCAACCATTGTTTTGTGTAAATTGGCACTTTAGAAGTGCACCATTACACGCATGTCGTTTGATAGTAGGCATTTACACCTTTTTTTGAATCTCTTACTCTAAGGTTTTACGTTCGCCATGGTTGAGGTAGAAGGCAGTTGGGGACCAGCGGGTCGACGATCCCGGGGAGTGTGTTATGTTGGTGACTGGTGCGGCACGAGCAGTGGAGCGCTCCTCTTTAGTCCAATGTTCATTCGTTTGTTGGAGTGAAATAAAGAGCGTGTAAACCCATGGAGAGGAGCTCAGTGCATATTACAATACACACACACACACACACACACACACACACACACACAGACACATACACACATTTATATACGTATATGGGTCCTGGTTTTGCCCAGTCTACGGTACTTTCAGGAGCAGGGAAATGTAGACTCCGCTTGAGATTGTACTCCCAGTCATACAGATTCGCCAGAGATGATTTTCCACTCATGATGTAGTCTCTTGCAGGTATATATATATATATATATATATATATATATATATATATATATATATATATATATATATATATATATATATATATATATGCAGAAGATAAAACCACAGGAGAAATGAAATAGTAGCATCTAGATCTCTCATTTATCACATCTTCAGACAAATTGATAGAAAGTTAAGGTACCGAGTGACATATATAAAGGGGGGGAGCTCAGGTCAGAGTGGAGTTAATTAAGCAAAACTGACAAGCCGGATCATAGCAGATCAACTGGGCAGGATCGCTTTATTTACCTGATTGACACGTCAGGTCACAGCAGTTCAGCTGGGCAGAATCCCTTTACGTACCGAACCTGATATTTCTGAATCATAGTAAGAGTGGCCATAGGAATATATATATATATATATATATATATATATATATATATATATATATATATATATATATATATATATATATATATATATATGTATATTTTTTTTTTTTTCATATTATTCGTCATTTCCCGCGTTAAGAACAGAGGACTGAGCCTTTGAGGGAAATCCTCACTTGGCCCCCTTCTCTGTTCTTTTATTTTGGAAAATTAAGAACGAGAGGGGAGGATTTCCACCCTCCTGCTCCCTCCCCTTTTAGTCGCCTTCTGCAACACGTAGTGGCGTGGGAAGTATTCTTTATTCGCTATATATATGGTATATATGTTTTTTTTTTTTTTTTGTCGCTGTCTCCCGCGTTTGCGAGGTAGCGCAAGGAAACACGAAAGAAATGGCCCAACCCACCCCCATACACATGTATATACATACGTCCACACACGCAAAATATACATACCTACACAGCTTTCCATGGTTTACCACAGACGCTTCACATGCCCCGATTCAATCCACTGACAGGAAACAGCATAGATGCATGAAAGCAAAGAAAATAATGATAACATTTACTTTTCTCTCTTCTTCACCACACCTGTCGCCGCCCACTGCGTCAGCGAGATACCGCCAGGAAACAGATGAAGAGCTTCCACATCCGCTCACATCCATACTCTAGTTATCAAGTATAATGTACATAAACCACAGCTCCTTATCCACACATGCCCCACAGACCTTTCCTTGGTTTACCCTGGACGTTTAACATGCCGTGGTTCAGTCCATTGACAGTGCGTTGACCCCGGTATACCACATCGTTCCAATTCATTCAGTTCCGTATACACCTTTCACCCTTCTGCATGTTTAGGACCCGATCGCTCAAAATCTTTTTCATTCCATTCTTCCATCTTCATTTTGGTCTTCCCACTTCTCCTCGTTCCCTCCTCCTCTGACACACAAATCCCCTTTGTCAACCTCTCCTCACTCATTTTCTCCATATGTCCAAACCATTTCAACACTCTTCTGCTCTCTCAACCACACTCTTTTTATTACCACACATCTCTCTAACCCCTTCATCACTTACTCGTTCAAACCACCTCACACCAAATACTGTTCTCAGACATTTCATTTCCAAACATATCCGCCGCCCTCCTCCGCACAACCCTATCTACAGTCCATAACGAAGACGGTGGGATAAAGGCCAAACGTGCTCTCAGCTTCATGGTCGATTCGCTGAGCTCGAGGGACTGCCAAGGTCTTTAAGAGCACTTGAAGGGCGGCGCCACCTCCCTCCCTCCTTACGTTGGTCTCTGGTCCCACCTGGTGTGGGAAATGTTGGTCACAGAAGGTGTCTTGTTTGCCATGCTCTTTGGGTCTCCTCCACACCGCGGAGATTAATATCGGCCACGGTCAAGTCATATGTGTATTGGGGGGAGCTACACCAGCTTGTTACCTTGGCCTATACTGCGGCGTTTCAGGTTATCATGAGCCGCGGGCGGCGCGGCGTTTCGCCCCCTTCTTCCGTCAAGGTCTGGGGAACTGAGGTGCCGCTTTCATCATCAGCCTGGCGTGTTGACGGAGCTGGCACTTTTTGACTGATTGTGGCTCACTTTGTTAGGTCTGCACACACCGCTACCTCGGCGATATATATATATATATATATATATATATATATATATATATATATATATATATATATATATATATATATGATAATAATAGATGTTGTCCCTGGGAATCGTATCTTTAGTAGGAAGAGATAAGTGCGGACTACAATCGTCTTGCTCTCTTGACGCTTCAGTGTACACTTTATCTCTTCATGAGAATCTGCAGTTACGAACAAGAATAAATCAACTTATCTAAAAACATAAAACTTACCACCTCAACAATAAGTAATTCACATGAATATTTACGATAAAACAAGTTCTAGCTTTTTAATCATATGTAAATACAGATTACTTTCCTTGAAGCTCGTCTGATTTCAGTACATGTAGAAATGGTTACAAAGTCCTTTCTAGTTGACAGATGATCATTGGACAGTGATACCTGATTGAAAAAGTATTTTTTTTTCTAAACTGAGGATGGATTATCACCAGTGATTGTTTTTTTTTAAATATATTCAACGTAAATATATTTTCCATTGCTAGAAGCCAAGCTAAACGAGTACATGTAGAAGTAATTACAAAATACTCTCTAATGAATGGGTGATAATTGCGTCTGTAGTGATCCATACCACAAGGAACAACTTATTTACTTGAACTGAGCGTTAGTGCCTGGTAGTACACCAAGGCGATGGTTCCATTCTCACTTTGAATAGGAGCTTAGAGCTACCAGTGACTTCAGCAGTGGAGCGACAACACCTGTGATTGTACAGTATCATTGTTAACTCCCTCTTGATGTTGGTTTCATTCTCACTTTGAATAGGAGCTTAGAGCTACCAGTGACTTCAGCAGTGGAGCGACAACACCTGTGATTGTACAGTATCACTGTTAACTCCCTCTTGATGTCCTCTCTCTCATATAATGATACCAATGTGTGTTCGGCATATTTAATCGTCCTTGGGTGCATTGTGGTCTTATGGATATACCGTCTTTACGAACTCTAGACCAACTAGCCATGAGCAGGAAACCTGAGACTTAGGAAACTGATCATGTCATCTGGCAGTCAAGGTGTTATGATGTTTCAGGTCAGTGTAATTGTTCTTCCTTTCACTTTAAGAACATGATCAAGTGGAATATCTTGCTTCATCTTCTCAAATGATTTATGATCATTTAGTATGATTGTGATTTAATCAGTGTAACCAGATGATGATGGTAATGAGGTATTTCAGTAGGTTGATAAAATGATCGTGGCACATTTTTGTCTTTTTCTACAACACACACACACACACAGACACACACACACACACACACTCACACGCACACACACGTAAGTATATATATATGTATATATATATATATATATATATATATATATATATATATATATATATATATTTTATTTTATTTATATATTTATTATACTTTGTCGCTGTCTCCCGCGTTTGCGAGGTAGCGCAAGGAAACAGACGAAAGAAATGGCCCAACCCCCCCCCATACACATGTATATACATACGTCCACACACGCAAATATACATACCTACACAACTTTCCATGATTTACCCCAGACGCTTCACATGCCTTGATTCAATCCACTGACAGCACGTCAACCCCGGTATACCACATCGCTCCAATTCACTCTATTCCTTGCCCTCCTTTCACCCTCCTGCATGTTCAGGCCCCGATCACACAAAATCTTTTTCACTCCATCTTTCCACCTCCAATTTGGTCTCCCTCTTCTCCTCGTTCCCTCCACCTCCGACACATATATCCTCTTGGTCAATCTTTCCTCACTCATTCTCTCCATGTGCCCAAACCACTTCAAAACACCCTCTTCTGCTCTCTCAACCACGCTCTTTTTATTTCCACACATCTCTCTTACCCTTACGTTACCCACTTGATCAAACCACCTCACACCACACATTGTCCTCAAACATCTCATTTCCAGCACATCCATCCTCCTGCGCACAACTCTATCCATAGCCCACGCCTCGCAACCATACAACATTGTTGGAACCACTATTCCTTCAAACATACCCATTTTTGCTTTCCGAGATAATGTTCTCGACTTCCACACATTCTTCAAGGCCCCCAGAATTTTCGCCCCCTCCCCCACCCTATGATCCACTTCCGCTTCCATGGTTCCATCCGCTGCCAGATCCACTCCCAGATATCTAAAACACTTCACTTCCTCCAGTTTTTCTCCATTCAAACTCACCTCCCACTTGACTTGACCCTCAACCCTACTGTACCTAATATATATATTGGAAAGGATCACAATTTTTTCGCGTGATCAAGTGTATTCCTAAGAGTCCATGGGGAAAATGAAACACGATAAGTTCCCGAGTGCACTTTCGTGTAATAATCACATCATCAGGGGAGACACAAGAGAGAAATATAACAGTCAGCTGATATACAACGAAGAGACGAAGCTAGTACGCCATTTGGTAAACATGCGGTTGTATATCAACTGACATATATATTTCTCTCTTGTGTCTCTCCTGATGATGTGATTATTACGAAAGTGCACTTGGGAACATATCCTGTTTCATTTTTCCTGTGGACTCATAGGAATATATATATATATATATATATATGTATATATATATATATATATATATATATATATATATATATATATATATATATATATATATATATATATATATATATATATATTTACTCTTCTGTTCGAGACATACATCGATGCTGACTTTCCACTGGTGGTCGCAGTCCAGCCCAGGGTTAAACTGTTGGAGCAATGGCCTGCATGAGGCCACCGTCCTCCCTCCTCCCACACTCGTCTGATGACCGTGCAACTTGTCACACTGTCCCACGAGTTTCCCCGGACCAAGGCTGCTCTCGTGCCGAGGGGGAGGGGGTCACTGGAAACAGTTTGTCACCTCCTCTCTCTCTCTCTCTCTCTCTCTCGTGTGTGTGTGTGTGTGTGTGTGTTGCGACTCATTTACCCCTGTGGCTTGGGCTCGTTTGATTCCTTACTGTTGTGCCTCGTAGTGTGTGTTTCTGTCAGACTTTGTCTCTTCATATGACACCGTTGAACGTCCCTTCATCACCCCCTAAAAAAAAAACAGCTCCACGAACATTGTGCTCACAAAGTGCACCGGTGGCAGTCAGATATACTAAGCCTGCGCGCACGGCGGATGAATGCGCAATACATGACGTTACTAAATAGGAACTTTGGACACGTGAATTTCCTTGTGGTACTGTCCAGGACACACGTCTCTGTACCTGTCCATTTTTTGCCATCTGTCTCTCCGGGTTTACAGATGTTTTCTGACCATCGACTTGTTATCTGTGATGTTAGTGGTGTGGTTGAATCACTCATCACGTTACTGGTCTTTTAAAATTCATTATCCGTTGAAGAGTGAGTTCGATAAGAACACATACAGGAATAACAAGTGGATGAAAGGTGAGGAATGGAAATGTGTTTAGTTACCTAAAGAACACGTTTGTTTGTTCTTCATTTGTGATATGTGAACAGAGGGAAATTTGCTTTCACTGTATTCTAGTATATCATAAACATTTCTCGAAGCGGTAGAGTGCATGCGATTTGGTATCATGTAACGTGTATATAAATAACACTGTTGGTACCCCCTCATTGCATTATTCATTGCCACGTCACGCTCGAAAGTCATAGATTTATCGGTGTGATAAATTGTCCCGATGTTTTCTGCTTTCTCCTCATTATTTCACACTATTTTTCGCGACTGTAGATTACGTATGGTCTTAAAGCTTATTCCCAAAAGTCATCCGAGTGAGTTAGAGTTTATGGATGATTGTGAAAGGATGCCATACAGGTATATATTGAAACTGCGTGTATCCCGTTAAGATATGAGCCCTCTTTTTGTAGGAGGGAGTGATGGCGAGTCACAAAATTAGGACGTGTATTATCCCGTCAGCACAATGAGTAGGCCACGAGACAGTTAATAATGGTAAGACTCAAAATTGATTTAGATGCCTCAAAAATTAGAAGCGAGGCAAACACCCGCTTGTTTTTTCTGCTCTCACCACTCTGGTCTGTGAGTTTCCAATATCTTGAACCATCACAGACAGCCTCGTTAGGGGGCCTAATGGTCTTCTGAAGTTTGAATTCCTTCGTACTCACGGCGAGATTTTACGAAAAAAAGGTGTGTGTGTGTGTGTGTGTGTGTGTGTGTGTGGTGGGGGTGGGGTTGTGTATCACTCACAGCTGGAAAGAACTGGATTTAAGAGAGAGAGAGAGAGAGAGAGACCAGACGGAGTGAGCAACGGCAAGAATATCTGTAGGAACACCAACATTAACAAGAGTAGCTTTTCACCATCGGCATCGCCACCTTCGCCATCCTCACCTTCACCATCACCAACACCACCATCACCAACACATCATCACCATCGTCAACACCACCATCATCATCACCATCACATCACCAGCACATCAACACCACCATCATCACCGTCATCAACACGTCAGCGCCACCATCATCACCATCGTCAACACCAGCATCATCATCACCATCACATCACCAGCACATCAACACCACCATCATCACCGTCATCAACACGTCAACACCACCATCATCACCATCGTCAACACGTCAACGCCACCATCATCACCACCATCAACACGTCAACACCACCATCATCACCATCACCAACACGTCAACACCACCATCATCACCATCACCATCGCCAGCAGCAGCAGCAGCAGCCAGCTCCGCCGTTACCAACTTACGAGACAAATTGTATACCCCTGTACAGCCTTTCTGTAGCCTATCGCCCGGGGTTACAGGGAGAAAGGTATGGTGGGTTAGGGGAAGGAGTGGATAGCCTCCTGCCCGACGGTACATAGGTTTAGAAATGAGGACTTCGACAACCAGAGAGACAGAGAGAGAGAGAGAGAGAGAGAGAGACCCGATGTGTTCCATTCAACCAAGCCCTCCCCATCCCGCCCCCTCCTCACCCCCATTGCTGGTTCTATTTCTTAATTAAATTAGTTCAACCGCTCACCCCCTTCCTCCCCTCTCCCAACCCGTCAGCGAAGCTGGCAGCAGTTGGCTTTGTAGAGCTGCATGTGTGTGAGCCTTCAGCAGTGAAGGGGTTGGACCATAGAAGGGTGGGGAACAATGAGTGGGAAGGTAGCAAGTTGGTTATTAGGGAGGGAGGGGAAGCTGTGTGTGTGTGTGTGTGTGTGTGTGTGTGTGTGTGTGTGTGTGTGTGTGTTAAGAGAGCCAAAGGCAATAACGAACTCTCGGAAGGAATACGTTAATGACTTAGGTAACTTTGCAACGCGGAATGGTGGGGTTGGGTGTCGGGGGTGGAGTGGATGGGTGTGGCGGGGGAACCGGGAATCGAGGAAAATGTCTTTGAGAAAGGGAACGAGATATCGGGATGAACAACAAGCGTGTGGGTCATTCCAACTCAGAGTTAAATCAGAGAAGAACTCAAAGAACTCAGAGACACGAAGGCGAGAGAACCCTAAAAGGTGATGTCAGTTCAGACGACGGAGGTTGTACTGTAGAACAAAAATGAAGAATAAAAACAAGAGAATCTACCTGGGATTGTGACGAAGCTTTATGGATGAGCAGAGTGGAATAACCCTTGGGATGTCACACAAAAGGCAGTGACGAGACCTGCACAAAGGAACCATAATGGAACGGACTGTGAGGGTCATTGGCTAGTCACCCACGCAGCTCACGAGGCAAAGATCACATCAAGGGTATTGACGGTGAGGACGAGAAAACAAAAGATGACCCCTTTCCTTTTCTTTTTTTTTTTTTCCTCATCGAAAAGAATCTATTTTGGACTCAAGAACGGTTGCGAAACAATGGAGGCGATGGGAGTGACTTAGGAAGTTGCGCCAAAGCAGCCTACGTAGAGGGTGGCAATTAATTATCTTAGGTCTTTTATATTCTTTGAGGATGAGGGGTTGGTTTCGACCGGGTGAACCGGCCGAAGTTGCAAGAGGTGTTCCGAAGACATTGGCGAGAGAGGAGAGACATCAGTAGACTAGGAGGAGGCTTGGAGATCAGTGAAGTTCATTCACAATCACGGGAGCGCGAAGAGGGTGTTCAGTACCATTCATCCTCTACGTGAAGACGAGGATGACTGGCGCAGAGAAAAGGAAACGTGAGATGGATTGATTATCGGAGGAGAACTGCCGCCGAAGGGCAGGTAGATATGCAAGAGGATCACGAAATGGTAGCCTGCTCGGTATCACGTCTACATAAACTGGCAGACAGTCCTTACAACGCGAGAAAGAATTATGATTAAAAGATAAATGTAAAGAAGAAGAAGAAGAAGAAGAAGAAGGCAGCGAGGTCTCTCGAGAAAGGAAGAGAGGGTATGATCAACAGGTGAAAAGAAAGAAAAAAGAGTCTTGAGTTATCTGGACGCCCTGATCACACACGCAGGGAGGGAGGACGTAAAAGCAGAGATCAGATTGAGGATCGCGAAAAGCGAAAAAGGACGTACTGCTCAGTTGAAAGGGAAGCAGATGCTCACGAAGGACATGAGCGTAAAGCGAAGATTGCGAGGACAGTGACGTAAAGTATAGCTGTGTGTGTGTGTGTGTGTGTGTGTGTGTGTGTGTGTGTGCTGATTCGGGCCATGGATCTTGCGGAGAGAAGACGTTGACTGATGAGGAGCATTTCAGACGTGGGTGTGGAGAAGGATCGGGAGAGACAGAGCGAGAGACGCGGTGGGACGAGTAAAAAAAAAAAAGAAGAAAAAAAATATGAAGAATTTCTCGAGCGCTGTTCGAGGAAAATTCCGACTGAGGTCATATCACAGCGAGGGAGAGGAATAGGATCAGGTCTGTGCTTCAGGGAAATGAACCGCTGAAGGACGTTTATTGAAGGACGGCTGGAAGGAGGGGGGGTAGGGTGGAGGGAGGGGTGCATCCAGAGAGGAGAGGAAAGACTGAAAGAAGAGAGAATGTGTCCGACGAGATGAAAGAAGGATTAGCTGTGTTGATGAAGAGCCGGAAACAGAGACACAAGGGTAGTGAAGAAGATGGAAGCTTGGCCACCACTGTCGTGGCAAGATATATATATATATATATATATATATATATATATATATATATATATATATATATATATATATATATATATATATATATATATATATATAAACCCAAGATGGACAGCACACCAGCTCGTTCCAGTCTGGCCAGAGTGGAACAACACTTCCTTCTGACCATAAACTCGACCAATAACCATTCCGCCATTTCCTCTCCTCCCACGGAGCGCCCCTCTCCATCTTGGTGGGAATCATGACCTCCATCACCTCTCCATGCTCGAGTGGGCGATATAAAAAGAGGCCTCTTACGGTCTCAGGGGGAGCCTGGGGGATACGATCACTGCTCAACAGATTATTTCGTTGTCTAGCCAGAGACCTTGCAATATATATATATATATATATATATATATATATATATATATATATATATATATATATATAGATATATATATATATATATATATATATATATATATATATATATATATATATATATATATATATATATATATATATATATATATATATATATATATATATATCATCCCTGGGGATAGGGGATTAAGAATACTTCCCACGTATTCCCTGCGTGTCGTAGAAGGCGACTAAAAGGGGAGGGAGCGGGGGGCTGGAAATCCTCCCCTCGCGTTTTTTTTTTTTAATTTTCCAAAAGAAGGAACAGAGGGGGCCAGGTGAGGATATTCCAAAAATGGCCCAGTCCTCTGTTCTTAACGCTACCTCGCTAACGCGGGAAATGGCGAATAGTTTGAAATAAAAAAAAAAAATATATATATATATATATATATATATATATATATATATATATATATATATATATATATATATATCTTTTCTTTTCTTTCATACAAAATTTATATATATATATATATATATATATATATATATATATATATATATATATATATATATATATATATATATATATATATATTGGAAAGGATCACAATTTTGCGCGTGATCAGGTATATTCCTAAGAGTCCACGGGGAAAATGAAACACGATAAGCTCCCAAGTGCAGTTTCGTGTGATAATCACATCATCAGGGGTGACACAAGAGAGAAATATAACAGTCAGTTGATATACAATGAAGAGACGTAGCTAGAACGCCATTTGGCGTTCTAGCTACGTCTCTTCGTTGTATATCGACTGACTTATATTTCTCTCTTGTGTCTCCTGATGATGTGATTATTACACGAAAGTGCACGTGCACTTGGGAACTTATCGTGTTTCATTTTCCCCGTGGACTCTTTGGAATATATATATATATATATATATATATATATATATATATATATATATATATATATATATATATATATATATATATATATATATATTATCCCTGGGGATAGGGGATTAAGAATACATCCCACGTATTCCCTGCGTGTCGTAGAAGGCGACTAAAAGGGGAGGGAGCGGGGGGCTGGAAATCCTCCCCTCTCTCTTTTTTTTTTTTTTCTTTTTTTAATTTTCCAAAAGAAGGAACAGAGGGGGCCAGGTGAGGATATTCCAAAAAAGGCCCAGTCCTCTGTTCTTAACGCTACCTCGCTATCGCGGGAAATGGCGAATAGTATAAAAAAAAAAAATAAGATATATATATATATATATATATATATATATATATATATATATATATATATATATATATATCACATACAAACCTCCAACAGCTAGGATCGAACCCGGGACCCCTTTGCAACAGGTGGGATTATAGGGGCGATCATAGCCTAGTGGTAGCGCTCCCGCCTGTTGCACAGGGGTCCCCGGGTTCGATCCTGGCTGTTGGAGGTTTGTATGTTCTATGAAGATGCGCGTTCATATGCACTTTGTTCGCATGTACACATATATATATATATAATGTTAGTGATGTTGCCGGACTCCGCCTGCATAAATTTACACAGCGAGTGAAAAGTCACCTTTGGCGAAGCTGCATCATTAAGAGTACGGTCTCGTCAAAGTACTTATCACTCCAAAGGAGTGTGCATATCCCTGTTGCTGGAAGTAGTGCAGCCTTGGACTGCAGCAGCCTTGAAAGAAAAGGGTTCTTGGTGACACCAGGACTGTTTCATATAATCTGGTCCTAGAGTAATCATGAATAAAGATAATCTTAATAGAAGTGATTATATTTTACGAATTTTTGAAATGAAGTATTAACTCTGTTCAAATAAAGACATGTGAGGACACTATGTTGTAGAGTGTTCTCCACTATCGTACGAACAAAGGCAAAGCTATAATTGGCGAATGCGATGTTTATCAACAGAGCAATGGAAAGTAATTTTTTTTTTTGCTCTGTATGCAAATATCCCTTTTACCCAGACCTGCAGTAAATATCTCTTGCACCCAGACCTGCAGTAAATGAGTATTCTTTTTTAATCTGTTTTTTTTATGACCTTAATGTTTTCATTGTGTGTCTGTTGAACGCCTCGTTTCTTGAGGCATATGAAAAATGCGTAAATACGCTTCTGTTCGCCTTTTGCCTTGAATCAAGGTCTCCAGAGGTTTGATTTTATTTTGATTTAGACATTGCCAATGAGAATATTCGTGCACCTGAATGTGTGTGTGTGTGTGTGTGTGTGTGTGTGTACTTCTTATGTGTCTTTTTGTGCTTCTGTGTTTGTTGTTTGAGCGTGTGTACGTATGCTGTGTGTGTGTGCATAGAGTGATAAAGTAGATAACGGTTTATTGGATCTAGGCAGCCAATCGTTTGAAAATACACAGTCGAGGTATTACAGATATTACTGGGAGGTTGTGATAGTTCATATGCACCAATTAACTAATGAAAGAGCTTAGTATATAGATGGGCTGGATATTTCCACCACACTTTGGATAAGCATTTGGGTGAAGTACATTCATACAGCCAGGGTGGCAGATATACAGGGATGTTTACATAGTAAACAGTATGGTTCATACATTATGAACTTGATTGGACATTACGTGATGAATGTTTACAGTAGCACTGTGGATGATATACCCTATAGCCCAACAGAAAAGTGAAGGTGTTTACTTGCATAACTTTTTGCATTTGTTCATAGACTGTTTATGAAATTTGCTGTAGTATGTATAGGCCTGTTCTTATATCTCTCTGTACGAGCTTTAACTGGAACAAGCGATTGTGGCGACGAACGGCTGTTCGTAGTGGAAGGGCGACAGGAGGAAGGAGGTACCTGTGACTGGGGGTTTGTTAATTGTCAGCAGTTTATTGCCCGACTGTCGTGGGAGCAGCTGGTGTTGGACGGAGAGGGTGGACAGGTTCAGCGAGACGAGGGCCTCGTGGTAAGTGGGATAAGATGGGCTAGGAATGATTCTACATTCTCTTCTCTGCATTCTTTTTAGCTGGTCCCTCTGTGTAGGTGTTAGTGAGGAGGACCAGGCATACGTGGATTTAGGTAGAATAAGATGGCATGTCTATTCCAGAGCTCAGTTGGTGGCCCACCTAGTGATTTCAGCTGGTGGAGAAGGTACAGACGGTATGAGGAAGATTTGACGATAGTACTGACACGACTCCTACAAGTTAAACCATCGTGTATAGTGACATCAAGAAGTTTGAAGTCCGAGTGTGATGTCAGGGGTCAGGATGTTCTCTGCCCCCAAGCTGATGTGCATCACCGTAGTCTTGGTAACCATGGTTGATGGTGACGTTGTTGGCCGTAGTGTACTCCTGAAGGTCGATGATGGCGTGCTGGAGCGCACTGAACTCCGGAGACGTGTTGGTGATAGTGATGCCAAGGGTGGAGTCGTCTCTACGTACTTCCAGCGGTGGTCTGCGTCCCTTAGGGCGTCATTGTTAAGAACGAGGTAGCGGAGGGGCCCGATCTTGGTGACCTGTGGTGCACCACGTGTGCTGAGGGAGTGAATCTGTTGTGTTTGCTCCCCTAACGTGGGACGGTCTGGGTGTCACCCGGTCAGGAAGTCCGCCAACCACGAGACGAGACACCTCCCCTCAGTCCCAGTTCGACGGCTTTCTCTACGATGTCGTTACGGTCTACGAAGATGAGTGCCACCGAGGTCTTGCGTTTCTCCAAGTTGCTGTAAGTAATGTCTTGGAAGCTGACAAGGCAGTGAGTGATGGGGGGTAGAATTCATGTTTCCAAACTGCTGAGGGTCTACTGAATCAGCAGTGTCACTTTGTATATGCGTGGGTGCATATGTTTGTGAATGTTTGAAGGTGTGTATGTATATACGTGCGTTGAGTGAATTTTACGTGTCTGTGTATACATGGGTGTATGCTCGAATATAGATGTATGACTATCAATAAGTATAATTGCCGTAATTCATGTTTTATTGCGTGTTCGTCTTATATGTAGATGCGTAACGAGTGTAATGGTGTTTCGGGAGTCCGTGTGGTGCAGGTTATACCACGAGTATAATTTGGCAAGGCTGTGTCATTGGGAGTATGGTCTCGTCAAACAACCCTTCACTCCAAAGGAATCTACATATATTCTGCCACCGAAAGCAGCGCAGTCTTGTGTTTCAGGAATGTTTAGAAAGGTCCTGGGTAACACCAGAACTGCTCCATGGAAATTTGGTGGTTGGCTAACCATAAATAAGGAAATAATGAGTTTAATCTCATGTTTGTGTTTAGCTCTGAGTAAATACAATTACTGTTGATTCCCGCTTGTTTTACTTTATGAGAAACAAGTAAACTCTCCCGTCAATTCTATTAGAATTTGCTATGTTGATTAAGCAATATGTTAACCCGATGAATTTTGATTATGAATGTATATGACTTTCTCCACTTGTACACGTTTGAGATTGAATGTTTATGAAAAAGAAAAGAATAGCGGATATGGTAACATGAGCAGGTAGCCATTACGTTGTTTTCACTTTGATTATCACACATTTTTATGCATCAATAGCGCGTTTAGAATTCAGAGGCTATTAATACCACCTGTTCTGTTGTTTATATCACCTGTGCAACGGGCTTCCTTCGCAGCTATTTAGCTCTCGCAGGATATATATATATTTTTTTTCTATTCATTTTGGTCAAACCATTTGGCAAGATTCTCCGTTTTCTTTGAGCGACTGGCAACTCAAGAAACGTCACGCGTGCGTTCCCCGCTTGACGTGCCAGAGGTGGAACACAGCGCGTGGCGTCGACCGCCATGTGTGTTTCCGTCCGGTTACGTTGTATTTTATTCGTTGTGGTCTCGTGCCTGGCGTCGGGTGAAGAGGAGTAGCCGTGCCTCACAAGTCAGAGCGGCAATGTACGTGGAAACGGAGCTGGAAATGGCGTTTATTTTTTTACGTCCCGAGCCTCGCCACAGCTGCTGCTGCCCCACCACCACCATCACATCCCCGTCCGTCGACGACCCTCCTCGTTCTCGTGTGCTGCACCGCCTCCCTGCCGGCGACCTCCTGTACCTCATAGGGCGCGGGAAAGACTCGGACGTTCTCTGCAGGTAAGGACGACACTGTAGATTAGCTTACGAGTCGTGGCGATAACCAGATGGGAAGAGCGACGAGGTGAACTAGGTCGTCCAAAGTTGTTTCAGCGGTGAGGTGGTTGTTTGGGCCTCTGCACGCGTAAAGTGAGTCGTTTGCAGTGTTATGTAAATGGTGTCAACAACTCCCATTTATACCTATATATTGGTTAATTTCTATGTATTCATTGTGATGTTGGGACTATGGTGGGAGTGTGTCTGCGTAAATTGACTTGTTAGCTTGTTAATAACCAACAACTCCCATTTATACCTATATATTGGTTAATTTCTATGTATTTATTATGTTGGGACTATGGTGGGAGTGTATCTGCGTCAATTGACTTGTTAGCTTGTTAATGGTGACCAACAACTTCCATTTACTCCAGTTTATGAATATTTGCATATTCCTTAATGCTGCTGGGGCTAAAGTGTGTTTGTGTGTGTGTGTACGACAAGGTGTGTTTGTACATTGACTTCAGGATCATGTTAATGGTGAGCAACAAAACTCATTTACGCCGGTATTATTGCCGCTTCGTAACCTCTGGTGATTATTTTTTTTAGGGGGGGGTGAGGGATTTTAGTTTCGGTAGTTTGGGCCATTTCAGTAGTGTGGGCAATTCTGAGTGCCCTCTTTTTCAATACCATTCTCTCCGGCAAATGAGTACGTCTCTAGAAAATTAGGATGCTTTTGTTGAAAAGTCACAGGACTTTTTTTTTTTTTTTTTCTGAGTCCTCTGTGTACGTGACGAGCGTCCGACATAGCTCATGTTTAGGGTTGGGCTTGTTAAGTTAGGTTAAAAATGTTTTTCCACTTGTTTTTCTTTTTGAACGATTCTGACCATCATTTTTATCACAAATCGCTACCTTTTTTTTTTTTTTTGTCATTTCCCTCGCCCCGAAATCCCCAATTCCCACCGCGGATCCCTCGTTATCATTAGATAAAGGGTGGGGACGGGGGGATATCTCCAACGGTATTGATTTGCGGTAGATATGAAGGTCAGAATCGCACAGAACGTCAAAAAAAACCATCGAATAAGAATAGTTTCAACACTCGAACAGGTAGATGCCCGAACGGTAATTCTACCTTGTATGCCACCATGTTCGTAAATAGTCTACACGTATTTCTTAATGCTGCTGGTGCCGAGGTGTGAGTTAGAGGTTTTGTGTGTAAATGGACTTCGTAAATCATGATAATGTTGACCAACAACACCCATTTATGCCATTATATCGGCGAACGTGTACGTATTTCTTAATGGTGCTGGGAATAAAGGATACGTTGCCGTTGAGAAGAAAACGTGTTGTGTGTGTGTGTGTGTGTAAATTGTTGGTATCGGTGAAGTAGTGGCTGGCGGTAGAGTTGTGCCAATAGTGATCATGGCTAGTAAGCCCAGGATCGAGATGTGGATCTTTGGAATCCAGACCTCTTGAATCTCTTGGAGCCCACCACGTCCCTCGAGTTTGCCAGGTCCCATGGGAGCCCACGACGTTCCTTGGAGCTTGACACGTCCCCCTGGAGCCCATTACGTCTCGTGGAACCCCCCACGTCTCTTGGAAACCCCCACGTCTCTTGGAACCTACCACGTCTCTTGGAACCTACCACGTCTCTTGGAACCTACCACGTCTCTTGGAACCTACCACGTCTCTTGGAACCTACCACGTCTCTTGGAACCTACCACGTCTCTTGGAACCCCCCACGTCTCTTGGAACCCCCCACGTCTCTTGGAACCCCCCACGTCTCTTGGAACCTACCACGTCTCTTGGAACCTCCCACGTCTCTTGGAACCTACCACGTCCCTTGGAGCCCCCCACGTCCCTTGGAGCCCCCCCACGTCTCTTGGAACCTACCACGTCCCTTGGAACCTACCACGTCCCTTGGAACCTACTATGTCCCCTTGATTCTAACACGTCCCTGGAGCGCATCCCCCCACCTCACGTGGAAAGCCGAACATGAACCTCTCCTGCTCGGCGAGTTTTTTTTCTTTTTTTGCGTCTTTAAATGTATTCGACTACATTATTTATTGTGCAATTTGCATAATGTGTATTTTGCTCTGAATGATGTTTTTGATAGATCTTTGTGGGACTTTTAAATTTTTTTTTTCGTTCCTTCTTTCGGTTTATTACTTGGAAGGACTGTAGGGAAAACGTAAAACAGACCCTCAGTAGGATTTATGGGCGTCGACGGATTTCTATATTAAGACCTTATATTGAGTTCAAGTAAATACGGGAATCGAGAGAATTTGAAGTTGGTCACGTTTTCCTTTATGTCGAGACTTCTCTCTCGCCCATTCTTTCGGAGGGTAGGTGGGGTTGTTCTGGACTTCGAAAAACCGGAGGCAGAATCGTTAGGGCAAACTGTTGATAAAAGTTTTTAAAAGGAAAGTGGACAATTTTCATCTGGAGCGTGGAAGAGAAACTTTGAATGTCGTTCCTTAAACACAGAAAATTAGGTTCTCGACAGTACTCGTACGAGTAAACATTATCGTAATGGTATTTTCGGATGAATCGTTCCGTATCCATTTTGAGAACCGGTTAGGGGATCTCCTGGGATGATGGAAATACACATTAGGAACTTTGCATATGGCCGAGCTGCTGGTGTCTTGAAGGCCAATCCAGATAATCCCTCATAACTGCTTTTCATACATCCAATTGAAAGGTGTAGTATAGTGACCCTGTTGTGGGTGTGGGTATAGCCCTAGTTGTGGGGATTAAAATTTAGGCCTTGAACAACGGTTGTAGATTAGCTATCGTAGTGAGCGAGGCAGGTTAGATTTTACATTGGTTAGGAAAACCATCTCTGTAAACAGACGCCTCGGTTGATATGCAAACGTAATAGTAGTCCTTCGAATAACGTTCTTTTTCTCTCTATCTTTATTTTCTCTCGACCACTTCCAGGCTTTGGTTGTTCCGTCAGCGTAGAGATATATGCTGCGAGGCATTGTATTGTTGTGGTACTTGAAGGTTTAGCCTCGTATAATGTCTCTTGTCTCAGTGTTGCTCACTCGAACTCATTTGTTGTGGTTTTGTGTCTGACGTATGTTTATATATATTCACAACCCGTTTTTTAAGTTGATTATATATTCAGAACCTATTTTTTTTAATCACAACCCTATTTTCTTTTTTTTTGTTTTGTAATCCTGTTAGTGTGGACGTCTCTCGTGGTATAAGGTACAGAGGCTAAATACCTCATTCTTTTTTTCCGTCTTTCCTCTGCATCTCATTATAATCTAAAGCGCCCCACTTTCGAGACACCAGCCCTGGGCGAAAGAGGACTGCATCTCTGGACCGTGGCTTTCCGTTAGCCGAAGTGTATTATAAATTTCATTTTTAGGGCTATGGGATTTTTTGGAGATTTAACGGAGGATTTTACCAGGGAATCTCCCGGATCCCAGGGCAGAGCGTCCTGCGTGGCTGGGCTGGGCTGGCAGGGATAATAAGGCTGGCCTGGCGGGCTGCTGGCTGGCTGGGGGTGGGTGTTCGGTCGGTCGCTAGCTCGTTCGTTCGCTCGCTCGCTGCCTCCCAGCATCCCAGATGCAGCGGCGGCCGCGCGCTGGGGGGGGGGGAAGAAATCTGGCGGGTGGAGAATCGTGCTTCAGTCCCGGCTCGCCTCTCGCGCTGGTGGGACCTGTGATAAAGCTCACGCCCCGTCCGCCGCCCTCCTGGTATGGGGGGCGTGGTGCTCCTGACGCCGCCACGGCCTGCTGTTGATCCTCCCGGGTGTGGTGTGGGTGACGGGTGGAGAGCATGGGAGAAGCAAATTTTATTTCTCTAATACTTCGGGGGAAGAGGAAGACTCTCGTTGGTGTTTAGTGTAGGGGTTGTGAAGTGGTGCTTTGGGATCATGACGTGAAGGGGATGAAGTGGTGTGGTGCTGCGATAAGAGTGATGATGAAAGGAAAGATGTCGGTAACGAGGAATTAACTTGTGCTTTGGGAAATTGTGGAGATCAGCGAGATGTGGCAGTGTGTGAAGGAACGTATCGTAGGGATGCGAGTTGACGCTGTGAATGAGAGTAGAGCATTGTGACAGATGCTTTATACGAGGCAGTGGCACATCGTGCCATGTAGTGATGTGTCTGGCTAGTATCAGGGGTGATCATGTGTGTTGTGTGTAGAATGCGGTGATCACATAAGGGTATTAAGGAGAGGTGGTTGTCCTTTTTGGCCTAGAGACGAATCGCATGACGTCTGATACTCATGATGGATGCAGACGCTGATGAGATGCAAGACGAGGGAAGGGGCTGGTCGCTTGGTGAGGGTGAGATAACGCTGCTGGGGGAGACTAGTTAGACACACACAGACAGACAGACAGACAGATAGAGAGATTTAGCCGAGTGGATCCAGTAAAGAAAAAACCAAAAGCGTGTCGCTTTTGGGATTAAATCACGAAGGCCATAACAGAAGACGTATGGTGTCAGATGAGGGCGGCGTGGGTCAGGATGACAGTGATGTATATTGCCAGAGGCTGATGCAGGGGAAGACTAGGGAGGAGGATAATAAGGAGTCTGATAAGAAGAGTGACTGTGGTTGATGCTGGAGGGAGGGAGGGAAGGAAGGAGATATTATAGTTGTTTGGGAGAGAGGGACGTTAGTGGGGGGGGGGAGGGGTGAGTTGGCTCAGCTCCCAGGGTGGAGAGAGAGTTTTGGTGGACCTCCTGATGTTGATGTGCAAGCGTGATGGAAGGGGGAAGGAAGTGGAGATGCTCGGAAGAAGTAAGGGTGAATGACAATAACATCAGCGTGCTAACGTTGGTTGGGCTAGCAGTAGGTGGAACAGTCGGCGGACCTGGTCATGTTCAAGTGTCTCGACACGATGGAAGGGGAGGTGTTCTTGGGGCAGTGGTGATGGTAGCATCATCCTCACAGTGATGCTTGTTGGGTTAGCTGTGGTTCTTTGGGCAAGAGACTTGACAACATGTGATTTCTGGTGCACACAACTCTCGCCTTATGAAGCCCTTGTGGCTCGCTTCGTAAGACACGGTAGATCATGAGAATTGGCGTCCATTTCGATATTCATTGAGAGCCACATTGAAAAAGCAACGACTACTTGGAATAAGAGAAAAAATGCGAAACCAGACATTCACGAGAGACATTCACGAGCATAAAGGACAGAATTAGAAATTAGAATTTTCGTGGACTGGTGGTGGTGGTGCTATGCATTAACTGTGTTACCGGAATGTGTGTTGAGCTAATGTGTTGAAGTCGTATTTGTAAGAGGAGTAAGGATGTGGTACAAATGTAGTAATGGGGAGTACGTGGGTTCAGGGGATAGAGATCCTTGTATTATTTCGTTGCTGCCAGGCTATGTCTCTCTACTTTTGCTGGCGACGTTGGCATTAACGGTGGAGTTAGTAGTCGTGGTAATGTTAATGTTTATTATGATCAGAGATTGTGGTGTGGATCTGAGGATTGATAGAAGACGAGGCTTCGGGTAGAAAATGAGGTGACGTTGTCGGAGCAGTTGAGAATGGGACGGCGAGATATTCTAGTGGGGGGGGGATAGGGATAGTTTGTACGTAATAGTACATGGATAGGGGGATGGCAGACACTATTGAAGGGAGGAAGTGGAGGTCGTTAACAAGCATTTACTAGCGTGTGATTGACCGACTTTGCTTCCATATTTTTTCATGCGTGTCTGCGTGTGTGTTGTGTGTGTGTGTGTGTGTTTGGACATGTCTATTCGTATGTGTGCAAGCCGCCATGCACCTAGATTGACAACGCATATGTCAGGGTGACGCATGTTATATTTTTTAGGTCATGCAGGATTTGTAGGTTTATAGGAGGATGAAGTTGGGAGGTTATTTGACATTGGAGGTGGGTGTGGATGAGGGGGAGGGAGGGAGGCCCCCACCGAGAGTTTGAAGGTGACAGCACGAAAGAAAAAAGAAAAATAGGAAAGCCGTGGTGAAGATTCTGCTAGATAATGAGTGCAATGTGGAATTTTAAGTCTCAAAAAAAGATTTTAGAAGGAACCCAAACACAGTTATGGACTGCAACAAGGAAATGTTACCATCTTTGCGCTAGACCTGGTTATGTCTAAAGTACGTCTTTAGGACTGTGGTAACGTGATTGAGACACAACATAACAATGATGCTAGTAATGATAACGTTGGAGGTTCAACCAGAAGTGAAAATTGGTACATTTAATCTGTGACGAAGAACGGAGGAATGAAGAGAATGTCGGTGGATTTGATTTTTTTTTCTTGTGCGTGTGAATTCCTTCGTAAACTATCGCAATTATGATGATGATTTCAAGCATGACACTGGAAGGAAGGAAGGAAGAAAGAACGAATGGCGACTTGAAGAAGGGACGTAATAGTGAAGATGGTGACGTCACCTGTCATAGTGATGATGGAAGCTACTTTGAAAGAAGATGGTTTGTTGTAAATGTGATGATGGGTTTACTTGCTGTTCGTCCCATCATCTATTGGATATTTGATTGTGTTTAAGTAAACTTCCAATCGTAATATTTCCTTCGTATTTGAAGGAGTAGGTTATGTTTAAGTATGTCTTTCTTATGCATTGATGTAAGTGAAGGGTACTGCCTTGGTTTTCATTTAAAATACGTAACTGTGTGTGTATATATATATATATATATATATATATATATATATATATATATATATATATATATATATTTATATTATATTATATATTGTAACGCGTATGACTTACAACTACAACTGTCATAATTGATATATTTGAACTTTTAGATTCATTCGCTCTTTGAATCAAGAGGAAATTTAAGTTATTACAAATTGCTGAGAAATGTTATAGATGTTTCAAAGTAATTAACGTGTTTTATGAACACACTCAGGTATATGATAAGTGCATTTAGAATCCGAGTTTAGATTCGGAGGGTCTTTTCAGAAAGGTAATGACAGATTAATAGGATTTTGCACGCACCTAAATGAAGTAATATGTAATTAATCCAAAATGTTTATCTAGATCAAAATTCATAGTGTGTTTGAAAGGGGTTTATCACTTCAATATGCTTGGCAGGGTAATCAGGTCTTCTGAAATCATACATATATTTCCTTCTTTAATCAGTGCACTGAATATTATTTATTTCCATCACCCCTGGCTCACAGGGTTGCTCTGTATTAACGTTTCGGTGGATGGGAAGTATAGGAAATCATCTCCCAATATTTGTGTCATCAGACTTTCCCTTCAAAGGTTGATAGGTATTCTGAAAGATCATAAAGTGCGCTCTGGTGATGGTACATTGACTGCATCGTTCGTCCCAAAAGAGAGACGATTCATTTAGCGATGAAAGAGTTACTGTCACGCTAAACAGCAATTCAGTTTCTCCACCCCCACCCCCCTTTTTTTTTCTTTGACGGGAGAACAAGAGTTTAAAGAACACCAAATGCGTCGTCATCCGTCGTGACGCTAAGTGACGGTCCCACGACTTTCCTCGGTGGGTGTACAATATATTGAAGGCCTCGGCAAGGCAACGATCTATTATGGCAGTGATATACAACGGGAGACTTGATGGTACATGACGAGAACATCTGCTCTCATGGTTATATCGGAATTCGAACCTGGTTACGGAAGCTGGAGGCACCTCCTCGCCCAACCTCTCTGTCAGACTCGACAGGCCGTAGTGGAGGGGAAATAAAACCTTCAGAAGAATATCACTTCGTACAGGGAAAGTATGCTGCCGTTGAAATTCTTAGGAAAGTGTGAACGGGAAGTGTTCCCTATCACTAGTACCAGCGGGCTCCTCCTCGGATGACACATGTAACAAAAAAGTTCATTGTTTAAAGAGGTGAATTAGACTGTTTTCCCTCTTCAAATGGGACTATTTACTGTCAACACGTATATCGGGGAATTCGTTTTCCAGCCATGGTCTGAAGGTGTATACAGAATCAAGTAGTGAAAAGCATGGGTTCCAGGAGTGACCCTTGTGTGACTCCACTTGTCACGTGAAGCCATGCCTCGTTTTCTGTCTTACGTCAGTCTACCATCCTACCACAGAGTGGAATGCGTGTGATAATGAGCTCTTAATTCTATGCAGCTATTTCGTGTGTGGTACCGTGTCGAACGCTTTTAGAGTGTTTTAAGTAAATAACATCTGAGGATATTTCTGTAACCCGGTTATCAGATGTATGACGAAAAGATTCACGTAGATTCCATAATGTTGATAATCGGTTATCAGTTTATTACATATAGTAGTGTTGATTTTAAAAAAAAGATTTCTCAAATTTAGCAATGTTTTGTCTTCTTTCTTGATAACTGGTGTTGCATTAGAAAGCTTTATGGCTTTTGGCACTTGAGTGATAACGAATATTACATTTCTGGCTTGCATCTAACAGTATTGTGGAAGATATGTCGAGACCAACCACTTCACTGATTCAGATGTACTTGTGTTCTAGATATCAATGTACTTCGTAGTACTGAATATATCGTACTTCAGAGCACTGAATATATCGTACTTCGTATCACTGAATATATCGTACTTCGGAGCACTGGATATATCGTACTTCAGAGCACTGAATATATCGTACTTGGTAGTACTTAATATATCGTACTTGGTAGTACTTAATATATCGTACTTGGTAGTACTTAATATATCGTACTTGGTAGTACTTAATATATCGTACTTCGTAGTACTTAATATATCGTACTTCGTAGTACTTAATATATCGTACTTCGGAGCACTGAATATATCGTACTTCTTAATACTGAATATATCGCACTTCATAGCACTGAATATATCGTGCTTCAGAGCACTGAATATATCGAACTTCGTAGTACTTAATATATCGAACTTCGTAGTACTTACTATATCGCACTTCGTAGCACTGAATATATCGTACTTCGTAGTACTTTATATCGTACTTCGGAGCACTTGAATATCTCGTAGGTCTGCATCTTTCGTGTCATCATCCAGCTGGTGGGGAAGAGTTGCTACTCGTCCCCCAAGGCTCCCAGCAACACCCAGTTCCCTGGTAACTGAGATGGGGGGAAAAAGCGTCTCCTTGGGGGGGAAGGGGATCTTCGTGATTCATCGGTGACGTAACGCACGCACGATGCTTACCGCTGCGTTACGAATCCCAGTATCGTATCTTGTCACGAACCGAGGGGGGTCCTGCTCACGAGAACTTAAAAACGAATGCTTGAAAAATGGGAGAAATTACGAATGGCTTGTGTAGTGTGGTTGACTTTCCTTTTAAATCATTTTTTCTTGATTTTTCTTTTTTTTGGGGGGGTTGCCAGACGAAAGTTTTAATGAAATTGTTACATGTCCGATTCGAGTCGTTTCTTTTGCATGACGAGAGAGAGAGAGAGAGAGAGAGAGAGAGAGAGAGAGAGAGAGAGAGAGAGAGAGAGAGAGAGAGAGAGAGAGAGAGAGAACCTATGAAATTTAGATAAGGAAGGAACAAAGGCCGTATGAGAGAGAGAAATGAGACGTTTCTAATGGGTCATAACTTTCCCCCGGGGTAAAAAAAAAAAGCGAGTTTTGGGAAATATTGTAGCAAACAGAAATAGCCGTGGCTGCGGGGACATTGTGTGGCGATTACGTGTGGCGGGGAGAACAGTGGACGTTGGTCGGGTACCTGAAGGAACAGTGGATGAAAGGATGACATTGGGTAACTGTTTTGTAATCGAGGGTACAGTGAGGATAACAATGCAGGTATTGTGGATGAAGGTGAGTTAGGTAAGTTTTTTTTTGTCATTGAGGGTACAGCGACGGGAGATGTACTCTAAGGGAAAAAAGGTTGGCGAGAGGACACAAGACGAAGGGAGAGGAAATGAGGAAAGTAGGTGAAGCGGCGGAAAATGAGGGACCAGAAGATGAAGGAATAGAAAGAGGGCGGTAGAGTGATGGATTATGGATGCTGAAGGGAGAGAAGGAAACTGAATCGTAACGGTGTTGTAAGATGGGCAAGAACGTGGGAAAAGGGGATTCAGTATGAACCGTAACAGAGATTCAAGGATAGACAGAGTAGACAGATTACAGACGAGTCAGGGTAGAAGAGAGTTAAGTTAGAAGCGTGACAGGGTGGATGCGGAATAGGATGGAAGCGTGACAGGGGAGAAGCTTGACAGGGTAGAAAGTCACTAGGTAGAAGCGTGAGAGGAGGAAGAAGCAAGCGTGAGGGGAAGGTGGCTGAGTAGCAAGGGGTTGCTGGGCTGGGGTGGTGGGATCGCCCTCCCTGGTCGTAATAAAGACAAAAGGTCAACTACTTGGCCTTAGCGGTCCTCGCCTGATTACTTCTCTGTTGTCTCTGGTCGTCAGGTCCTCAAGATCCAGGTCTTGGTCGCCAGGTCTTGGAGGCCCAGGTCATCAAGTTTATTGATTAGGTAGAAAGATCCGCTGCTGACCTGGTGCTCTTCAGGTCTGGTGCTGGTTCAGGTCGACAGAGCAACTACCTTGAGTCGTCAGGTTTACTAATGAGTCCTCAGTTCTGGTCGTCAAGGACCTTCTGGTTTGAGTCATCAGGTCTGGTTGATCGAGGTCGTCCGATCTGCTGAGCCTTCGTTAATCACGATTGTCATGAGCACCTTCAGTGGTCTTCTGTAGATCACGGTGATCAGGACCGAGTGATACCGTCCATACTTTTATCTTGAAGATGCTCATCACAGAATAATCCTCTGGTCTTGCTTGGCATAGGCCATGTTATAGTTTGAATGCGGTTCGTCAATAAAGGAAATAAGTTGGAGTGGATTTTATGGGTATAATATGTTAAGAAATTCTCTTTTTTTATCACAGTTGTGTAATATTAAACCTCCCTACAACTAAGGAGATGCTGATCCTATGGTTTCGGGCGACCCTCTGGTGGTGAGGGACCTAAGCACTGTGGGCTTAGGGGCGGTCGGGCTTGTTATCCCACGAGAGCCAGGCTCCCTCCGTTTTACCACCATAAAAAATACCATCCAAGCTACGCATTTAGCCAGCGTATGTTAAGAAGTTGGTGTAACACAGTGATGTTCACTCGGAAGGGGGAAGGGTCAATCGAGGCCATGGAAAATTTCGAGCGGGCCGCAAAGGCTTTGCAAGTATATATATATATATATATATATATATATATATATATATATATATATATATATATATATATAAATTATATCCCACGTATTCCCTGCGTGTCGTAGAAGGCGACTAAAAGGGGAGGGAGCGGGGGGCTGGAAATCCTCCCTTTTTTTTTTTTTTAATTTTCCAAAAGAAGGGCAGAGAAGGGGGCCAGGTGAGGATATTCCCTCAGAGGCCCAGCCCTCTGTTCTTA
Organism: Panulirus ornatus; assembly: GCF_036320965.1. Classification (NCBI taxonomy): domain Eukaryota; kingdom Metazoa; phylum Arthropoda; class Malacostraca; order Decapoda; family Palinuridae; genus Panulirus; species Panulirus ornatus. The sequence goes on along the minus strand of NC_092240.1, from coordinate 13,829,941 downwards.
ACGCTACCTTGCTAACGCGGGAAATGGCGAATAGTTTGAAAGAAAGAAAAAAATATATATACATATGGAATTATTGTACAAAGAGATTTTGGTGTATAGAAAATGTACATTACATCTTTACGCTTTACACGCCGTAGTTTAATAACGAGTGTGCGTTTTACACTTGCCAGTATTACTTTCGGTAACAAACGGGGCCCGCGCAGTGACTACCGCTGGTACATCATCTCTCGTTGAGTGGTTTTGAAGATGACAATCTAGAAGTAACTGGCAAGTTCAGATTGAACCATTTCCTATATTCAACATCCCCTTCCCTGGGAATGCCAAGAGCTGGGCGGCGTGATAATTCCGGGAAGAGCCTAGGCTATCCTCCATCTTGTCAGGCTTCTGAATACGATCCCTCAGACGGAGGAGGGACGGGGGAGTGATCGAGGACAGGCAGACGACTTCCTCCCCCCAACAGCTGGTGATGGCTGGGGTCTCTCTCTCTCTCTCTCTCGTAAAGGCTTTTAGTCGTATTAACCTGACTCTCCAGGCGTTATCTCCTTCGCACCGCGCGTCATCGAGCCACATTTCAAGGCAAAAATAAGTCGCCTTCGTTCGCGTTGGGACCCACCGTTTACAGCTTGTTAATGTGTTAGTGTTATGAAGCGTTTTGTTATACAGTGGCCTTGGTTGTGATGGGTGTTTTATATACGAGTGTCCCGTTGGGCTACAAGTGTGGGTATATTACTCTGCACTACTCTCGAGTATAGTGCAGTATACGTGTGCGTCCAGGTTGAGGGTAAATAGACTGAGCGATCAGTTCCTGTTTTGGGTATTAAGGGATTAAAGTAAATCTGTGCACATTTCATCCATACATATTGTGCGAGTGTGGCTGCATAATCATCATGGTGGCTGTGAAAGAAGTCTTACACAAATAATCATGTTTAGATTTTTTCTCCTCGGCTATACGTATTTACCGACACGTATTGTGTTTAATTAGTTCATGTCACGTGGATTGAATGGAAACTAAAGAAAAAACAAAAGGAAAAATAATGTTTTATAAACATAGTGAGGATATTGCTTTTGATATCAGGGTGGAAATATATGAATTTCAGTGACTGTCATTTGTTTAAGCTTGTTGTCTTAGGTTTATGACAGAGCCGAGCGCCTGTGTTGTATAATTAACGACCACTTCAGGTGTCGAAGGATGATGCTGGAAATGTCTAGGCGTCTCTCACAGGTATTGAGGAAGTGCACGTGATAATCTGTAAATGAAGTGCAAGTGACGTTCTGGCGACCGTAAATGAGGTGCATTTGGCATGTTGGCGACCGTAAATGAGGTGTAAAAGTGCGTGTGACAGCCTGGTGACCGTAAATGAGGTGGGTATGGCATTCTGGCGACCGTAAATGATTTACATTATCATTCGCTCAGCTCTGTAATTCCTCAGCTGTATTACCAATTACAGTACGGATATTGTGTAATCAGCACATCTCCTTTTTATCTGTGGATGGATTGAGTCTTCCAATTTTTTCCACATACATAGTGAAGATAGGCATGTTAAACTCTCTTGGCCGTAGATGATATTTCACAAGAGATGTGCAGGTGGAATCCTACTAGTCGTAGATAGTAATACATTTGAAAATTAATTTCATGGTACTTAAAACATGAGTAATCTTCTTGGATCACATATTGTTTCAATCTGGCCCGAACATGCTCATGCTTTTAAGTCTAGGTAATGCAATTATGAGTACCATGCACTCGCTTGCTACTAATGGCGTACTCACTGGTAACATTCATGCTTATATATATATATATATATATATATATATATATATATATATATATATATATATATATATATATATATATATATATATTAAACATACTAATACTTTTAATTTGATTTGGCTTGCTCAAAAATTTCTGGCTCGTCTTTATAAAGAGTAAGTTCCAGTTCTTGCGTTGTTACCCAAAGTTAAAGAATCTATGACTAGAATTTGACTCGTAGTACTATATATCCCTTAAAAGTTTTATGATGAAATTGTCTTGTTGGTAAACGGAGAGGATCTTGATAAAGAAAAGGAACTCTGGCCTCCTGTCATGACATTTCGTGTAGGATTAAGAGATTCTCATTGGCCTCCTGTCATATTTATACAATGTAGGAATAAGAGATTCTCATTGGTCACCTGTCATATTTAAGTGTAGGATTAAGAGATTTTGATTACCACTCGGTCTTTCAGCTTCCACGAACTGTGGCAGATCAACATTGCACACACACAAACATAACACACACTGACAAAGGTTCTATGACAGCTACAGGAATGCGTGCCACCACCACACCACACACACATTGTATTGTTAAAAATCATTGCATTCTCAGTATACTGCATGTGTGTGTGTGTGTGGGTTTGTGTGTACTGACGACGTCAGCTTGTGTAGGTTCTTGTGTTGAGCAAGTAATCGTAAATTATTCTGTAAATCACTTAGAATCCACAGAAGTAACACCCTGAAGTTCATTTTACTTAGAAGCGCATGTTCGAATGTTATTTATATATTTATAGGAAGGTCTGTTCTACTTGAGTATAGTATATATATTCATTTATTTAATAATTACCCCAGGAATTCTCTTTCCAGAGGCTCATACACCCTCCTAAGTCGCGCACCTTACACTAGCAGGGAAATGTAGACTCATTTCTCAATTACATAGCACATCTGAAGTTGACTTCTCACTCGCAACGTAACCTCATGTAGGAGGGGGTCTGGTCACACGCATAGACAAATTGTCAAACCTTCCTCTCCTCCTAGACTGCGTCAAATGGATATTCTAATCCTAACTCCCGTATGCCTTCTATATCCTTCCTTAACGACCAACGCGAAACATAACGTCACCAACAGTAGACGTACGAAGGTATGAGAGTGTGGGAGAACTCCTCCGCAGTGCCGCCAGGGGGCCAACCATGGTGTCAGGACAGGGGGGGCTAACGAAAGGAGAGTCCTGTTCCTTGGGTACTGTAGCGCAAGACAAGAGCTGGTCAATACTTCACGCCCGCAGACGGAAGGAGGAGAGTAGGATCCGCTTCCTCCTTGGGGTGGCGAGGAGAAGGTCAGACCGGATCTTTATTTAGTTTTGAAACCCATCTAGTGGCGTGAAATGTGTATCACTTGTTTGGAATGAGTAGATGTGGTGGTTTTATGGGTGTCCGTTATCTTCACGGCTTAGAAGTGCCTCGTGGTTCATTTTGCAGTTCCGCGTACCGCCACAGCTTAGAAGTGCTTCGTTTGTCCCTTTAGCCTGTTCGAAGCTGTGGCCCTGTACGTTCATATCTACCTTCCACAGCCTGGCTAGCCATGTGTCGTTAGAATACAAATATGTATGATTTCGAGTGTCCACTTTCGAAGGCTTTTCATCGGGCGGTCCACAACGTTTCGAATACCTGACGGTAACAAGCTGTGAATATATATGGCGCCTCTCGATCTTCCCCGCGGCCATATATATTTTATTTCCCACCCAAAGTCGTCTTTCGTTCTTAGTCTTCTCCGTTCAGAAATGAAATTCGAGTGTAGTAGATCGGGCACCGTGCCTTCTGGGATTTTTTTTTCACGACCCTATGACTTCTGATGTATGCCTCGCCTCTGTGGTTGAGGGAGGTGTTGCTCCTCCCATTTTCTCACCACCCTGTGACTTGTGATGTATGCCTTTCCTCTTTGGCTGAGGGAGGTGTTGCTCCTCCCATTTTTTCACCACCCTGTGAATTGACGTATGCTTCGCCTCTGTGGTTGAGGCAGAGGTCTTGCTCCTCGCATTTCGAAGCTCATTCTGAAGAGGACGATACCGCTGGCGCGCCAGGGACGGCGTGAGATAAGATGGGTTCAAGAGGACGAGAGAGAAGAGGAGAGAATTCCAATCCCCCAGGTCTCCTACTGAACGCGCCTTTTAAGACGAATTGGATCGCCCGTCTGTCAGACCCAACTGCCTTTATTTGTACCTGTCGGTCAGACGTGCTTCTTCATGCGAAGAGAGAGAAGGGAGAGTGAGAATACCTACACATGTACGTATCTACGTACGGACTTTCAGAAACATTTCCCACCATTTAGGTAGGGTTAGTGCATATCGCTCGTCCCATGTATTTCATTTAATAGCATTTTTTTTATTTTTCCGTGATACCACACTGCCAGGAGAGAGAGAGAGAGAGAGAGAGAGAGAGAGAGAGAGAGAGAGAGAGAGAGAGAGAGGGAGAGAGAGAGAGAGAGATTCCTGATTTTTCATGAATGTTTCATCACAGCCTCCACGAATCCTAAAGTTATTCAAAAAGGAAGAAAAAAAGAAATTCTTGAGGTAAAAATTTCCATAACTAAATCATTGGCATGAAGATAATCAGGGATTTCCAGACTAATGAGGTCCTGTATCCTATTATTTTTTTCTATATTTTCTCCTCGGTTTATTTATTGTAGTCGTGGATGATTATGGCCAACTCGGGAGGAATATTAAAAGAACGCCTCTGATTAAGGCTGAAGTATTTTAACTGAAGATGGTATACTTGTACTGGTATAATTACATGATTGGGCAGGCAGTATAAAAAAATTAGCGAAGGTTCGCGTGGAACAATGGATGTGATAATGTGATGGTTATTCTGTAATGAGGAACACTTGGTGCCATAAGTGGATTCGTTTTTTTTTTAAGTTCCTCGTATTTTTCTTTTTTCTAAGGTTTTTGCAGCGCCTAGGAAGTCGACCACGTCCACCGGTTAGGTCCGTAAATCATAAGTGTAGCGATGTTGTATGTCCGTCTGTGTGTTGAAAGCGCGCAAGGCAACTAAGCGATAAGTGTTCAGTGTTTTCGTTGTGGTTCTTGCACCGTGGGCATGAAGGGTCATTGAATATGTCGCAACGATGGTGTCTGTGATGTAGGGATGGGTGGTGTCAGAAGCGTTGACAGGGAGTTGTGACTCGCGTTTGTCTAAGGAGTGTGGCTTCTGATGGGTGTACGTCCGCAGGGGTGAAGGTAGTTTTAGGAGAGAGTGGTGAAGGTGGCTATATGGTGCTTGTTTAGTTGCTTCACTCGTGTGTTTCGTCAGTGTTATCCTTGTTGGTTGTGGGAGACGTGTGGTTGAGAGAGGTAGCATTACGAACAGATGAATGAACCATAGAGGAAAAAAGACATCCCTCTTTGGCTCCTTCCTGTTCCCATTTTTTGGGAAAGCGGTGTAGGAAAGTTAGGTTTCCAGCCGCTGCCCCCACCTCTCCTCCACTTCTTAGTCGCCTTTTACGACACGCAGGAGATTGAGGCAGAATACTTGCTGCCCTATACCCAGGAAATATATATATATATATATAAGGTAATCGATTAGTGGCAATAGATTTTCTTGACTCTTCAGGTGGGGTGAAGGGGGGATCTTACTTGACCATATGTTGGTCTGAGATGGACAGCTTTTCTCACGTCGGAGTCTAGTGGCTAGATTCACTGTCCTTCGACGCGTTGGTGCGGAGTTTGAATCCTCTACATTTTTCGCTTTATTGAGGGAGCGCCAGAAACAGAATAAGGCTACATTCGTTCATATTCATTTTCTAGCTGTCATGTGTAATACACCCAAAACACAGCTCCCTATCCACATCCAGGTCCCACAGACTTTTCCATGGTTGACCCTGGACGCTTCACATGCTCTGGTTCAGTCCATTGACAACACGTCGACCCCAATTCACTCTTATCACGTGTACACCTTTCACCCTCCTGCGTGTTCAGTCCCAGATCAAAATTTTTCCACTCTATCCTTCCATCTCCAATTTTGTCTCCTTCTCCTTGTTCCCCTCTACTACTGACACGTATGTTCTTTGTCAACCTTTCCTCACTCATTCTATCCATATGTCTAAATCATTTCGGCACACCCTCTGCAGCTCTCGACCACTCTCTTTATTACTCCACCTACCCTCCCTTTGGCGCTCTTCCACTTCCATTGTTCCATTTGCTGCCATGTCAACTCCCAGTTATCTGAAACGCTTCACTTTCTCCAATATTTCTCCATTCAGACTCTCGCCCCGACTAACCTGTCTTTCAACTTTCTCCTTTCACACGCTCTTCCAAACTCGGTCACCAACTTTTGCAGATACTCGCTCGAATCTGCCACCAGTGCTGTATTATCAGCAAACAACAACTGACGCACTTCCCAGGTCCCCTCATCTCCTACAGACCGCATACTCGCCCTTCTCTCCATGACACTGACATTTACCTCCCTCATCACCCCATCCATTAACAAATTAAACGGGAATGGTGACATTACACACCCTTGCCGCAGACCATCCTTCACATAGAACCACTCGCTCTCCTCTCCTCCTACGCATATACATGCATTAACACAGTTGATAAAAACTTTAAACTACTTATAGTAGCTTTGCTCGTACATCATATATTAAGATCTTCCACAAGGCATTTCTGTCAACTCCTTCATATTCTTTCTCCAGATCCAAAAGTGCCACGTACAAATCCATTTGTTTCTCCTAGTATTTCTTGTGCATTCCTTAAAGCAAACACCTGATCCACATATCCTCTGCCACTTCTGAAACCACACTGCTCCTCCCTAGTCTGATGCTCTTTGCATGTCTTGACCCTCTCAATCACTCCCCTCCCATTTACCCCACCAGAAACACTCGGGGAACTTAACTCTGTAATTTGAGCACACTCATTTATTCCCCTTAGCTTTGTATAGTGGCACTATACATGCATTCCGCCAATCCTCAGGAACCTCAACATTATCCATGAAGACGCTGAAAATCTTCGAGAGAGAGAGAGAGAGAGAGAGAGAGAGAGAGAGAGAGAGAGAGAGAGAGAGAGAGAGAGAGAGAGAGAGAGAGAAAATCGCCTATGGCAAGTCAGTATCATAGAGGGAAGGAAGTATTGCCATTTCAAGTAATTTCTTCCTCTTAAATAGTCCATCATTTCTCTGTTCCTGTTCCTTTGGGAGCTACTGGTACTTCCAGTCTACGCTACAGTCAATAGATGAATACAGTCAATGATGAACACTTTTGGAGTTAGTGAGAAGTTCCTCGTCATGATTGTACACCTCGCCACTAAGCGATACGCAGTCCACCAACACCAGTGATATATATGCAGTTAATCATTACTTCATACGATGAAGAGAAACCACGTTAAGCCAACTGGTAAAGTGGTGTGTGTAGGGGTTCATTACCGAAGAACCTGAGCTCCCTTTGATGTTGTTACGCAGAGAACCATCAGAGAGGATTGGGTAGTTAGAGAGATGTTTGGCCAGCTCGCCCGCTGTACCTGGTGTTTTTATATTGCGCTCGAAAGAGGCCTTCTCTTGCATCTGGCGGATATAAGATCTTGCCGCCGGTAACCCCAGTGGTGGTTTTGATTCCATATATACAATCTTTCACTTCGAACTTGTTATAAGAATCCTTCTCGCTGGGTGACCTTACACTCGAGATCTCGCTAGATGGCTTAATGTCTTTCTCGGAGATGGGATCTAATGTGGATGTTATATTTGGATCTTGCTCGGATGATCATCTCGCGTCCATCTATAAATCTTGCTCGGGAGGATTGTGCCACGGGAAAGAAGGAGTTCCAAGATTTAGACGTCATTCTCAGAGAGAGAGAGAGAGAGAGAGAGAGAGAGAGAGAGAGAGAGAGAGAGAGAGAGAGAGAGAGAGAGAGAGTTGGGAGGAGGTCGCTCCTGTCTTCTTCATTAAGGGCTTTGTGTTAAGCCAGAGATCTGCACGCGATCTTGTATTACATGGACACGTATGATTTAAGACTTGATCACTTCGTCTGTGGGAAGAACGAATTACCGTCACGGCTTCAGCCCTTGGAGAACCATTAGAACGAGATTATGGCATCTATATGTTGACAAGTGACAGTAAGATCTTACATTCGAGGTTCATGTCTCTTGAAGCGAAGGTACGAGACTCGTGTGCACGTTATACATGTTCGAGACTGACGACCGGGGGTTATGTATAGAGGGAAGACTCGGGGCAAGATGGGAGGAGGAAGTAGCGGGTCGAGTTCTTCGTTGTCAGTAGCATGATAAATGGGAGTTGCGTTGGGAGTGATGACTTCGGGGTTAGGAAGCGGCAAGCCCCTGAGGATTGATGATTAGTTGCGTTATCACAACAGCTTTTCAAAATGTGAACCAAAGTTTTATATATATATATATATATATATATATATATATATATATATATATATATATATATATATATATATATATATATATATATATATATATATGAATGCGCCATAACGATGTAGTTTCAGGAATAAACGAGCATTGGCCTCGTTTGCACACCTCCAGTCGTCTTGTATAATGTACCGAGAATTCAAAAATTACCGTCCACAGCCGAGCCTCAGACTGCTCCACTCTTGATTACCTCGAGTAAGAGCCCGCAGATACCACCTTGCACCTCGTGATCATGCCACATGGCCTCCAGGGTCGTTCTCTTCGTCTCCTGAAGGTTCGGGGCCACTCGATACCACAAGGCCGCCTTCGTTCCACCCTTCCATTTCTTCCACGGTTCCCCGCCCCTGTCGTCCCCCTTGTATCCTTTTCTATCACAGATTCTCGTCTGTCGGTCTGTGTTCGTTCATCATTTCCGTACCATCTCGTACTCTAGTTGGCAATGTCAAAAACCGGGCACTACCACATTTCCCTCTGAAAATTATTTCGTACTCGAGCTATCCACCACGCGCGCGCATATACACACACACACACACACACACACACACACACAAATCGTCCTCGATTTTTTACTGTCCAGAACATCCCTCCTCCGCCTCCCTTCTGGATTCATGGTCAAAGTAACACTGTAGGGATCGCCATGGCATCGAGCATAGCCATCGACACTGAGACCTTGATTACCTTCCAAGAAATTTTCATTGCGCCAGCGGCATTATGCCCTAACGCACTTAACCCCTTACAGTTCCATCAGCTGTCTTATCCACTCCTGCATATCAAAAATACTCCACTTCTTTTAGATTACTCCTCATTTAGCCTCCTTTGTGATCATCCTACTGAACTTCATTACTTGATATTTTGTTTACACTTACAAAATATATTTAAACCACTCGACCAAACTTCGTCACCAGCTCTTGGGGGTTTCTTCTGGAATCCGCCACCAGAGCCGTTCATATGCAAACAGCAACTGATCCGCCTCCTATGCTTACCAACCTCCAAGACCCTCGCATTAACCTCCGTCCCCACCCATTCGGTGAACCAAAGAAAAAAATAGTCAACGCGACACCTTTTCCAGGGGCTGCTTGTAGCGCAGCGTGGGAGCGCTACACCCGGTAGGAGGCACAGGATAGACTCCTTTTAAACAATGACGATGATACAGCTTCGCCAATGGTGATTTTTCACTGATATAAATTTAAGTAGGTGGAGTCGTGTGTGTGTGTATATATATATATATATATATATATATATATATATATATATATATATATATATATAGATATATATATATATATATATGAGAGCTGCATTTCTTTTTCTTGCAAGTTTAACCGTTTCCCTCCAACAGACGTGGTGTATGTGGTCCCAGCTTAACGGGGCCAATGTCTATGCTTCCTACTGTACGCGGGTGGTGTGTGTGCGTACAATTATACGAGGGTAGTGTGTCTTTTGTTTACTGTACGGAGGTGGTGTTTATGGTACTTACTGTAGGGTGTAGTGTCTTTGCTTTCTACTGTACGGGGATGTTGCATCTGCTTCCTACTGTACAGGGATGTTGCATCTTGATTCCTGCAGTACAGGGGTGGTATCTCTGGTTCCTACTATTATTACGGGGGTGGTGGTCGATCCTGTGGACGGAGGCTGCGCCGGCGGTGGCCAGGCGCTCTGTCTTCTGGAAAGGTTCATGGCCTAGTCTTCTTCAGGACAAGCAACCAGATGGTAATGGTCTTAACCACACACACACACAAATTTATATATATATATATATATATATATATATATATATATATATATATATATATATATATATATGATGTGAGGAAGAGAATACTTGCTTACGTACTCTTATAAAGGTTGAACTATCGTGTGACGCTGACCTTAAAAAGGTATGGTGAACGCGAGCGAAAGACTAGGCTTGTGAGGTGTGTGTTGACGAGTGTTATGTGCGAGATGGGGAGACTGTGTGAGCGTGTACCAAAAGCCAGCAGCCCACCACGCATGGTTGATGCAAAAACATAACGTTACCTAGGCCAAGGGAGTGATGCCTGACAGCCACTGAAGTGCTGGCTCGCTGCGCATCCGTCGCTAACCATCTCGTCCTCCGGGATGGTAGTACCGGTGATGTACCTTTCTGGTCGGTGGCTGCCTACTGCCGGAGAGAGAGAGAGAGAGAGAGAGAGAGAGAGAGAGAGAGAGAGAGAGAGAGAGAGAGAGAGAGAGAGAGAGAGAGTTCTTCTGTTTTTCGTGAATCCATTTTACCCTAGAGTAACAAATCCTGTTATCATTACATTTGAATACAAAATCATACCCCAGAACCCCTTGGAATAAAAATATCGTTTTTGGCACACAAGACACACGCCAGCCAGGTTGTTTTAAGGGACGCGACAGACGAGGAAGGTGGAGGCAGACTTGATGAAGCCTTTTGCCAGTTTGTGGAACCCTGGGGTCTGGTCTGGCTAGGGGTCTGACTGGCTGGCTGGCAAGAGGGATGGATGGTTATGGGAAGGTGAGAGGGGTGGGACGAACTACTGCGGACTGGTTTAACTGGTTGAGGACAGGCTAGTTAGGGAGATGGTTGATTAGGGAGGGAATTCCTGAGGACTGGTTGGGCATTGGCTGGTTGGTGGGAAAGGATCGAATTCCTGGGGACTGGCTGGGTAGGGGGATGGTTGGCAGGGAGATCGAACCCCCTGGGGACTGTGATTTGCCTTGGTAGAGGGATAGTTGAGAGGGGGGGAACGAACTCCTGGGGACTGGTTTAGTTCGGTAGGGGTATGGTCGGTTAGGAGGGACGTACCTCCATGAGACTGGCTGGCCAGGGGGATTGCTGGCAGAGGAGGTTGTGGGGGTGGGTGGAGCAAACTCCTGGGGAGTGGAGGATGGTTGACAGGGAGGAACGAACTCTTCTCCCTCCTCCTCCTCCTCTCTGACGCCACGATCCATCACATCATGGCATGTCTCTGAAATGAGTCGGATTGACTTTCACCGCACAAGATGGGGGGGGACCTTCTGGCCTGATGAGGATCCTCATCTGATCATGGCAAGGAACAGCGGGAGATGCAGACCAAAATGTATTTGGTTTTCTTTGCCGGATTTTTTTTTTATCGCCGTTTCCAGCGTAAGTGAGGTAGCGCCAGGAACAGACTTAAGGAAGGCCGCATTCGCTCTCGTCCATTCTCTAGATGTCGTGTGTAATACATCACAGCTCATTATCCACATCCAGGCCCCACGGACATTTCTATAGTTTACCAGGCCCGCTTCAGCACATCGACCCCAGTATACCACATCATTCCATTTCATTCTATCACGTGCACACGTCTCGCCCTCCTGCATGTTCAGGACCCGGTCACTCAAAATCTTTCTTTCCATCCTTCTATCTTCAATTTGGTATCCTCCTTGTTCCCTCCACTTCTGACACGCACATCCTCTTGTCAGTCTTTCCTCGCTCATTCTTTCCACATGTCCAAACCATTTCCAGCACACCCTCTTCGGCTCTCTTTAGCCACACACTTTTTTTTATTACCTCCACCTCTCTCTTACCCTCGGTATATATATATATATATATATATATATATATATATATATATATATATATATATATATATATATATGTATATATATTTTTTTTTTTTTCTTTTTTTTTTGTCGCTGTCTCCCGCGTTTGCGAGGTAGCGCAAGGAAACAGACGAAAGAAATGGCCCAACCCCCCCCCCCCATACACATGTACATACACACGTCCACACACGCAAATATACATACCTACACAGCTTTCCATGGTTTACCCCAGACGCTTCACATGCCTTGATTCACTCCACTGACAGCACGTCAACCCCTGTATACCACATCGCTCCAATTCACTCTATTCCTTGCCCTCCTTACACCCTCCTGCATGTTCAGGCCCCGATCACACAAAATCTTTTTCACTCCATCTTTCCACCTCCAATTTGGTCTCCCTCTTCTCCTCGTTCCCTCCACCTCCGACACATATATCCTCTTGGTCAATCTTTCCTCACTCATTCTCTCCATGTGCCCAAACCATTTCAAAACACCCTCTTCTGCTCTCTCAACCACGCTCTTTTTATTTCCACACATCTCTCTTACCCTTACGTTACTTACTCGATCAAACCACCTCACACCACACATTGTTCTCAAACATCTCATTTCCGGCACATCCATCCTCCTGCGCACAACTCTATCCATAGCCCACGCCTCGCAACCATACAACATTGTTGGAACCACTATTCCTTCAAACATACCCATTTTTGCTTTCCGAGATAATGTTCTCGACTTCCACACATTTTTCAAGGCTCCCAAAATTTTCGCCCCCTCCCCCACCCTATGATCCACTTCCGCTTCCATGGTTCCATCCGCTGACAGATCCACTCCCAGATATCTATATATATATATATATATATATATATATATATATATATATATATATATATATATATATATATATATATATATATAAATATATATAGTGTGTGTGTGCTTGGTCGGTAAGTTTATCGGTTCGAATGACGGTCAAAGATTAGCTTGATTGTCGTAAGTTTTCAAGTTCTAAGATTCATTCCTTTCATCTATATTTTTTAGTTCGTTATATATCATTTATTGGTCTTGGTTCATATTCTCTTAAGATCTAAATGGTTCCGTTAGTCATCTAAATGATCCAATTCGTTTTAGCTTTTCATAACGGTACACACACACGACACAGATTCAGAACCTATGTGAATTACCAACACTACATCGAAGATTTTTCCATCGCCAGATTTTCCTTTTACCAAAAGTATTGTTTTCACCGAATAGGTATGATTTTCAAGTAGCCTTGGAAGTACATGTATAGGTAGTATGAGTATATGTATATATTTTCATATATTTTAGATTAGAATGAATTTCTAAATATTTCGGTCAGTATTAAGAGCGTTGAATGGCCTTGGAAGCTCCATTGCCTAAAATAGATGATGCAATCCAGGGTATCTTTGGGAGTAAATGACCACCTTTTTAGGTTGGAGTAGTGTGTGTATATACATAAAGATCCCTTGAGAGAAACTGCTTGTGGTTGTTGGTAGGAGAGGGATGTCATCTCGCACACCAGCGCTAGAGGTGAAGATCAGCAATAGTCGCTATACTGCTGATGACGCTGGACCATTTGCTGTCTCCAAGAGCATAGTGTAGAAAACGGAATAATTTGTTCTTTTCATTAACGCCAAAATCGTAGCTAAGTAGTTTTATCTTGACGCCCCTAAGGTATTTTTTTTTTTTTTTCGTTACTTGAACAGGAAATTGAATGTTTATTCCCATATGGTGAGGTTCCATTGCCGTGTGTTAAGGTTCCATTGCCGTGTGGTAAGATTTCCATTCCCGTGTGGCAAGAATCATGTTTGGTTTCAGTAATGAGAATTCAACACGGGCCGATGTTTTATGTCTTCAGTAATCAATCTTACAGAATTTTTTTAAAAGGCAAAAATTAATTAGGAGTTACTAATTGATAAATTGAATGAGATGTTTGGGGAAGAATTTTTAGGTCCTGGATTTTTTTTCCGTCCTGGTTTTAGAATGTATATAAAGAGCAGCCATAAACATTCGTTCGAGAATGTGGAGAATGTCTGGCTTTGAATTGTATTCGAAGATAAAAATAGTTCATTAATATAGTCCACACAAAGACGTTGATAAATTTTGATAAAGGTATTTGAAAATTTCGTCAAAAACTGTCTACAAAATGGCATGAATGAATTGGTTTTATATATATATATATATATATATATATATATATGTGTGTGTGTGTGTGCGTGTATGATAATCTATGGTTTTTGTGAAAAAGTCCTGCTGTTACACAGTCCAAAAGGCTCCTGCAACCCAATCCTGCGCTACTTCAGGTAGCAGGGAAATTTAGACTCCTTCCGAGATGTATGTTCCTTGATACGTCCTCGCCAAAAGTGACTTTACTCGTGCAGTGTATCCTGTATCAAGAGGATTCCGGTAGATGAACATGACGATGATGATGGAGGGTAAACTACGTGTCGTATCTCTAACCCTCATCTCGCCTGCCCCCTATTATCTAAGCCTACGAGAGGGGCCAGGCGCACGAGAGGACCTTGTTTACACTACCAAGGAGGAGACACAAGGACGAGGGTGAGTGACCGTGTAAGTCTCATAAGACGGTTGGCCGTGTAGAGTGTGGATGGGGTTCTCGTCCTTCCCTCCCCACAACAATAGAACTGGTAACTCGCCCAACGCCAGCCCAACCTTCCCCACGAGCTGTGCAGCTTGTGTCGTAGAGGAAAAAAAAACAAACTGTGCTTTCCATTGTGGTGGCGGACAGTGCTTGCCTTCGCGTGACGCCTCGACCACCACCCCCCCACACTACCCCCTTCCTCTCCCTCGCTCTCTGTCCCACACGCTGTGTTTTAAGCTTCGCTCCCTCGAGCACGGACAGTGCGACGCTTGAGCGCGCGATGGGTCTCGACCCGTGAGCGGCGAGATCGATCGACCCTTCAGCGCAAAAGGCTGGATAGACGACCTTTGAGCACGGTCGATCTCGACCCTTGAGCGCGACGTCACGAATCATGATTGAGTGCGAAGGTGTGGCCTCGAGGACGGGGCCAGGTCTTTATGCCCATGGGTCGTACCGTCGTGATGAAGGGTCGTACCGTCGTGATGAAGAGTCGTACCGTCGTAGTCATGGGTTGTGTACCGTCGTGATTTGAGTCGTGCACAGTCGTGGTCAAGGGTCGTGTCGTTGTACTAGAGGATCAGGCTGTTATACCCACGGGGTTCAGTCTGATGTGTTTAGTTTACTGCCTCTGTCATTCGTCAGACGACATGCCAGTCCATATTATGATAGGCAGAAGCAACAGTTGTGGAATGATTTATTTGTGGTTACTATTTGTGTCATGGGGGGAGAAATTCTGAAACTCGTTTTGCCTCGTCTCTTTACTTTATATACATGTTCCATGTCTACTTGTGTGAGTACACACACACACACACGTTGATCACTACACCCACAGAGGCGTGTGTGTGTGTGTGTGTGCATCACGCGTGCCCGGGGTGGACTTTGTGTGTAAATGCTTGTATGCGGGAAATTTTTTCATTCCCACGCAACATGCCTTCATAAAAACTGGCAAAAAAAAGGTAAGTTAATTAGGTTCCTCGTACACGAGCTTCGTGTGCCTCTGGGCCAGAGAGCGTGACGTCTCCAATGTCGCTGGTGTACAAGAAATATCAGACATAGGTTTAATGAGACGCTGAGCCCTGTGTGCTGGCGTGACTGAGGTAACACAACACTGTATTGCGGTGCTTCTCCGTTCTGGTCCCACGTGTGTAGTGTGATATTACGTAGTACTGATCCAGGGGGGCAGATTGTGGCTAGGAAAAGGTCGTGTGAGTGTGTCTGTGTTCTTACCTTTTTGTAATTGCCTATTTGTATTGCACGGGGAGGACCCATCTCGTGTGTGTGTGTGATTGCTATTTGTGATTAATTTTGTGTTCTACGGGGTGAGAGTTTTACACTCGTGTTGCCCCATCTCCTAACCTTGTATGTACATTTTCTTTACTCTTGTGTATGTATGCGCGCGCGCACATACTAGCTTGAGTGTGTGTGTGTATCTAACAATCCTATCTAGTAATGACACATGGTCAGTATCCAGATAAGTCGTATTATCTTCTCCGCAGTCAATATATCTGACCACCACTTCCCCGTAGTGACATTGTCATAAGAGAGAATGTCCTGATCCGTTTACCCAGTACTACATATTATCTATGTGGCACATGGAGGAGGAAGCTGGTACACTCGCAGGACCCCATCTCTCGAGTGCTCCGTTATGTCATTCAACGTTTTGAGATTTTGTATTGCTGTTCGCATTCACAGTTTCATTCTTTCATTTTACTCGATTCGTGCATTGTGTATATTTTGTCAAAAGCATTATTTCGTATCTTTCCCGACGAGTATCTTGTCTTAATTTCCCGTTATGGCGTCTAGTGGTTCTGTCTTTCCATTTTTAAAACTGGTTTGAAGAATGTAAAGGTTGCGTGATCGTCACCCTTTAGTTTTCTCTCTTCCTTGATGGACGGATTTATGGCCTGGAGCCTCTCATTGTAGCTCATCCCTCTCATTTCTGATAACGTCTTTGGTGCCCTATTTATGTCCATTATTCGTGTTGCTTTGAGTGCGGTGACGAAAATTCGGAAGCATATTTTAGTTTTGCCCTAATGGACATGAAGCCAACAGTTTCATGATATTTCTTCATTTGTGTATTTGCAGCGCAGTTCAGATATCATCTTGCTGATAGTTTGTCTCCTATCTAACGCTCCTACGCCCCTACCACATGGCCCTGGCAATAGTTATGCACAGGGTCGACTCCCAAGTCCCTCAAACTGATTCCTACACCTCATTTTCCTGCTAGATGGTGTTCGTATCGAAGCTCTCCCATTTCACCCACGTGTTCCTGTAGCTTGTTTGCGGCTGGGTGTCATTCGTATGGTATTCGCAGTGTCCCATAATTATTACATTGCATTTATTCTGGTTGAATTTCATCTGCCACGCATCAAACCAGCTTTCGGAGTTTGTCTAGGTCCCATTGTAATTTGATGCAGTCGTCCTCACTCGTTGTTCATGACCTTGGAATTATCCTCAAACATATGTAGGTGTGATGCCAAACCTGCCAGCAAGTCTTGTACATAAAGCAACAATGGCTGTGGTCCCTGGCTTAAACCTCGCGGCATACCACCGATGACCCCGACCCCATTTTCAGTAGACTTCGCTGTCATTTTATCTTTTCACTAAGGTAATACACTTTCCCCCGAAGGAGTGTTCCTGTCTGAAGATTGCTCCTTTGACGCGCGTCTCGCTGGTAGCGCCAAATGCTCTTTGGCAGCCTAGACACAGAGAGTCCACCCATTCTTCTCTTTAGTCTAAACTCGAGTCTGACAAGAAATCGAAGATGTTTGATGCGGATGACATCCTTTCCCCTGCTCCGTGTCGTCTCTCCTTTATCAAACTTTTCTCCTTTGCAAATAATCATCCTCCTGATGTGTGTTGTTTCCCAGTAATTTTTCTTTTCTTTTTTGCACTACACTCGTCAGCAAGACTAGTCTGCAGTCCAGCGCATCTTCTCTGTCTCCTTTCTTAAACGTGGGTAATGACATTTTACCCTCCTCCTCTTCCACTCTCCACTGGCACTTTACCATCCTCCAGCGACGTCTAGAACAACATTTCAAGCGGCTTTTCAAGCGTGTTTGCTCACTTACCTCAGGACATCCAGACAAACCTCATTAGGACCCGTAAGCTTTATTTGGGTCGGGGTTCCTTGGTACTCTTGTATAGAAGTTTCTGTGATTTCCCAAGACCACCTGTGCCACTCTATCTCTCCACAGTGTTGAGGCTGCAGTGTATTTCACCTTGTAAATGATTTTCAAATTGTGTGTGTGTGTGTGCGCGTGTGCGCCAGATCACCCTCGGTGACCATGGCGTCTGGGTGACTAGTACAATTAGACCTCTGTCTTGCCCAAGGATTCGTCATTCTTCAGCTCTGTATCGTGGGTGTGAAGGGTCAAAGGGAGACTTTTTTTTTTCTTTCTCTCTCCAGTCTGACATTTATACTCACACACACGCGAACAGAAGCAAACGATCCTTTGACATTTCACCTGTGACTCGACTCTGACATTTGCCTATGACTCGACAGCCAGAGAATGTTTGAAAGAAAAATTATGGAAAAAAAAAAGTGATCGCATCGTCTTGTGTTCGCTCCTGACCTGAATGTCAAACAGGACATAGTCAGTTCACCCTTGAACATTCACCCACCCACAGCCATCCCAAGAACGCAAAGACAGTCGTCTGCTACCGAGTTAACGTTTATCCTATTATCAGAGGTAACGTTTATCCTGTCGTTAACGTTTATCCTGTCGTTGGTGTTAACGTTTATCCTATTGCTAGAGGCAACGTTCATCTCATCGTTAGAGGCAACGTTTATCCTATTGCTAGAGGCAACGTTCATCCCATCGTTAGAGGCAACGTTCATCCCATCGTTAGAGGCAACGTTCATCCCATCGTTAGAGGCAACGTTCATCCCATCGTTAGAGGCAACGTTCATCCCATCGTTAGAGGCAACGTTCATCCCATCGTTAGAGGCAACGTTCATCCCATCGTTAGAGGCAACGTTCATCCCATCGTTAGAGGCAACGTTCATCCCATCGTTAGAGGCAACGTTCATCCCATCGTTAGAGGCAACGTTCATCTCATCGTTAGTGGCAACGTTTAGCCTATTGTTAGAGGCAACGTTCATCCCATCGTTAGAGGCAACGTTCATCCCATCGTTAGAGGCAACGTTCATCCCATCGTTAGTGGCAACGTTTAGCCTATTGTTAGAGATAACGATTTTGTCCTCAGAGGCTACGTTCATCCCATCGTTAGAGGCAACGTTCATCCCATCGCTGGAGTGGCAAGATGGCCCGGCAAATAAATTCGCCACATTTTAAAGCTCCCGCCACTTCAGACGCTCTGTGTGCTGTCAGTTCGCACTTTTAGGAAGAACTTTGGTGTGCGTGTCCTGAGCTCTGCCATTACTGCAAGACTGGAGTGTGTAGCGATGCTCCATCACCGGGGGGGGGTTAGAGTTTCCCCGTGTCGTCAACGCTGACTACTGGGAGAGGGATGTCGTCTGGCAAAGGTACAACACTGTTGGTCTTGGTCGTGTGGTGTGGTTACGTCACGGGTTGGGTCTGATTATATCGTATGATGATAAGTTTGGGAACTCTTCTGCACCATCACCATCCACTCTCTTTCTATCTCTTTCTGTCTCTATCTCTCTCTCTCCTTTTGAATTGGCTTATGTTTTGAATACGCAGTTATAGCTATATTTCTCATCATTGTCCTCCCTTTTGTAGAAATTGTGCTATAGTTGTCTCGGTTCATATATATATATATATATATATATATATATATATATATTATCCTGGGGATAGGGGAGAAAGAATACTTCCCACGTATTCCTTGCGTGTCGTAGAAGGCGACTAAAAGGGAAGGGAGCGGGGGGCTGGAAATCCTCCCCTCTCATTTTTTTTTAATTTTTCAAAAGAAGGAACAGAGAAGGGGCCACGTGAGGATATTCTCTCAAAGGCCCAGTCCTCTGTTCTTGACGCTACCTCGCTAATGCGGGAAATGGCGAATAGTATAAAAGAAAGAAAAAGAAAAAAGATATATATATATATATATATATATATATATATATATATATATATATATATATATATATATATATATTCCAAGTAAACTACATCTGCAGTAGATTCTGTCGATTAACTTCTGTTATTGTCTGGTTCCCTGCCGGCAGCGGGTCAGACGTCGCTCGCTCAGGCGTGGACACAAATGAATGTATTGTCCCCCCTTTTTTTTTTTTTGAGGTATAGAATCTGGAGGCTATAGAGGGGTGGGAGGAAAATTTGGAGTGTGGGGGGTTCGCTGGAACAGGGTAATACTAAGAGAGGAAAAAAGCTGTGGGTTATGAAAGGGTGGAAAGACAGGGTGTGATAAAAAGTGAGAGGAAACCTAGGAAGAGTTGAATGGGAGAGAGAGAGAGAGAGAGAGAGAGAGAGAGAGAGAGAGAGAGAGAGAGAGAGAGAGAGAGAGGAGAAATAGGCTATATGGTGACTTCCAGTTCATAAAACTTCTCTGGTTGAAGACGGACGGTAAGTTCATTTGCATACATGACTTGAAGGGGGCGCTGAAGGTGGAATATTTTCATGTCGTGAAGATGTGCATCATCTTCGTGTTTCCTCGTAGGCTCTTTATCTTCACGAGAGGTAACCGCCGCTACGAGTGGAATGATCCTGTTCTTGATGCAGAACGTGGGTCCTATTGCTGGAGTACGTTGCTTGCCCTGGGAACCGTCTAGTGTTCTTGTTGCTACCGAAAGGGGAAATGCGTTCCTTCGTGCGCTTTGCGGGGACTGGATTCTCAATCGTCCATCTCGAGGAAAGGAGTTAGTATGTTCTTCCTGTTTCCAGCTTCGTGGAAATGATTTCCTAACGATCTGTAGATGCTTTGGCATCTTCCACCGCTGGTGTGTTCCCAGGATTATAGCGCTGCACTTTCATTGCCAGTATTCATCTCGTATGAAAAGAAAAGTATTTTCTTTTCTTATTGTCTGGTGTTGAAACTCTTGCTCATATATGTAATATATACATATACATACCTATACATCTCAATGTATACATATATATACACACACAGGCATATACATATATACACATGTACAGAATTCCTACTGTCTGCCTTTATTCATTCCCATCGCCACCTCGCCACACATGGAATAACAACACCCCCCCCCCTCATGTGTGCGAGGCAGCACTAGGAAAAGACAGCAAAGGCCCCATTCGTTCACACTTAGTCTCTAGCTGTCATGTAATAATGCACCGAAACCACAGCTCCCTTTCCACATCCAGGCCCCACAGAACTTTCAGTGGTTTACCCCAGACGCTTCGCATGCCCTGGTTCAATCCATTGACAGTACGTCGACCCCGATATACCACATCGATCCAATTCACTCTATTCCTTGCACGCCTTTCACCCTCCTGCATGTTCAGGCCCCGATCACTCGAAATCTTTTTCACTCCGTCTTATATATATATATATATATATATATATATATATATATATATATATATATATATATATATATATATATATATATATATATATAATATATTAAGAGGACTGAACACTATAAACTATATACATATTCATATTGAGCAACATTTATAAATTGTGAATACACACACAAGCACGCGCGCACACACGCAGTCCTGCCAGCTAACCACAGTAAAATTTCCACCTCCCGCCGACCCTTGGCGATTATTCTACCGCACGTAATTGAATTCCTTAACGTTGACCGAGTAAGAAGCAAAGCCTGCCATCCCCGACAGTGTGCCAAGAAGGGCATGATAAGACAGTTGCTGTGGTGGTGGTGGTGGTGGTGTGTGTGTGTGTGTGTGTGTGTGTGTGTGGAGGGAACTCCCAGACTCGTGTATTTGAAGATGATTTTGCGTTATGATCGGATTGCCGGCAGACGACACACATCAGGACACTGGTATCTGCAGGTAAACTCCTCCTCCTTAGCTATATATGTCTGGTCGTGTAGATCCGTTGTCATTACAGATGTGACTTGGAAGAAGTTTGCTCGCCACGTTGTTCATTCGGAATCGCCATTTGTTTTAGAAGTGTTTGAATGTGGTGGTGATGTTCCTGGAGTCCTGTGACTCGCGGGCTGGAGAGCAGACGCTCCACAGGCTTTTGGGGGGTAGAATCTCCACAGGCTTTGGAGTAGACGCCCCACAAGCTAGGGAGTAGAAGCTCCACAAGCTTGGGAGCAGAAGCTCGGAATATAACCTCTTCCCTTGAGGATCAGTGATGAGAAATGAGGCGGCGAAGAAGAACTGGCAAGAGTGAACCTTTCCCCTGTGTGTGTGTCTCAGTTCACGCTGTGACCGATCCGGTCAATCATGGTTCTTAAAGCCATCCCCGCAGCAGCAGAGGAGGTTAATCGCACGTCAAGACTTTTTCCCGGCGAGTCTCGGTCCGATATTGCCATCATTACGAAGCCTGCACGTATGTCGCCGCAACTCTGGCCAGGCATGGAAGGCCGCAAGCTGTGGGTCCCGACGACCTTTGATAAATCCCCGAGATGCGTGTCCTCCAGCCACATCCTGAAGGATGGACTGTGGAGTCCTGTGGGGAGATGAGAGGAACGGGTTACAATATAACTGATTATAGGGATAAGAGAGAGAGTATGAGAGAGAGAAGGTAAAGACAGGATAGAATGGAGTAATGTGTGATGATGAGCCATGATGAGTAGTGAGGCAGGAGGGATGATCAAGATTTTATGGATTATGAGGGGAAATTCCAAGATACTAACCTCATCGTTTCATGAGGAAAATACGATTTCTTACATGGAGTTAACCTGCGGTGATTTATTCGTATTCTGTAATCGAGGATTATCGATAATTGTAGTTTGGGATGATTATCTCCACGAGTATGTCTTAAGGCGAGCTTGTCTCGTAACCCTCTTCTCGCTGGTCGTCCTTTCCGATCGTTTTATGTCTGTTTTGACTCCTGGCCAGGTTAGTACAAGTGGCTCGTCTTAAATAGGTAACTTAACCTTCAGTACAATCGGACACGCACATACACCTCCTTGCCAAAGAGGTCTTTCATCCCCTTTCCGACCTCCTAGTATTTTTGTGCCTCGGTACCACTGAGCCCAGACGCTTAATTTCCACCCGTACACAAAGCGCGTTCCGGGCGTCACTGTCAGACAGCCATCAGAATGAAACATCGCATCCACCCCTCACCCCTGGCGCTCTGATGGGCTGTATGCATGGGAGCGTCGAGGCGTGTGTCACTTCTGGTTCGCTGGGTTCGACAGCACACGTCGAACTCGGCCGTGGGGGGAGGGGGGAGTATTTCCAAGTCCCGTGAGCTGGAGATTGTGCACACACGATCTGCTGCTCCTGCGTCCCCCCCAGCAACCAGTCAGTCCTCCAGTATGGTGCGTGGAACATGGCATGAAATAAGTTTTTTGACATCGCAGGGTTTAAGTTTCGCTCGAGATTTTAATGGTGTCGATGATTGAGGCTGAGAATTGCCTTCTTTAATCTCTCTCTCTCTCTCTCTCTCTCTCTCTCTCTCTCTCTCTCTCTCTCTCTCTCTCTCTCTCTCTCTCTCTCTCTCTCTCTCTCTCTCTCTCTCACACACAACGTACATTACCACCATACAAAGTATGATTCCTGTGAGATATCCTCCTGACGCGATTTCCCGTATTCGCGTTGAACACTTGACCGAATCAGTTCGCCATTAGAGTCCAGTTAGCCAGTCTTGTAATGATTCGTGACGATAGTCAACCCAGTTAATAAAACCGATCAGTGAAAGTGTATATATATATATATATATATATATATATATATATATATATATATATATATATATATATATATATATATATATATTATTGAAGATAATGGAATAGGGAGGAGAGGACAAAATCATTTATGATTTTGGACTTGTGCCTTGTTATTATTGGGTATCCGAGCTTGGGAAATCTGTTGGTGTATAATCTTCTTAAATAAGCATCAGACTTATTCAGCTTTGACGGTGGAGCTTTGCACTTATATTTCCGAGGTGTGTGGGATTTAGTTAGCCGAGATGCTCAGTAATGGAGTTTAATCTCCCCCCCCCCAGATACGATCCGTGGAGAGAATAGAGTGGGACAGTTATATGAAAAGTATATTTCTCTACTCGTTCTAGATATCTATTTTATCCCGTGTACCTCTTTTTTGTCGGTTCCAACTTCATTATGTGAAAGTGTAATGAGAATATTTAACAATTGTGTACCGTCTCCTACTCTGTCTTCATTCTTAGGACGATACTGATGAGTTAAGATCTTCGTTACATTAATATAAAGAATTCCGAGGCTTCAATATAGGTCGGGTATTTCACACCAGCTGAAGTCAGCGTCTGAGGCCCCCTCACCATTGCCTCTCTGGGAACGTGGACAAACGTTTACCAAACGTTTTATTGACACAGGTGTGATAGGTCGCAGACGGGAGTGGATCGTAATATGTCACGCTGCCTCCGCAGGGGTGTCGGCTTTCATCTGTCTGAGGGACGGTGAGGAATTACTCTGGACCTCACGCTATTCAGTCGATGGAGGCGTATGGGACATTACAATATATATTACGAGAGACTTGAGACCTTTATTTGTGGCACTAACATGACCTTGATATTCAACCAGTTCCTTCCGAAAGTTAAGGATAGTCTGATGCCTCGTATCAAATTAGGCCCTATTTTTTCAATTGATAATGGAGATCATATTGCTCCGTCGTCCGTTGCATATGTTAAAAAAGAATAACATAATTTTTCCTCCTACTTGGAAGTGTGCGTTGGTACATTCCTTCCCCAAGAAGGGTAACCTGTCTAGCCTTTCCAGCTATCGTCTTGTTGCTTTGACTTGTCTGCCATTTCCAATGTCTGTGAATCTCACCTCGACTCCCATATCCTCAGACATCTTGGATCTTGGTCATCTCTCTGATCACCGGTATGGCTTCCGTGAAGCGAGATCCACGGGTGATAGTCTTGTCTTGCTAATGTGTGGTCATCATTATTCATGGAAGATTCTAGGGAATCCTGTTGTAGTTGCCTTTCATATATCTAGATCTTTCGATAGGGGTGTGGCATTGAGGGTCTCGTCTCTAAGGCTCTCTCTTATGGCTTCCCTCCCTCACTTTGCTCCCTCGTATCTAGCTCTCTGACCGATGTATTTCCGTCTTTGTTGATACATCAGCCTCTCCACCTTACACCATCGACAGCGGTGTCCCACAAAGTTTTTTTTTTTTCCTGTCTCCTTCACTTTCTCATTTTTAGCAACGATTATCCTTCCTCCAAGTAATCAGATGCACTCAATACGCTGACGACTCGACATTGCATTCCTTCACATCCTTCAATTCTTCTCCCTCTTCTCACTCGATCTGCATCTCGTATCGACACAGCTTCCTCAATTAATTGACTTGGACAGGATGTCTCAGTGGTACCGACGAAATCTGGTAAAGTTTAATGTCTCCAAGACCCAATATCTGTCCATCTATCTGTCGAAAATTCCCTCGTAACTTTCCCCGCTCCTTCGACGATGCTGTAGTTCCATCTCTTAACTCTTATCATATCTGGTATTTCTATAACATCCACATTATCGTGGAAGTCCCACATTAAGGAGATAGCCAAATCTTTGTCTAGATAACGGAGTCCTTTTCAGATGTCGAAATTCCATATCTGCCGAACAGTTGCTCCGTTTATGCAAAGGATTGATCCGTCCTTGTATGAAGCCCTGCTCTCACATCTGGGGTGGTTCTGACTCTGCATCCTTACTTGACAGTAGTAGAGTCGAAAGCGGTCCGACTTATCAACCTTCCCAGGTTAAATACAAAATTTGACACTCCTGCTCAATGCCGTAATGTTGGTTCACTTTCCCTCTCCTAAGGGTATTACTTTAGGTTTTGCTCCCGAGAGTTGGCTGCTTGTGTGCCCCCCACCGCAAGCGAGACCATACAATATTCGGCAAGCTTCTGCGTCACATGACTACTTTGTGACTTTCGATAGCTCAAGGGTGGACCGTTTCCATAAGTTTCCTTAGCTACACTTCGAAGCCACGGAACGCTCCACCATCTCGTGTCTTTCCCATAACGCTGACCTGGCACATTTTAAGACAGGTTATTCACTTCCTCCAAAATTCGTTAATGCTTTCCCTCGTCTCTTCTTTTTCCCTTTCATTAACCTCTTTATATTTTAATTAATGGCGGGACTTGATGTGGGCTTCTGTCTGTGACTGGAGCCTCTAGCTTACAAAAAGAAAAAAGAATTTGCTCATGGACGCACACTTGTGCATTATCATACAAAATATATTCATCTTACTTTATCCCCAAACTAGTTTTACTAGTTAATCATTGGTGGTTGGGGCACCCGATTAGCTCATCATTCGAATCCAGTTCCACAATCTTATGAAATGACTGCGTCTCTGTTAATTCGGCGGATAAAACCGGATTGCGAAAATGAATTGTATGTGCGAAGTCCTATTCCAGCTGCTTGAAACAGGTAAAGGGACAGAAAACCATGTGTGATTTCAGCAGTGTGCCTTGTTATTTCGGGGAGGGAGGATATGAGTTTTGGAAATCTGTTGGTCTATAATCCTCTTAAAATGAGCATCGGACTTTATTAAGCTTCGACGATGGAGCTTCGGAGTGGTGTTTTCAAGGCGTGTGTGGGATCCGGTTGGCCGGAATGCTGGGTAATAAGAGTCTGATCTCCCATCCACATACGATCCGTGGGGTGAGGATGGAGGGAGGAATTATACAGCGTCAATATTTGTAGAAGAGAATATTTCATCTCGTGTGTATTTCTTGATCGGTTTATATATATATATATATATATATATATATATATATATATATATATATATATATATATATATATATATATATATATATATATATATATATAGTTTTAACGATAGGTCGTTATTTAGGTTTCCTAGATCGTCGTATTTATCGACTTTACGATCCTGTTTGGAGTTAGAGGTCCTCCTACCAGAAATTCAAGACTGCAACTCGACTCTGGACCGAGTTTAATAACTGTCATGCATTTCAGGGCAGTGGTCCGCATCGGGCGTTCTCTCAAACTGCTGCCCCTCGGGGAATGTTTACAAACGTTTATCAAACGTTTGTATTTGGCGTGTGTGTGTGTGTGTGTGTGTGTGTGTGTGTGTGTGTGTGTGTGTTGCAGGGTTGTAGTGGCGAGTGTATCGTGATTTCGCCTCGCTGCCTCTGTTGTGTTGTCATCATTGGCTCACTCTGTGGGAACATTAAAGAAAGAGTCTCTGTCTCTCAGCCATCAGTTCCATGTGAGGGATGTGGACCACTGCATCTTCCTCCTCCTCCTCCTCCTCCCACGGACGAAGATCTTTATTCTTCGTGAAGTCATGTCCTCGACCCTTGACCTACAGCGGCAATAACCTCTGCAAAATTTTTCTTCCTAAAGTCGGAACACTAACCCCTAAAGTCGGAACACTTTAGGTTCCTTGCATCAGATGGAAATCTCTTCTTTAATATCTGAAAGGTATAATTCAGTACACACACACACACACACACACACACACACACACACACACACACACAAAACACACTCCCTCTTAACTTTCCTCGAAGTATATGTTTACCAAATCCTCGTTGCTCATTTTTTTTGGGGGAAACTCGATTAGCTCCTCATTCAAATCGAGTTACCCAATCCTGTTATGGTATAACCGCATCACTGTTCACCCGGCGACAGAAAAAAAAAAAAAAACCTGGACAGTGAAAACCAGATTGCATGTACAACATGTTATTCGAGTTGCTGAAACTGGTTAAAGAACGAGAGAGCCGAGTGTGATTTCAGCAGTGTGCCTTGTTATTTTGAGAGAGGGGGGGAGGATATGTGAGTTTTGGAAATCTGTTGGTCTATAATCCTCTTAAAAATGAGCATCGGACTTTATTAAGCTCCGGCGATGGAGCTTTGCACCGGTGTTTTCAAGGCGTGTGTGGGATCCAGTTGGCCGGGATGCTGGGTAATGGGGTTTAATCTCCTCCCACCCACATACGATCCGTAGGATGAGCATGGAGGAATGGATTATACAGCGTCACAATTCGTAGAAGTGATATCATTCTTTTGTTTTTGAATCGGATTTGTACCTTCGTATGTCCCAGGCTTATTTTAGTGCGAGTTTCTAGAACTCGTCCACTTTAACGATCCTAATTGTAGTTACAAGGTCCTGATACCAACAGGAATTGAAGGCCGCAATTCAACCTTGGCCCGAGTTTAATAACTGTCCGGTATTTCAGACCAGCGTTCACCTCCTGACGTCCACCCACCACTGGCTCTCGGGGACCGTAGACATACGTTTACCAGAACGTTTTATTGGACTGTGTGAGCGAGTGAGAGAGAGACAGACAGACAGACAAGGGTTATAGACAGCGAGAGTGACCATATGTGTCTCTCTGTCTTTAGTGTTGTCATGATAGGCTGGCCGCGGAAAGGGTAAAGCATCGGTCATGTCTTTTAGAAAGTGTATTAAGAGGAATGTGGACCACACCAGCAGCACCTTACCGCGGAAGACGACTTGGCGTGGCCGTAACCTTGACCTTTGACCTAAGCCGCTCACACGCGCACACAAACTCCCAGTGATTTCTCTCTGAAGTTAATACTCGATTCCTTTCTCGGGTTTAATAAAAGAAAGCTATTTCTTAATATCTGAGGGATATTGTTGACACACACACACACACACACACACACACACGCGGGGAAGGACTGACGGTAACCTGGGCCGTGGGCCATTGGGAGTTGTGGGATTCTCGAGTTCAGTCATTACCCTTACGCTGCCTAGGTTGCGGGCCGCTGCCCTTGATGGCCTTGGCCCTCGCTTCATGCCTGATTGCCCGACCGTTCCCTCCGGCACACACACACACACACACACACACACACACACACACAGTCAAAGGCCCTGCCACTCACGTTTTTCAGTGCCAAAGGTGACGAGGCTTCCAGCCGAAGATCCAGACACGCAGTTAACTCCTTGAGCTTGATGGGAGGTAACCTTGGAGCATGATGGGATGGTCTTTTAGCGTGATGGGACTACCTTTTTGAGCATAATGTAACGACCCTTGACATTGATGGGCCGATGGTTGAGCGCGACGATATAATTAATGATCACTCCGGTACGGTCCTTGAGCGTGAAATTGCAACCCATTTGCGTGGAGGCACGACCCTTGGGCACGAAACTACGACCTTAAACAGCACAACCCTTGAGCACGACATGAACGTTTATGGCCGTGTAATCAGCCTGAAAATCATACCCAGGTGTCGTACCGTCGTGCTCAGATAGTCGTACCGCCGTGCTCAAATAGTCGTACCGCCGTGCTCAAATAGTCGTACCGCCGTGCTCAAATAGTCGTACCGCCGTTTTCAAACAGTCGTACCACCGTGCCCAAATAGTCTTACCGTTGTACTCACAGTTGTAACATCGTGCTCAAATAGTCGTACCGTCGTGCTCGGGGAACTGCACCGTCGTGCCAAAATAGTCGTACACACTCTCTTTAAGGGCCGTACCGTCGTTATGGTAGGGATCAACTACTTACATCCAGAGTGCTAGTTTCATAGGACAGCGGTGGCTAAAGTGACTTGACCAATTATTTCATCCTCAAGTATCTAGCGAAAATAACCTAAAATGTTCGAAAAAAAAGAGAAAAAGATCTAGCAACCAAATGCACCTGTGTCCCGGTGTTGTGCAGAAGTTGGTATTTGACTCTGTTTTTCGCTTTTAAGGATTTTAGGTAACTGGAGTCGAGCGATTCATGGACTGGACACAGAGGAAGGTTGAAAAAGGTCTCTTAGTACCACTGTGTATTGTGATTCACACACGCGCACCTGGAAATACATAGTATACGTAAATGAATATACAACATGCAATGTATTATTGCCACTCTGCTGAAGGTTCGCTTTTTCGTACCTCGTCGTGTGTGTGTGTGTGTGTGTGTGTGTGTGTGTGTGTGTGTGTGTTTAGGATAGATACAGACCCACGAAGTGGTTGGAAGCAACACACACACACACAAGCTTAGAGAAACGCTGTAATCCGCAGACCCCAACTGTTTACTGGATCACCAATCATCTTTCACTGCATCCTGAAGGATGTGCCGGAGCTGCCTCTCCCATGAGGAGCAAGATGCAGGAGCCCTCTTGCCTGAGAAGTTATTAACAACTTGTTGCATGGTAGTCAACTTTATACTGGAGACTATGACGACGTACAGTGGGGAGAGAGGAGGGGGTTTAGTTTTGTTAGAATACTCTGATCTCTGTTAAGTATATAATTGATATATATATATATATATATATATATATATATATATATATATATATATATATATATATAGAGAGAGAGAGAGAGAGAGAGAGAGAGAGAGAGTAGGTTACCTTGGCTCGGTGTTGATATAGACATGTTGGGATGGCTAAAAAAATTACTATTATTTTCATGTGATTTGTATGAAGATCTCTTGGGAAAAACTCCCTCAACTTTGTTGTATGGTTTATAAAAACATTTTGATTGGTGCGTTCTTGAGGACAATGAATGTTATTATAGTAGTGTTTACAGTAGGCTGGATTTAATGCTTTATACAGGAGCCAGTTAGGATATCATAGCTTCTCATTTGGTTTTTTATCATGAATATATCCTGCTTCGTATTCGTAGGGCTCTGAACAAGTGATCATGATTTTGTATTCGTTTCCCATCGCCAAAAGTAAAATCCTCTGCCATATATATATATATATATATATATATATATATATATATATATATATATATATATATATATATAATAGCCCAGGTTGGTATTATTGAAATGCATATGATACGTCTTGCAGGCTTGTAGTAAGGCATGTATAGATGATAGTGGTCGTTAATGCCGACATTAGGGGTCGATCAGTAGAATAGAACAGTTGGATGTCGTCGAGAAAACTTTATTTTTTATCATATTTGTACTGAAGACCGGAACATGGTATGTGTGTCATGCGTCGCGTCTCTGTAAGAATGTTTCTTCAGCAGAAGAATTGCGCAGTGTACAATCGTTGTCTGCACATCAAATGTTAATCTCGCCCAAAGGGCAGTGGAAGCCTGACCCCTCTAACCTCTTCCCCCCTTCGGCCATCGCGTTGGATGCTTGTAAGCGGATTATCTTGGGTGAACACCTCACCCCCACGCCATATCACGGGTCATTTGACCTGATCTGACCTCTTGATCAACTTATATATTTTTACCTACATTAAATATTTTTCTGTTCTGATGATTATGCCATATTCTCTGGGCCGAAATGTATATGTGGTGCTTCCATACATATCATTTTTGCTTCAGTGTGACGTTATATTGTCAGTGTTCGTGAACACTAAATCCTTAATTGTATCTGTGATGAATCGACGAATATACCTGACCAACGACGCACAGATATATACGTCCATATCATTTTTGAATCGGACACGAAAATTGATGGCAAAATTTCGGAAATGCAATTGGTTAGTATCTCGGTGTATGTTTTTTTTTTAATCCGCCGAAATTGGTTAATATAATTCTGATCATGAGTTTGTGCGACCAGTCTATTTACGTCAAACTGTAATTGGTTTTGGATGACCTCTGACCCTCTGTTTTCAAAATCCCAGTGTCGTATCTGTGAAGAGAATTATATATATATATATATATATATATATATATATATATATATATATATATATATATATATATATATATATATATATGGTGGCGATGGGAGTGAATGGGGGCAGACAGTGTGAATTGTGTGCATGGGTATATATGTATGTGTCTGTGTATGTATATATATGTGTACATTGAGATGTATAGGTATGTATATTTGCGTGTGTGTATACATTGTGTATGGGGGTGGGTTGGGCCATTTCTTTCGTCTGTTTCCTTGCGCTACCTCGCAAATGCGGGAGACAGCGACAAAGCAAAATAAATAAATAAATAAATATATATATATATATATATATATATATATATATATATATATATATATATATATATATATATATATACATATATGCTCCGTATGTACTTGCCCGTCAAAATTATATTCATGTAAATGAAGTTGTTGATCAACTACCCTCAAACATTTTTTGTCTAACTCAAATTTGCTAACATTCACACCTCTGTGACGAATAGTAGAAAGGTCTGGTAATGGCACATATTAGCTGCCGAAGAGGAGTTACCATCTCGAATTGTACTGTGCCTAAGAGCAGGTGGGTACGACCCATGGGCACGGCGGCACGACTCTTGAACAAGACGGGATAACCATTGAGCAAAAGCGTACGACCCTCGAGCGACATGGTATCACACACCCTGAACAAGACTGTACGACTTAGGAGTATGATGGCATGGCATTTGACATGACCTTTACGTAAGAGGTCAAAGGCAGCGCTCATCGATTGTGCTGTACTGACTCAAGGGTGGTACCATCGTGCTCGAGGGTCGTACCGTCGTGCTCAAGGGTCGTACCGTCGTGCTTAAGGGTCGTACCGTCGTACTCAAGGGTCGGACCATCGCGCTTATTAGCGTCGTACCGTTGTGTTGAAGGTTCATGTCGTCGTATCCTAGGTCGTACCGTTTGGTCTCGAGGTCCGTACCGTGCGAAATCAGGGAATCGCATCGTCGTGCTTAAAGGACGTACATTCGTGCTCAAGCACCATACGTTCGTTTCTTCAGGACTGTACCGTCGTGTCTCATAGTTCGTACCTTCTGTCTTAAGGGCTGTACCGCCGCGTCTCTCGGGGATCGTACCGCCGTGTCTCTCGGGGATCGTACCGCCGCGTCTCTCGGGGATCGTACCGCCACGTCTCTCGGGGATCGTACCGCCACGTCTCTCGGGGATCGTACCGCCACGTCTCTCGGGGATCGTACCGCCACGTCTCTCGGGGATCGTACCGCCACGTCTCTCGGGGATCGTACCGCCACGTCTCTCGGGGATCGCACCGCCACGTCTCTCGGGGATCGCACCGCCACGTCTCCTTGGAGTTGAGGGACAACAGCTGTTGGGGGGGGGGGGGAGAGAAGCGAGACCGGAGCCCACATGACGCTTCCCAAGAGGCGAATGTCGAAGGGTTACAAGACGAAAGACGCCCTCGCTCCACTTGCTCACGGAGTTATCTCCCCTGGTCAGTAGGGGCGAAATTCTTCGTCTTGCGACAACTAAATCATGGCAGGATTACGAGGAAAATCCATCCATATGACGGAGGAAACTTCCAGTATAGATCATTGCCACGGTTGGCTTGACCCCTGACCTTCAATCATGCTGTGAGATTTCATTATAATTTTCTTGACACCGGAGATGCACAGAGTCTGTAAAAGGACAGATATGAACTTGGACATGTGACGGTTCTGTGAAAGGTGTGTAGATTAGAAGTCCCCAGGGGCTATTGCGTGAGGATAAGCAAGAAACTTTTTTGGAATGCATGGAAAGAAATGTTTGACTGGTACAAGATCATTGGGGAAATCAAATATACCATGGGATGAAACTGTAAACCCTGACTGTAGAGAGGAAGCTAGAAATGTTGTATGACAGTGGAACTAATTCAAGAAATGGAACCCCATGGACGTACAACTCCCTCCCCGTACAAAACGAATATTTGATTGTACACACACACACACACACACACACGTACATACAAGGTTAAGATATAGAGCAACAAGAGTGCTGAACTCCTTCTCCGTAACACAGTCATCGATAAATGAGGATGGAACACACTGAATGAAGGCCTCAGCATGGATATAATCAAGCAGGATATAAATTACAATAATCCATTGAGTGTGAGAGAGCGACTTCGGAGTTGACATCGTCCCTCATCATTTGCCACCAAGTCCACTAAGAGAGGAGTAAATGAGACAAGACTTCCTGATGCTAAATATTAGAATAGCACTCGAGTATATGGAGGAGGAAACATTCAGCAAGGTGTTCACCTACTACATTAGGCCAAAACTTGAATAAGGTCCTAGGGCCTAGTCATCGCACTTCGATACAAAAAGAAAAAAGAGAAGGTTCAAAGGAGGTCATGATCAAAGATTCTATCGGAATTAAGAGACCTGAGTTACAAGGTAAAGCTAGACGTCCTTGTATTTGCCCACCATGCATGAGAAGAGAGTGAGGGGTGACCTGATCACATCCTTTTAAGTTTCTTCATCAAGATGATGACGCGGATAGCGTAAAGTCAGCTCTTCGAAAGATGCAGGGACAGAGCAACCAGGGGGCCATGACGTGAAGTGAGAGAAGAGATTTGTTAGAAATGGATGGAAAGAAAAAACCTGTATATGTAGTATACGAATGATGGATAGATGGAATAAACTGAATGAGGGAATAGGGAAACGTAGGCAGAATACACAAGTTTAAAAGTTGTGTCATACTAGAGATTGATTCAAGAGTTGGGAGGGGCCCCACGGGTGTACAAAAATGAAAAAAAAAAAAAATCCCTCCCTGTACAGTGCAAACAGGTATGTACACAAGCCGTGTGTTTATTTATGAGTGTGTATTTAATTATATACACGTTTGCGTATGTGCGTTTGTGTGTTTACGTGTGCTTCTTTGAGCGTATGTTTATACATATATGGGTTTCATTTGACGTACTTTACATGTACAGTATATGTATCGCATGATTGCGAACATATTTGCATACGTGTCTAAATGTATTGATAAATCTCTCAACTCATCTGTGATGATCATTCACATCTTCAGCCTCTCGCAAACGAATATACGAAATGAGCAGCAACCCTACCTCCCTCCCCATGTAATGGTTAGGGAGGACTCGAAAAAGGGAGAGAAAAAAAAGACCAGTTATAAAACATGGTTCCTGAGAGAAAGAAGACTTCTCTCCCTTCGCCTACGCTCTCCTGACATAAAAGAAAAATGGTTTTTCGACAATATATCCTTTTATCTCAAAACTGTTGAATTTCTCGTCGGAATATCATCTTTCACTTTATGGTCCCATTTTCCAGTGACCTTGCTTAAGTGATGTGTAGAATGTACCGCAAATATGTGACTATGTGACCGGCAAGGTTTTGAGGAAGGGATTATTAAGGTTATAGATTAGTTGAAGATATGCAAGACGCGTCTATATGTAGATATTGTTAAGAGCTTATATAGGAATGGTTTTAGCATTCCTTTTAATGGCATGACACACGCACTCATACTCACTCGCGGACCTCCGTGGTGTAGTGGTTAGTGGTATGGCTATAGTTTCGTTCCGGGGTCGGGTCCATATTGGTTCGAATCCTGGGCGTGGTAGTCTGCTCACACCATACCCAGGTATTCATCATTCCCTCGGGGGTAGTTCGAAAAATAAGTTCCTGTCTTGTGCTACTGTGTGTGTGTGTGTGTGTGTGTGTGTGTGTATACATACATACATAGGAGTAAAGATATGGTACGTAAACACAAGGTTGAAACGAGGCAATACGAGTGTAAATCTCTCTTCCCACACACACACACACACACGCGCACCACGCACATCTGCACATCCTGCAAGCTGGAGTGACAGATGATATTTTCCCAGCAAATATTTGAGGTCTGTGGTCTAAATCCTTTTCTAAATTTGCAGTGCTCCCGCATCTTTCGCTTGTTATTTCTCTCCCTGTCGCTCACACACACACACACACACACACACACGTCCGTGCAAATGAGGGTTTTATCTCGAAAAACTTAAACACATTTTCCCCGCAACGTTTCATCAGCTTAACGTAAAAACAGAATGACTTTCGTTATTCTGAACGCATTCCTATTTTTTTTTCTTTATCTTCGGCATCTGTTTCAACTCTGATGACCTCCCGTCTATTTATCTATCTAACTATATACTGGTTGGCGGACGTCAAGATTGAGGCGTCGGGGTCGGAACGATTCGACCCCGTATCGTCCTCAAGCCATCACGGTTGACTTGTCTCTCTCGTAGATTTTTGGAGGTGGCTGTGGATGGAGGAGGAGGAGGATGTTTGAGGTAGTGGAAGGAGGAGGAGGAGGAGGAGGAGGATGTTGGAGGTAGTGGGAGGAGAAGGTGGCTGTGGATGAAGGAGGAGGAGGAGGATGTTTGAGGTAATGGAAGGAGGAGGAGGAGGATGTTTGAGGTAGTGGAAGGAGGAGGAGGAGGATGTTTGAGGTAGTGGAAGGAGGAGGAGGAGGAGGATGTTGGAGGTAGTGGGAGGAGAAGGTGGCTGTGGATGAAGGAGGAGGATGTTTGAGGTAGTGGAAGGAGGAGGAGGAGGGTATTGGAGGTAGTGGGAGGAGGAGGAGGAGGATGTTGGAGGTAGTGGAAGGAGGAGGAGGAGGATGTTTGAGGTAGTGGAAGGAGGAGGAGGAGGATGTTGGAGGTAGTGGAAGGAGGAGGAGGAGGATGTTTGAGGTAGTGGAAGGAGGAGGAGGAGGATGTTGGAGGTAGTGGAAGGAGGAGGAGGAGGATGTTTGAGGTAGTGGAAGGAGGAGGAGGATGATGTTGGAGGTAGTGGAAGGAGGAGGAGGAGGATGTTTGAGGTAGTGGAAAGGAGGAGGAGGAGATGTTTGAGGTAGTGGAAGGAGGAGGAGGAGGATGTTTGAGGTAGTGGGAAGGAGGAGGGGGAGGGTGTTGAGGGAGTGGAAGGAGGAGGAGAAAGATGTTGGGAAATAGTGAGGGGGAGGAGATTTGGGGTGTAATGGGGAAAGGGGGAAGAGAAAAAATTTTGGGAATGAGAAAATAGGGTAAAAAAATTTATTTGAGAGGGGGGAAGTTTTGGGGGTTGGGGGGAAGATTTTTTTTTGGGGGGGGAGTTTAGGTGGGGAGGGGGGAGGTTTTGGGTTAAAAAGAAAGGATGAAGGAAGAATTTTGGGGGTTTTAGAAAGATTTTAATTTAAAAAATTTAAAGGGGAAAAAAGAAGAGGGTTTTGGGTTGAAAGGGGGAGTGATGTAAAAGGGTTTTTGGGTGTGAAAAGGGGGGGGGGGTAGGGGGGGGTGTTTGGAATAATTAAAAGGGGGAGGAAGTTGATTAAAAAAGTTGAAGGAAAGAGGAATTTTGGGGAAAAAAAAAAGAAATATAGAGAAAATTGGAATGGGGAAAAGAGGTTTTAAAAAAATGAGAGGGGATTTTGAGGTTGGAGGAAAGTTTAGTAATAAAAAAAAAATTTTTTGGGGAGAAATTTGAATAAGAGTTTAAATAAAAATTTGTTGGGAGGGGATGTTTATGTTAGAAAATTTATATAAAAAATTTTTTAAAAAAATTGGGTAGGGAGAAAGGGTTTTGATTTGGGGGAGAAATAAAAGGAAGGAGGGGGGTGGGAAAGGGGTTTTTTTGATTTTAAAAAAGGAAAGGGGGGGGAGGGAGGGTTTTTCCCAAAAAGGGGCCCCGTCCTCGTTCTTAAAGCTACCCCCGCTACGCGGGAAAGGCGAAAGTAGAAAAAAAA
This sequence comes from Panulirus ornatus, assembly GCF_036320965.1. NCBI lineage: Eukaryota > Metazoa > Arthropoda > Malacostraca > Decapoda > Palinuridae > Panulirus > Panulirus ornatus. The sequence goes on along the minus strand of NC_092240.1, from coordinate 13,793,245 downwards.
AAAAAAAAAAAAAATATATATATATATATATATATATATATATATATATATATATATATATATATATATATATATATATATATATATATATAATGTAATATAGCGGGGGGCTGGAAATCCTCCCCTCTCGTTTTTTTTTTTTTTCCAAAAGAAGGAACAGAGAAGGGGGCCAGGTGAGGATATTCACTCATAGGGCCCAGTCCTCTGTTCTTAACGCTACCTCGCTAACGCGGGAAATGGCGAATAGTAGTAGTATGAATATATATAATATAAGCCTGGCAGACCCGGGTCTCTGATGACCTCCATCAGAGTTGCTGTCGTTGATTGCATCTTGACCGCCAGTCTTCGATTTCAGGGTCAATTTAAAGCCGTCGTGTCTCCGTCTTTAGTTTAAAGAGAGTCCATCGTCAGGCATTTACTTTTATTTCATCGCGCGGTTTTTTTTTCTCCCTCCATCCTCTCACGATCTGATTTAAATAGGGGCAAGAATTGGTCTGATGTATTCGCTGAGTAAGGATTTTCTCTCTGTATTTTTCCGTTTTGTCTTATTATTAACCATATTTCATAAGTGTTCCCTGATAGTAGTGACCCAAAGAGAAAGTTGTCTGCTCAGCATTCGATGAGTTAGGATTCTTTTTTCGTTTTACTTTCTATCTTTTCTCGTATTTTTTTTTTTTCGTATTGTCGTGTATTGTTATTTTCTAAGTGTTCCCGGATGTCCTCTAGAGCCGTGACCGGTTCTAGAAAGACCGCCCCCACCCTACCCTTCTTCGCCATCCGGCCTTTACATTATGCCTAGCTTAAGCCCATGATCACATCAACAATTCAATCTTTTTTTTTTTTTCCTTTTTTCATATACGTATTTCTGCTCCTACCACATTGATCTATGATATCCATGACTCTCAATGCCTCTCACATAACCTCTGTGGCACCAAGTGGTCTGTCGCAGTTTGAATTCCCTTGTATTCCTTCTTTTTTGTATTCCTCTTTTCAGTTTTTTCATCTCTCCCATCCCTCTCCCTCCCTCGGTTATATACGTCGGAAATTCAGGCCAAGCCTGGCACCGATTGCCACTTGTCTGTCGTATTCCCAGCAGGAAGCACACACACACACACACACACACACACACACACACACACACACACACACACACACACACACGTATCGTCTGACCCCCTCGCCGACACGAGAGGCGTTGTGAAACAGAGCCGGAACTCTCCTCCACCCATCTCTCTCTCTCTCTCTCTCTCTCTCTCTCTCTCTCTCTCTCTCTCTCTCTCTCTCTCTCTCTCTCTCGTGTGCCCCAGCCATTGATTTTCGATTTTTGAGCACGGGCGGCTGTGGAGAAGAACACAACAACACAGCACCCTCGCCTCCCCTTTCTCTCAAGCCCAACAAATTTTCGTTCGTTCTGTTCTCATTACAGTGCGACACCTTACCCTGGGCTCTTGTGCCGAGTCTCCCGTGGAGGAGAACGTGTGACGAGCATACGTAATTCCAGGTTGTAAAAGAGTTCTCCGTGTTCTTAAGGCAGCGGGCGTATAAATTTTTTGTATGTTAGATGAGACTGCAAGGGAAACTGAGGCCCTTAATCAAGGCTTGAATTTATATATGTACATACTCTAGCCTAAGAAAGGTATCCATTTTTGTCGCTCAGCGCCTTGATGTAGATGAACAGCTGGGTTGACTGTGGACCTACTGCCTCGGGCCTGCATTCGAGCCTATGCGCTTGACCCTGGGCGGCCCGCGAAGGCTTTGGTGATCGAGAGACCACAACAGCTCTAGGAAACTGCTGCTAACCTGGACGCCTAGGAAAATGATTACCTTGTCTTTATGATGCATAGGTCGTCTACCATCCGTGTGCTTGAGCGAGTGTAGATGATGGATGAATGTGTTCAGGATCATTGTAATTGGATTTAGGGACTAGATATATCTATATGCTTGGGTTTAGAATATATATAATCATTATCATATTGTATTTAGAACTTTTGGATTATGTTGTATCATTATCACCACAATTGTCATTATTACCATTAATGTGATTATATTCATCTCTGATTTTCCTGATTTCTAAAGTTATTGTTTTGACGAGTTTTCAAAATGAATAATGTTCTTATAATTTACAATATGCTTCATTATGCTAAGTCATTATGACGAGTGATCAATACATCTTTACCATTATTGCTGTTATCAGATGTTTACTAAGGGAAACTCCAGCAGGGATTGATTCTATTATTCTTTATTCTCCTGAACATCCTCGCATCTGTTTCGTATTATTCAATAAATTCTCGTATTTTCGTGGTTGGTGTGGCCTTCAGGTATTCCACTGCGTTGTTGGTCGTATTCATATTGCGGTGTTATGGATTGCTTCCAGGGTTTCAGTTGCAACATGGACGATGCGTTTGTGATCCCGGGATGAGAGAGAGAGAGAGAGAGAGAGAGAGAGAGAGAGAGAGAGAGAGAGAGAGAGAGAGAGACTGACCACATGACCCAAGATTTGAGCGAGCTGGTCTGGCCGTAACACTACATAGAGAAAAAAGATCAGAAGAGTGTTGGGTGAGAGAGAGAAGAGAGAGAGAGAGAGAGAGAGAGAGAGAGAGAGAGAGAGAGAGAGAGAGAGAGAGAGAGAGCTGATGATGGAAGAGGAGCCTGTTAACGGCGGTGAAAATGAGCTTCTTTACCATAAACGCGAGAAAATATGACGGAGAGAATAAAGGAGCAGGAAGATTCATTGGCCTCGCTGGTGAGAGTGGAGGGGGTGATCCAATGACGTTGACCTGCGCGGAGGAGGAGGGCGGTGAGGTGAGGGGTGGGAGCAGGAGGAGGAGGAGGAGAGGTCATTAGAGGTCATTAATTATACCAGTTGATGTACTGGGTCTTTTTTTATTTTTTCACTTGGAAGGAGGAAAACCCAAGAAATTCGTGTCATGTCTAAGGAAAGATTGTTTGCTTGGCATATCTTGGGATAGATTGTTTACTTGGCATATCTTAGGAAAGATTGTTTACTTGGCATGACACACACACACACACGCACACAGAGGGTATGTCGATCCTTGATGCGTCTTGATGAAGGGGTTGAGGTGGTGGTCAGAGGTGTTGATGTGTGAGGAATGGGAAATTATACGATAAATGCTGGGTCCAGAATAATGAGCTGTGTATGAAAAGCCAAGGTCTCTCTGTCTGTCTGTCTGTCTGTCTCTCTCTCTCTCTCTCTCTCTCTCTCTCTCTCTCTCTCTCTCTCTCTCTCTCTCTCTCTCTCTCTCTCTCTCGCTCTCTCGCTCTCTCATTGCGGTGGTCGAGGATGGTACATTTACGTTTCATTCGACAGAACTCGAATTCAGCTATTCTGGGTGTATTATGACCCTGCTCACTTCTCTACCTGACTTACTCCTTGACTATGGTCTTATGATGCAGCAGCACGTCTGATGCTGTACTGGAGACCTTGTGTGACAGGCTCCTGAAAGACGCTTCCAAGAAACGAATTTACTTTATTTGCCGTAAACAATGTGATAAAGGTAATTTTGTTAAGGCTCTTTAACGAAATAAGTTTAAAAGAATTGCTGTATATATCCTTTAAAAGAATTGCTGTATATATCCTTTTCCCGCGTTAGTGAGGTAGCGCCAAGAAACAAAAAAAAAAAAAAAAAAATGACTCGTCCACACTCGTACACATTTATATACATATCCGCAACTACATATACATATATACGCATGTACGTATTCATATTTGCTCGCCTTCAAACATTCCCGACGCCACCGCGCCCCACAGAAAACAGCACATATGCGTGAAGGAAAGGAGACAAAAAATAGCATATTTTCTTCACTTCTCCCACACCCCATCGCTACCCCCTGCGTTAGCGAGGTAGCGCCAGTAAACCAACGAGGAAAGGCCACATCCGCTCACTTTCATTCAATGTCATGTGTAATGCACCGAAGCCGTACAGCTCCCTATCCACACCCATGGTTTATGAAAGACGTGTCACATGCCATGGTTCAGTCGATTGACGGCACGTCGACCCCGGTATATCACATCGTTCCAATTCACTCTTTTCCGTGCACGCCTTTCACTCGCCTGCATGTTTAGGCCCAGATTTCTCAATCTTTCACTCCAACTTTCACCTCCATTTCGATCTCCCGCTTCTCCTTGTTCACTTCACCTATGACACGTATATCCTCTCTGTCAACTTTTCCTCACACTCTGCATATATCCAAACCATTTCAACACACCCTCTTCTGTTCTCTCAACCACCCACTTTTTATTACCACACATCTCTCTTGCCCTTTCATTACTTACTCGATCAAACCACCTCACACCACATATTGTCCTCTAATGTCTCATATCCAGCACATCCACCTCTTCCCCTCCTTCTCACAACCCTGTCTATAGCCCATGCCTCGCAGCATCATGCGTCCTAAAACGTTATACATAACAAGGCTTAGAATCTATAGATATTTTTGGTTATTCTGGTACCACTGTTTCCATTTACTCTGTAATCAACTTATGATTAATTTCGTATAGCATGTTAGGAAGGAAAAAAATAAGACCATATTAATTCATAACGAAGCTGTCAGAACAAGGGGGGGGGGGGGGAATGTTCTGAAATGGAAACTATGAACGTTAAGTCTGTAACTGTGATTTGAATGTGGTTTGATTTGGCTCAAAATGTATAATACATGTAGATATCGAGAGATGCTTCACCGGTTGATCTGGTCGTCTGAATTTCCATCACTAACCACGAATAGCTGCGCCAGCCAACAAAGAAATGACAGAGGAACTGGCTTCTGGACCTCTTTGCTTTTTGCATCTATGAAGTGTACTCTGTGGAGCATCCAGGACACTGGACGCGTTTCCAGAACGCTGAAGACCCCGATTGCTGGTTAAATGAATAGTTATCTAAGTCAGTGCCAGACTTATCAACTTAAGCGCGATTCGGGTCAGGTTCGCCTTGGCAAGTTTGCGTCTTAAGCTAATTTTCGAGCGGGCGTAACTTCGTAGTCTTCGCTCAAATCTTGTTTCGCCTGGAGTGTTTGCTTCCTCAGCCGTGGAGGGTACTGCTGTTCTTGGCTACTTGGCGTTCCTAGCTCCTTGAAGGTGACCGAGAATATATATATATATATATATATATATATATATATATATATATATATATATATATATATATATATATATATATATATATATATATATGTTATCACTGGGGATAGGGGAGAAAGAATACTTCCCACGTATTCCCTGCGTGTCGTAGAAGGCGACTAAAAGGGGAGGGAGTGTGTGGCTGGAAATCCTCCCCTTTTTTTTTTTTTCCAAAAGGAACAGAGAAGGGGGCCAGGTGAGGATTTTCCCTCTAAGGCCCAGTCCTCTGTTCTTAACGCTACCTCGCAAACGCGGGAAATGGCGAATAGTATAAGAATTATATATATATATATATATATATATATATATATATATATATATATATATATATATATATATACATATATATATATATATATATATATATATATATTTATATATATATCATCTGAAGAACAATATCCTAAGGGTTATATCTATTAGCACATGACATCTCTCTCTCTCTCTCTCTCCTCTCCTCGAGTGCAAGTAGGAGTCTGTTTTCTTTTTTTCTTTTTTTCCTTTCTGCGAAATGACCAAAGTTAGGCATTCTGTTAAGCTTCCAGGCTATGGTTTACTAGACTATTCCTGTGCCGCGCGTCGGTGGTCTTGGCCGTCTGCCTCATCATGAGTGGATTTTAACTACCATTTTCTTTCACTCGACCTCTGGCCTTTTTTCTTCTTTTTTTTCCCATTTCTTTGAAATTTTAAGCTATATAGTTCAAGTTGACGCCAGCAGTAGTCTCTCTCTCTCTCTCTCTCTCTCTCTCTCTCTCTCTCTCGAGAGAGAGAGAGAGAGAGAGAGAGAGAGAGAGAGAGAGAGAGAGAGAGAGAGAGAGACTCACGAAGAGACAAGCATCACACACACACACATAGAAAGGGATCTTATGACCCGCTTCATAAACCTCCATATCACATATTCTTAGGCCCATTAGTGTACCGGTCGCATAGCATTTTTCTCATTCTAAGGGGCTGAACAGCTGACTGACTCTAATGTTCACAAGCGGTGATAACTTACCAGATTTACGTCCGTATTGCCTACGAAGGTCTGATATACATGGCGTCTACATGTCGAAAGCTTTATATATGAAAATACGAATGAAATAATCAACTATCGTAATTATCAGTTTAGTGTTTCTTTATTGATTTATTTTAGAGGTTCTTCATTGCTTTGTTTTGCCCAGTAAAGTTTAAATTACAAGTTATTTCCATGTCTGAGCGATCTGCCTTTTGTCTTCATTTTCAGTTTTACTTCTTAATCGTCATATGTTCGAGGGTATGATTTTGTCCCGTTTCATTTCATTTTGCTCGAACTGTTCAAAGAAAGTTTGTTCTATTTTCGTTCTCTTTTTGCAAGAACATCTCCGAGGGTAACTATATTCTATTCGCTTTCCATGACATGTCGAAGGGAAATGGCCTTTTCATTTTTTTTCTAGCATTTTGCACGAGCTGTCAGGTGGGATTCGAAGCCCCAGTAAGAGAAGGAAGGATCGACTGCTCGTGCGAGGCAATTGTATGCGTGAGCGACCAGCCCCCTACCACATGGGCGGGCGAGCTGGCAACACACTACAGGCGCTCTGAGACAATTTCTTTTCTCTCTTCCTCTTCTTCCTTGATCTTTGTTTTCCTGTGTGTGTGTGTCTGTTTACGTGCGTATATATATAATATCAGGTCGTCTATCTTTCTGTACGTCTCTTTGTTGATTTGTTATTGAATGAGTGCTTGTATATTGCCTGTCTGTCTTGTTTAGTCTGTTCGTATTCTATTTTGTCTTTTTCTGTTTATACCTGTCTGTACTTATGTCTTAATCCACATGTATGTATCAGTTTCCCCATCCCTTTACAGTCTCTTTCTACGCGACCTCCCATTCCATCTGTCACACGATGACTTTGAATGTTCTTTCGTACGCTGACGATTCCCCACTAGCACACCACAACACCCCCGACACACGCACTAGTAACAACGAAAATGCAGCGCTACATTACGCAACTGGGAACAGTGGCTCGCCCAGAACATAATGTCTACATATCCGAAGAAATGTTCAGTCACTCTTAACTCCAGACAGACAAGAGCCTAACCTACACCCTTTCGGTCACATCTGTATGGACAAAATAAAGCACCAACTCATTTTAGCCATCACCTAAGACATACACATAATGTTCAGTTACCAAAGTTGCAATAACACAAACGCAAGACATTTTGCCCTCAGATCATGAACTGTTACCGGATTTAGACTGTGAATAGAAGCCCCTTAGCACTCTCCGCAAGCAATTCATTCGCTGCACCCTAAACAACGCCTCGCTTGCCTGGTCGTCCACCCACTCGAGATCAAATTTGGGGAAAGCTGCAAACCATGTAAAGAAGAGCACTCGGTATAATCACTGTCTGCCTACCCACCACAAACACTTGACACAATGGAACGTATGTCCTCCCAATACAATCCTGCCTGAACATGCTTTGCACTCTGTTCTTCGCAACGCCACTCGACTCGTTTCATCCAAACTGCTCCGTAGATGACCACCAACCCCCAATTAGGCAGAAAAGAAAAAGAAAAACGCACTCAGTTGCCTTACACTTCAGCAGCCTTGACTCTCGGAATCCTCCAAGAAACACAACACTGACCAAACACACACGCACAAATGTCCCAGCCGCTCTCCTAACTTGGTCACCACCCAGCGGAAATGCACATTCGTCTGAAACTACTCTCCTCAGACATACACGGGTCACACACACACACACACACACTCCCATCTACGGTCGGAACGTTACCCACCGCTTCAGTATATCCCAGGACGCCCGCGATGCAACTACCGTGGTGGAGACGTTCGGCTCATTCGCCCCGCACTCGACCCACACAGACGCGCACATTGCATCACAACCACACTTTCTGAAGTGTGGTTCCTATCATTGGACGAGGAAGGTTTCCACAGAGAAGGGACTCCTAGGGTATGATTCTCTCTCTCTCTCTCTCTCTCTCTCTCTCTCTCTCTCTCTCTCTCTCTCTCTCTCTCTCTCTCTCTCTCTCTCTCCCCCTCTCTATATATATATATATATATATATATATATATATATATATATATATATATATATATATATACATATATATGTGTGTGTGTGTGGCTGGATGGGTGGTTGTGTCAAGTGGGTATGTGTAGGTATCATATGCGTGCGTGTGTGTGGGTGTTTGTATTATTGATGTGTTTGCCGGGTGGGTATAAAACGGCATTAGGCTACTAAGTTATTGCCTCTGTAGCAAAATTTTACACGAGTCATGCTACCTCGACCCGTAAATCACGTCGACAATCGATCAGCGATTCTACTCGTGTTTCACCCACCCCATCCCTCCTCTTTGACTCGAAAGAGAACATATCACGGGCGTGAGATTTATAGCAACAGCCTTTTCCCCTCGTGGACGACAAAGGCGAGAAATGCATTTGTGAATTGAACATCATTGTGGCAAGTAGAGAGAGAGAGAGAGAGAGAGAGAGAGAGAGAGAGAGAGAGAGAGAGAGAGAGAGAGAGAGAGGGGCTTTGACAAATCGCATGATTAAGCATATAGGTTTCGATTCTTTATCTTATTTCTCCTATGTATCAATCCTCCTTAGATATTATTTCCATAACCAACTAAGTGGTGAGAGGACACGAGAAAGTTGTAATAACCATTGTAGGTGTGGCGCTCCACAAATCCCACTTGACAGACGGAGAGATTTAAGAGCCTCTGAACATAAGAAATGGCACGTGCTTCAGGATCACCTTGACCCGAGTCGAATCCTTCCCCTACATAGCAACGCGACCGAACTGCTCCTTATCTTTTCATTTATAGTGTGTGTGTGTCACATTGATTTGAAGTTGATACTTTAGAATTGATTTTTCATTTATAGGTTTGTGCACTTAAGACTGTTCTCTTTAGTTTGATATATATATATATATATATATATATATATATATATATATATATATATATATATATATATATATATATATATATATATATTAATCATACAATAGCAAAAGATAAAATGAAATTACCTTTTTATTTCTTTCAAAAGGCAACAGAGTCTGGAAGTGTGTGTGAATGGAGGAAATTGAGGGTAAATGTGAATAAAAGCAAGGTTATTAGGTTTGGCAGGGTTGTGGGACAGGATAGTTGGGGTGTGAGTTTGAACGGAGAAGTATTGGAGGAAGTAAAGTTGTTTTGGTTACCTAGGAGTGGGCAAGGCAACGAATGGAAGCATGTGAAGCAGAAGTGAATCGTAGGGTAGGGGAGGGAGCCAACATTCTAGGAACGCTGAAGAGTGTGGGAGGGAGAGAGCGTTGTCTGGGAAGGTAAATATGGGTATATTTGAAGGTATAGCAGTCCCGACAGTATTATATTGATGTGAGACATGGGCTATACATAGGGTTGTACGGAGGAGGGTGGATGAGTTCGAAATGAATTGTTCGAGGACAATGTATGGTGAGGTGATTTGATCGCGGTAAGTAGTGAAAGGGTAGGAGAGAGGTGTGGTGATAAAAGAGAAAAAGTGTGGTTGAGAGAGCAGAGAGTGTGTTGAAATGGTTTGGACATAGGGTGAGAATGAGCGAGTAAAGGGTCACGGAAGAGGATATGCGCGTCAGAAGTGGAGGAAACAAGGTGAACGAGGAGACCAACTTGGAATTGGACAGGTGGAGTGAAAAAGATATTGAGTGATTGGGGCTTGAACATTCAAGGGGTTGAAAGGCGTACACAGGATAGTGAATCAGAACGATGTGGTATACAGGTGTCGACTTGCTGTCAGTGGACTGAACCAGGGCATGCGAAGTGTGTGGAGTGAATATATATATATATATATATATATATATATATATATATATATATATATAAATATATATATATATATATATATATATATATATATATATATATATATATATATATATATATATATATATATATATATATATATATATTGGAAAGGATCACAATTTTGCGCGTGATCAAGTATATTCCTATGCGTCCACGGGGAAATGAAATGCTATAAGTTCCCAAGTGCACTTGCGTGTAACAATCACATCATCAAGGGAGATACAAGAAATACAAGTCAGTTGATATACAATGAAGAGATGTAGCGAGGACGCCATTTGGTAAATGACTGTTCCAAGACAGACAATTTGCGTATAAACTTATGTGGACTAGGGGAATTGTTTACAAATTTTATCAGTAAAGCTATCCAATTTGTGCAGACCTTCACTAATATTAAGGTTTATACAAATTGGATAGCTTTATTGATGAAGTTTATAAACAATTCCCCTTGTCTACGTATGCTTATGATACACTCGTTGTCCGTCTTGATCAGTCACTTGTTTACCAAATAGCGTCCTAGCTACGTCTCTAAGTTGTATATCAACTGACATATTTGTCTTGTATCTCCCTGATGTGATTATTACACGAAAGTGCACTTGGAAACATATCGTGTTTCATTTCCTCGTGAACTCCTAGGAATATACTTGATCACGCGCAAAATTGTGATCCTTTCCAATATATATATATATATATATATATATATATATATATATATATATGCATAATTCTTAATCTAGACTTAGATTTAAAACTCAGTTTGTCAAATGATTTTTTGCCTATACTAAGAGTGTAAGGCAGTACACAGACACACACACACACCTTCAGCAAAATTGACGAAGATCGTATAAGAGAAAATGGAAGATAATGACGCGAGAATCCTCCATCAAGGGACGCGAACTTTTCGAACCATCTTTCTTTCTTTCCCCGTTTGCCCGGCGAACATACACCCCCCCAACTCACTCTCCCAAGAAGTCGAGAGGTGCGTCCAGTCCTGCAGATGCCCAGCGTCTGATCCCTCCCCGCCCGAGTCAAAAGTTAAGTGATTTCGACTCCTGCCGGAGACTTTAAGGCCGAAAATACCGGTCGCTTCGTCCCGTCATTTCCAGCTTTATCCGCCCGAAGCTGCCGGACTAGCTCGCACGTCCCGCCAGCGGGTCGTTTTAAGCGCCTCTCGCTAAGTTGGGGAACGCGAGTTCGATGCTCAGGGCGTGGGGAGAAAAAGGGAGGGATTTGGTGATTCGCTTCTCCATGTTGTTTCCTAGTGTTTTTCGGTCTGTCTGGGATTAATATTTTGTCTGTCTCTCTTTGTAAGTCCTTCTCTCTCTCTCTCTCTCTCTCTCTCTCTCTCTCTCTCTCTCTCTCTCTCTCTCTCTCTCTCTCTCTCTTAATCCTCTTTGGCCTTTACCAGAGGGCAAAAAAGCCAAAGCATGTCAGAATACACACACAAACACACCACACACGCACTCACACACTTGTACCACTTGGAAATGCGTTACGACGACGCCACCCACAACAGTAACTAACGAGTCCTCTCCAAGACCCCTAACGATAGGAGGAGCCTCCTAACGGTCACTGACCCAGCCTCCCGCACGCCGCACCGCTTCATCAGAGGCCGACCCAATACTCTTCCCCCCCCCCCCCCCCCCCCCCCTTCTCCGAAACCTCTTTCCCGCCGTTCGAAAACGGGCGGCAGGTGATATTGCTCGCTTCCATTACCAGCCTCGTACGAGTGTCGCCTGTGTAGAACCCTCTCCACTAATGCCGATGGCATGCCATGGCCGAACCGTTAAGAGAACCTGTTGGTTATTAGGTCACCCATTTTTTACCTTTTTTTTTTTTCCAAGTCAAGACTACGTCCGTCGAACGCGTTTCTGTTGTGAAAATTACCAGTTACAACGCAGAAACCCTGTCACGCGAGATGCACAGCTCTCATTGCTTTTCGCGAGTTCGTGTGGCTCAGTGGTCTCTATAGTCGTAGAAGAACGTTCTCGGGAACGTAGATGCCAAAGAAAGTCATTGTTGAGTAAATCGACTGAATTCTTTAAACTTTTTCGATGAGATTTATCTTTTCAGTCGTGAATTTCAGTTACCCCCCGCCGCTACACTGACTTGCGTTTGGGACGCGGCCTCAAGTTACAGTCGTTTCGCCACTTCACCAAACTTGCAGTCATCAGCAGTCATGCATCTGTGTCTAATATGTGCCGGATCGAGGTGGTGGTTGTGCTGCCCGTTGTCACGCTGCAGCCCCCACCAGCCTATATGAGCAAAGGAGCGGAATGCGGTGTCTTTGTCGTGGACCTAACTTAGGTGAGGTCCTAGACCGTGATCTGGAAGGGGGTAAAAGACTTCCGATACCGTCGTAAGTCGTATATAAGGTGAGTCGAGGTCTGATATAGATCTGTGGGGGACAAAGACCTCCGAAACCATCTTAAGGTATACGCACTGTAAGGTTTAGGTTAGGGAAGGTCCCAGAACGAACTATGGATATGAAAGACCTCCGAAACCATAGCAAGGTGCACGAAAGGCAAGTTGTGTGTTCTCGTTACAAAATCAGGGACTTAAAAGATACCGGAAACCATCGTGCTGTGTACATAAGGTATATTATCTCGTTCATGCTTCCATTCGAGACAGTTATGCAGATTATCTTGTCATCACAAAAGGAATCATTACAAGTTCTGACACTAACGTATGATTTTCTTGCTAAGGTGGCTGTTCAGATGCGTTTAAGGGTATTCGATGTACATTCAGAATTCAAAAGAGGAAGGTATTCAGATCTTAATGAAAATCACTCTGGGATTTCAATTGTGAGGTTGATAGCATGATTTTCTTATGCTCTTCTATTAGTATTGAAATTGGAATCGCTGATACACACACACACACACACACACACACACGCACACATACTGCACGATGGTCTAAGAATCCAATCTTTCAGTTATTTGGAGCATCATCAAATCTCACGATCATTATTCATTTCTTTTCGTCATTTCTTGGCAAGGTGATTTATGAGATGGCCAAGCGCTTGATTAATCAAATAGATCCGTCTGTTTGTTGAGATCAGAGCTCATGATTGATGTATGTATTTGTCTGTCAACATACTGGCGAAACTGGACGAGCGCAGAAAACAAGGGGCCATAGGCAAGCAGTTTGTGGTCGTGGATGTATGTTGGGCACCTGGGAAATGGATTCTCTCTTTCTTTGACAGTGATTGGTAATTATAACGCGACGATGGTGGCTTTAATAACCCCCCTTTGGCAGTCGAGAGGACTGAGAGCCCCTGTATAACCAACCCAGTATAACCAACCAGTCGACCAACAACCAAAAATAAGAAAAGTTGATTATTCGAACACAGTCTCCTTTTATGGGTCACCACTTGATTAATGGATTCGGAGGCTTCATTTCCTACATCCCTATTCATAAGTCGGCCGTAAGTGAGTTGGTTCTCCAGGGTGTCTGGCGAGGAGGTTTCTGAGAGGTCATTTCACTGGTGAATAATGGATGGTAAAGGGTTTAAGGCTGTTTCCGGCTTGTAACAAGCTTCACCATGATGCTTTAGTAGGACATAAATCCACCGTGTTTTTTTACGACAAGGAGGAAGTGGAGGTGAGAGAGAGAGAGAGAGAGAGAGAGAGAGAGAGAGAGAGAGAGAGAGAGAGAGAGAGAGAGAGAGAAGAGAGAGAGAGAGAGAGCTATGTAGTGTAAAAAAAAACTCATTGAAACAACAACGGTCATTTGGATATATAATGCCCTATATAATAGACCGCGGTTCAGATGCGCAAAGTGAAACGTTTGTGAAGCGCTAGTCAAGCGCTTAAGTGAAGCTTCATACAACACTGATTCGGTACACATTTGAAACTTTATCTTTTTTTTTTTTTTAAGCTCGAGCTATGTGTGTCTTAAGAAGCATGGCTTCCGATACGAAATATGTGAACCCTTTTTACCGAAGCACGGGCCGGTAATCGAACGAGACCAGTGCTTCACTCGCGTCTCGCTGAACCAGTAGTACTTTTCTCCGGCGGCGTGGAGCGAGTTAGTGAAGGGGGAACAGACGTTTATTGGAGGAGGAGCGACAGTGTGAAATGAGCTCAATCTCGTTATGTCATGAGAAGAGAAGCTGAGCCCCGAAGGATGAAGGGAAGGCAAGGGAAAACTGGGGGGAACGAAATGGCGGTATTACATGACACTAGTGGTAAAATACGTGGCCGTAAGCCCTCCAGTGGAAATAGATCTGGTGTATAAACGAAGGGGTTGGGGGGAAAGACGGGGAGGGAAGTGGGATGAAGAAAACGCTGATTCAGAAGACTTTTAAACTGGCGTTTCGTGTTCGATGAAGAGCCTGTACTTCTTGTTCCAGGATTTCCAAGTATTTTTTTTTTTTTTTACATAGGAGTTTAACAAAGAGTATTGAGTATACTTTAGTAAAGAACCATCAAATGTAAGTGTAACGAAGGAAGGAAATGATGGATTCTTGTTGGAACGAGGAGTTTCTTGGCCAAAACTGTAATCCCGTTTCGTCAAATGGGCCGAAGGTGACTGTCTTTCTTCCAACGGTGGAACCAGGAGCAGGCGGAGTCTGAGAGAGAGAGAGAGAGAGAGAGAGAGAGAGAGAGAGAGAGAGAGAGAGAGAGAGAGAGAGAGAGAGAGTTTACCTGCGTACCAACGAGTACCTAAGATGAGATTATATATATATGTATATAAACAATTTACATTTTTTCCATACTCGTTTGATCGCCATTTTCTGCATTAGCGAGGTAGCGCCAGGAGCAGACGAAGAAAGGCCGCATTCGCTCGCATCAATTCTCTATCTTGTGTGTAGTACAACGAAACGAAACCGCAAATCCCTATCTCAGCCACTCTCTCTCTCTCTCTCTCTCTCTCTCTCTCTCTCTCTCTCTCTCTCTACGGAGAGCTAAAAGTCTTCATCGGTTGCCGGGGCCAAGAAGTGACGCGAAATTCTCCCAAATTCGTAAAAGTTTGTCTGAGGAACCAGGATGTCCACTATAGGGCCTCGCTCTTCCCACCACCTCTTGACAACTACCTTCTTTGGGTGACACGAGAGAAATTTGCGGATACAGTTAACGCGTACACACGTTATGTATTGAGGCACCCGCATCCCTTAAAACGTTTATATATATATATATATATATATATATATATATATATATATATATATATATATATATATATATATATATATACACACACACACGTACATGAAACGTTGTAGTCACCTTGTATACACATATGTGAAAGTAGACTTCAACATGGTAGTAACGCGGCACCACACACACCCACTACTAAAGTAGCCGCCTGCCTTACTTCCTGACTTGAGTTAATTTTTCACGGAAGACCAAAATGACGGTATGATTAATCACCTGTGTTGCCAGGGCAAGTTCAGGGAGGGTGCTCTCAGAGTGGACTATTTATCTAGTTTTCTTTGTTGCATTATATATATATATATATATATATATATATATATATATATATATATATATATATATATATACAATATTTTTATACTTAGTTGCTGTCTTCCGCGTTAGCGAGGTAGCGCAAGGAAACAGACGAAAGAACAGCCCAACCCACCCACATACACATGTATATACATAAACGCCCATACACGTATATATATATATATATATATATATATATATATATATATATATATATATATATATATATATATATATATATATTTTCTATAGGTAACATTAATCATTTTCAACCGTATGAATACCTTTTAACACTCATTTCACCATCAATGATTCATCTCCTAGTCTATGTTTTAGAGTTTAATCTTCGTAATAGATAAGGTCTTCCTCCTCCATATCGTCGACAAAGAGTAATTTTGATATTTTCGAAGCAGCAGTCACTTGGGGTCGGCACGAGTTCACTGATGCCTAGACGAAGGAAGTGGAGCAGGGTCTCATCCCCTGGTGAAAGATGGTGTAGTTGACTCTACGAAGATAGGTTCTCAAAAGTCCTCTTCAACCCTAACTTTGTCATGGGAGGTCGTAGAGAATGAGGTGTGTACTAGTTTCCGTTTCGTTTCGTACACAAGACGAAAAGTTTATTCATCAGGGAGTGACGAGTTGCATGTGACACACTGTTAAGAGGGTGTTATAAGAGACCATATAGAGAGGATAGTCTAGATGCAGTAGAGGGATTAGAGAGGAAGGAGATAAAGAAATGAGAGGATGGAGAGCTGATTCGATAGATGGGGGTGCAACAGCACTTGACCTTTCGCATCCACTTCATAACCAACCGCCAGCCAAGTTAGAAGAAAAAAACAAAACTTATTCCTTCCTCATATTTCACCAGCTTATCCTCGCAGATCCTGCCTTCCACAGCAAACGCAAAAATGACAAGACCTGTACACACGGAAATGAACCAGCGAGCACTAAACTGCACCTACCAACCCAGTCTCCTGCACCACCCGAACACTTGACCAACCATTTGAAACTCTGCTCACCAGACATGTAAGCGTTATACTTTCTCATCTTCGATCAGGACACTTGCCTATCTCTCCGTCAATACAAAGACCCGTTTCAACGTATCGGAAAATTCCTTCGTGCCCAAGATGCAATATCGACACAACACTTATTCCATGTGCTCACCCCACAGAGACGTATGTTAACCCAATCTCTGATATAGAGTCTGCCCGATAAATGTTACAAGCTTCCTAAGTACTGGGCGAGACTCGTAGGAGGGAGGCGATGAATAGCCTTAGATGCTAGAGTGCTTGGCTTGTAAGCCTAGATTTTATAATCCATGCCAATCCATAGGAGGAATTTTAAGAACAGAATAATAAGGTGAAGAAAGGTATGTTTACATATGATGAATCTCTTATACGTGCTGTGATAACATTACCTTGCCTTAACAAATCTGAGGTTCTAAGGCCACCAGTGTGCTTAATTCGATAGTGCCTTGTTGACAAAAAGTATAAACGCGGTTAACTCTGTGTGGTCACTTGTACAAGTAAAGAGGACCTTCGTTCTTTCCTATTAGTAAGGATTTTGACAAATGGCTGTGAGTGTGTGACCATTATTTTTTTTTTTTTTTTCATTTTACCAGCACAATTGCCAGGCTGAAGAAAATGGCAATGATGGATACATTTACTGGACAGCTTTTAAAGCTTGATGAAGGGATTGTATGTATATCTTGTCATGAAATTGATAATGATTATATGAAAAACGTGGACTGATACGAATGTCGACTTGTATTGTGTGCATACTCTGCTCCTACAGTTTTTGGTGGATTGATGTTCAATTAGATTTAACTCAAAATGATCCTTGGAAATGTGTTGGATATGTATGCTCAAGTACATTAACATTTTCATTAGTACAGCACGGTAGTTTCATGTACGTAAAGATAATCGAAAAGTTAGGTTATCCCCCCATTACATTAAGACATTCGACAATTACCTTTTTAAGAAAGTAATCTTCAACTGATGTCCTTCGAACGATGGAATCCTCGCCAGACAATAGCAATTTCAACCTCCGCCGCTCAAAGAATCGTTGGCTTTGGGGGAGTGTCGTAGGCTATCTGTATGTAAAATTGGATATCGAGGGCATCGATTGAGAGGTGTTGGCCAAATGTGCCTTTTGTCTCATAACGAGGCAGCTAGGTGCTCACGAGGGAATCGCAGATGCCGTGAGACTTGGGAGAGATTCGTGTGTCAGACTGATTAGCTAATCTTTAAGGTTGTGAGTGGAGTGGAAGGGGTTAGGGTGGAGTCTTTATATATTATGTTGAACTAATGTAAGGATTGCGAAGGTAGATTCATGTGTGTGTGTGTGTGTGTGTGTGTGTCTTGCTGCAAGAAACCATCTAAGGACGAATTTGTCGCTTGGATCTGATGTGTAACTAGTCATTGATGCATTTTAGAATTTGTACAAGCGTGAATGCACACGTACACACGCGCGCGCGCGCCCACCGAGATTACGAAAGAGAAATAATCTTGATTTCAATACAAAATTTGCATTCGTAAATGAAATTTTTTATTGAAGAGGAAAAGGTCTGATCCAAACTCCATCTGGCTGTGCTAGTTGACTTGCTGTTTGTTTTCTTCGTTGAATATCAAGAAGATAAGCATAAATATAATTTTGTTTATACATCGTGTATGCTGCGTCTTGTATGTAGGAATACGACCTAGTAGTTATTCTTGAAGTGACTCTAAATATGTATTGAAACAAACACGTATACACGCACAATATATATATATATATATATATATATATATATATATATATATATATATATATATATATATATATATATATATATATATATATATATTTATATGTATATGTAGTTTCAGCATAAACCAAGCAAGACAACCGACGCTTATGAACTTTGACCTGCCTGCATGCGTCATCACTTGACCCTGCGAACTTGACCTTTGACCTACGTGCACATAAAACCCCTCTCTTCTTCCTTGTCTGATGCGTGATATGTTTTGCGAAACATATTACAAACTCGGATCATCCATTGTTTTTATTTTTTCATTTTATCTTTTCGTTCAGATAGTCGGAGGTACACGGACATCAGAGCAGATGTAGATCTACGTACGTACATACACACAGACAAGAGCAGATGTAGATCTACGTACGTACATACACACAGACAAGAGCAGATATAGATCTACGTACGTACAGACACACGGACAAGAGCATACACCGTCATGGTCTAGACACCACAGACAGATTCACAAAATACAGAAGTTACGGACGTACACAGTGCACGCACATCACACGGGTCCATGAGACGGGGCAGACACAGACACCACAGACACTCGTACAGACACCGCAAATGTACATTCAGATTGAAACAAGAGACACTCGCAATATAGACACCACAGACACGCGTTATACAGACTCGCCAAACAAATTCAAAATATACAGACTTTACCGAGAGATTCGATATACAGACATCACAGACGGAACCACAATCTACAAACGCAAGACAGACAGACTCGCAGTATACAGACATCACAGACGGAACCACAATCTACAAACACAAGACAGACAGACTCGCAGTAATATAGACATCACAGACTAGATATACAGACACTCTATACAGACTCTACACATAGGGAAAACAAAGGCACTTTCACATGATACACACGGCACAGACGTTCTCGCAATATACATACACGGCTGACAGACTTAGTGTACAGACACGCCAGACACGCTCAAAATATATATTCGCATACAGACTTCCACTGTACCGACACGCCAGACTTTACACAATATACAGACAACACAGACACACTCGCAACATCCAGACACTCCTTCGGAAAGAGTTCCTCGCATGCGGAGGGAGAGTGTTGGTTTATGGTGCAGTGGAAAGATTTACGTGTAAACAAGACCATGAATGTAAATCATATCCGACTTATTATCATGGTAAGCCAAGAACATCATGCATCAGGAACAGGGAAGATAGATAGATAGAGAGAGAGAGAGAGAGAGAGAGAGAGAGAGAGAGAGAGAGAGAGAGAGAGAGAGAGTGTTTAGAGTCGACATACTGATTGATTTTTGGTTTTAAGTGGGACATTTGTTTTTCTTGGTGGGTGCTAGCCGTCCCCCCCAGGCCGTAGAGGAACTAGAGAAGGGGAGGAGGTCAATACCGGATACGGGAGTCAATGATGAGAGGGACAATCAATGGGTCTGGCAGCGTGTTAGGTAAGGGCCCTTGGTCAGGAGCGGAGGGTCAAGGTGAAGGTTTATACATCCCCTGCGGCTGATGACGGTGCGTTTGGAACGATTGTGAATTGGATTCCGGTCAGATGTCCCCGAACGATTTCCCAATCTTTCCCCTCGGGGAAGGAGAAAACGCCCCTTATGAATTTTCGTGTTTAAGCATTCTGATTCCTTGATACGCTAGGACTAATTCCACCTATTTTCCTCGTTTCTAGGACGACACGAGTTGAACCTGGGCGTGTACGTCACCTTACGACTATAGGTCTATGTTATAACCTCAAATTTCATGGGACAGATTACACTTGCCCTCCATGTTGTTAGGGTTTGATAACGCGCCTTCTCGGCGAAGCAGAGGCACTCGCGTCGCGCCGCCCGTTTTGAGAATATCGACATTTTCAAGTTTATTCCGCCCGTTTAGGATCCATGGCCCGCTAACGTTAGGGAGGCCCCCCTACCGCGTCAGCAAGAATAGTACGAATGTTATAGGTGCATAAAATTTTCGGGAGGAAGGAATCTCGCTTCACTTCCCCCTGATCTCGGATGATAAAATCTCACAATCTTGAAGGGAATGTTCCTTCCAGGCCAACTTTACTGCTAATCTAGTTTTGTGGTTCGCGCCCACTGTAGTCTTCTTCCTCCTCCTCCAACACTATAGCATCTTTCATAACTACATAGTCGCTTGTACTTATACTTAAGGCAGAGAAAAGTAAGGGTCACCCATCGTTACCCGTCAAGACGCTTGTCAAGTGTCTCCTTGAATATCTTATAAGTAGTAGTGTTCAGTTTGATAAGTAATGCCAGTCAGTTACCAATTAAGTATATTTAACACTGTATTGCCGGGTTTCACCTGGCGCTGAGAGGTGGTTCTGTGTGCGATGAGAGTGGTTCTCTCGAGCGATACAGTAGCGGCTAAATTCCCCATTCAGCAGTGCGGCTGTGAATTTCCCAATCCTGCTACGGTCCTGCTGGCTGTCCTCCCCGCCTTTGTACGGGTGTTGAAAGTTGTGTACCAATACTGCGGTGTTTGTATGTGCTGGAAGGGAGGCACGATACCAGGAAAGTGGCGGCGAGAGTGACATGCCAGTACTTTTGCGAGGTGTGTGTGTGTGTGTGTGTGTGTGTGTGTGGTGGGGAGAGTTCTGTTTTTGTCATGTTCTATGTAGTGAGGTTGTGGTGGTGGTGAAGGGAATGGGTTTGCCTGTCCTGGTCTTCGTAGTTCATTTGTTTGTGGTGGTGAGAGTTCTATCCTTGTCCCGTCGTTTGTAATCCTGTTGTCTGTGGTGGTGGTTGCGTGGCAGGAAAGCCACACTAGAACTGCTATGTGTGCGTCTGTGGCAGTTTTGAGATCCTGTAGCACTGTGGAGTTATATCTTGGCAACCATCCCAGGAGGCTCAGAGCAGCCCACATTTGGTTCTTAATGTTCGTAAGATATTCCAGGCGCACCACGGTACAGCCAAACAGACATGATGTTGGTGAGGAGAAGGTGGAGAATAATTAGTCGACTGGTCCTTCCCCAACACTATGCCTTACACATAGGGAAGTTTTTGCCCCCAACCTCATTAATTGGAAGAAACGAAGGAGGCTGTAGATTTACGTCGTAAAACTCTGGTCTCTTACGATTTACCAGTGGCATTCATGTAGATTACGATCGACCTTTTGAGGAGACTTAAGAGTTACGATCTGAAGGTTTCTAATAATTTCATTTGGTTCGTTCATATTTTTTTTTTGTCTCCATAACTCGACAGGGTTGGGTGCTGCGTCATGCACTTAGGGATACCAGCTGTGATATTACTCTTCGCATGTTGCCCGGTGCTTATGCATAAATTCATGCACGGCAACATATGTCCCGGCTTGTATATAACCAGCTTGCACGACTATATTTATGCACATTTTGCTCCAATGATATATATATATGTATATATATATATATATATATATATATATATATATATATATATATATATATATATATATATATATATATATATAGGAAGAGAGGAAAGTGATTGGTTCTCAGTGAATGTAGGTTTGCGGCAGGGGTGTGTGATGTCTCCATGGTTGTTTAATTTGTTTATGGATGGGGTTGTTAGGGAGGTAAATGCAAGAGTCTTGGAAAGAGGGGCAAGTATGAAGTCTGTTGGGGATGAGAGAGCTTGGGAAGTGAGTCAGTTGTTGTTCGCTGATGATACAGCGCTGGTGGCGGATTCATGTGAGAAACTGCAGAAGCTGGTGACGGAGTTTGGTAAAGTGTGTGGAAGAAGAAAGTTAAGAGTAAATGTGAATAAGAGCAAGGTTATTAGGTACAGTAGGGTTGAGGGTCAAGTCAATTGGGAGGTGAGTTTGAATGGAGAAAAACTGGAGGAAGTGAAGTGTTTTAGATATCTGGGAGTGGATCTGTCAGCGGATGGAACCATGGAAGCGGAAGTGGATCATAGGGTGGGGGAGGGGGCGAAAATTTTGGGAGCCTTGAAAAATGTGTGGAAGTCGAGAACATTATCCCGGAAAGCAAAAATGGGTATGTTTGAAGGAATAGTAGTTCCAACAATGTTGTATGGTTGCGAGGCGTGGGCTATGGATAGAGTTGTGCGCAGGAGGATGGATGTGCTGGAAATGAGATGTTTGAGGACAATGTGTGGTGTGAGGTGGTTTGATCGAGTAAGTAACGTAAGGGTGAGAGAGATGTGTGGAAATAAAAAGAGCGTGGTTGAGAGAGCAGAAGAGGGTGTTTTGAAATGGTTTGGGCACATGGAGAGAATGAGTGAGGAAAGATTGACCAAGAGGATATATGTGTCGGAGGTGGAGGGAACGAGGAGAAGAGGGAGACCAAATTGGAGGTGGAAAGATGGAGTGAAGAGGATTTTGTGTGATCGGGGCCTGAACATGCAGGAGGGTGAAAGGAGGGCAAGGAATAGAGTGAATTGGAGCGATGTGGTATACAGGGGTTGACGTGCTGTCAGTGGATTGAATCAAGGCATGTGAAGCGTCCGGGGTAAACCATGGAAAGCTGTGTAGGTATGTATATTTGCGTGTGTGGACGTGTGTATGTACATGTGTATGGGGAGGGTTGGGCCATTTCTTTCGTCTGTTTCCTTGCGCTACCTCGCAAACGCGGGAGACAGCGACAAAGTATAAAAAAAAAAAAAAAAAAAAAAAAAATATATATATATATATATATATATATATATATATATATATATATATATATATATATATATATATATATATATATATATATAATGTATACTGTAAAGAATGAAAATAATGGTATGTTACCATTTTAAGATTGCATGATCCATAGGCAAGGAAATAAGTTGAAGTTCAGCATATACAGAAAACCTACCAATGTATGCTCGTACATCCATTATTACTCATCTCAACATAAGTTAGATTATCATTTCATTCTATGTTCCTTAGGGCATTACGTATTTGCAATCCAGAGTTTATTGAGTTTAAGAAGATATATATTTTCTATTGGTTAAAGTACCCTAGGTATTTCGTTGATAAATCCCTTAGAAATCATTTTATAGAGTTGAACTCAAACATCCCATTGACACCAGAAAATGTTTTAGTTCTCCCTTTGATAATAATTTTACTTCCATTTGCTTAAATCCTTTAATGTAAAAGTTGCCTTCAGCAACAATAATACTATAAAGAATGTCTTAATCAGGAACTCGCCAGAAAATTATCCTGGATGCATCTATAAAGTGCCATGTAGAAATTGATAAGTTTTATGATAGGCAGACTTATAAGTATCTTTCTGTTAAACTTAAGCAACATAAATATTGTATAAGAACAAGACAAGAATGAAATGCCTTGTTTAATCACGTTAAAAACTATGATCATTGTATTAACTGGAGTAATGCCATCTCTCTTGTTAACTAACTACTCTACCATGAGAAATACCACTGAATCTTCTATTATCAAATACACAAAGAATTGTAACCTTGATATTAGTGAAGGTCTATACAAATTGGATAACATTATTGATAATATAGATACACCTTGTCCACATAAGTTTATGATACGCTCCTTGTCTGTCTTGGGCAATAACATTTTATTACAAAATGGCGTCCTAGCTACGTCTCTTCGTTGTATATCAACTGACTTATATTTCTCTCTATCTCCCCTGATGTCTGATTATTACACGAAAGTGCACTTGGGAACTTATCGTGTATCATTTTCCCCGTGCACTCGTAGGAATACATATAGTGTATATATATATATATATATATATATATATATATATATATATATATATATATATATATATATATATATGTGTGTGTGTGTGTGAGGGGAATGCATACAGACAATCGGACACATATGCCTGAAAAACTGGGGGTATGATTATTCTTAAAGGTGCGCCACATCGACAGCCAACTCTCCTGACACTGAATTATTGAACAATTACCGAGAGGGAGGGAATGCACGTGTGCTCTCACGTCCACCAGCCTGGATGTATTGCCTCGCATCCGTGCAGTCAGTTTGCCTCGTATCCAGTGCATTCGTCCGGTGTCAGCCGTCTTCATCATTATACATTGCTTCCCTGCAGTGGTCCTCCACCTATGCTGTATGTGTGTAGAGTCTGCACCTAAGCCGCAGTGTGTTCTCGCTCGTGTGTGAACCAGTTTCTCGTCAGAGTGAAGCTGGTTCAAAAAAAAAAAAAGAAAAAATGATTCGTTAATGGGTTCATATGAACGTACTGAACCCATCCTCTTGCGTTGGTTACACATCCTCCTCCACCGTAGTGGAAATGAACTGCAGCGAGTCTCTCTCTCTATCCCTCTCTCATGGGAATTTACGGTTCTGCCCGGAGTGAATCTGTTTCAGATGCAAGTTTCAGAGGAGCGCGTCTGCGATTATTTCCCCTCCACCCCCGAGTCTGAAACGGCGAGTCTACCAGTGCGAGAGGTGTTGTAGCTCCCATGGTTGTAGTGGTAGGTAGACCGTCACAACGTCCCGTGGTAGATACATCCGTGAGGATGAAGATAGTGTGGAGTAGGTGATGCAGGAGGAGGGATTGCTTTTGACGGTCACGGAAAGGTGAAAAATCTACTCGTCTCGCGAAAGTAATGAGGATGAAAATGCGAGTTAATAAGGATCTTAAATGGAAAGACTTTAAGACTAGTGGTGGCAGTTTGCCACACTCACGGTACGAGAATTGATATTTCACAAAGAAAGAACTACAGAACCATAAAAAGAGAGAGAGGAATAAAAAGGAAAAATGGATTTTCATGCGAACTTTAACATTTAACCTTCCGTCCTCAGAGACGGCTAGCTGTAGCTGGAGTTCCCTCGTCCCCTGCACCTGACAATGAAGTTCCCTGTGACTCTGATGCGGCGAGCCAAGCATGAGTCGCGAATGGTCAAGCAGCCTGTAAACACGAGCATTAAACATCCCCCCAGACGTAAATATTCCAATGTTCCATCAAGCAGCTGTGAAGCCTGCGCCTAATTAACATCTCGCCTAGGCTAATTAGGACGGTAATAGCTTACAAACGCACTCATTAATTTCGATGAGGTTCTTGGCACTGTGTTTATACTACAAGGGGTGGTCCCCCTTCTGGTTCCCCCCCCCCCCTAGCTATTTTATACAAGGGGGAATGATGAGAAAGTTGAGAAGGAAAAAAAGGTTTTTGAAAACTGTTACCCGAAGGAACGAATCCTGTAGTCAGCTGAAGACGAATGTAGTATTACGAACGTACAGACAAAGAGGATGATACACTCTGATTTATACTGATAGACACCATCAGATAAACACCATAAATGTAAGGCCTGCCACATCTCTTCCTCCAGGGTGGTCGTAACTTAGTAGTGTGGAAGACTACAGTGTGTGGCAGTTCGCAAACAGTTGTCGTACATAGGATACCATTAGTCTCGACTTGTATTATGTTTGCATGTCCTGGATGAGGGCGGTAGGTTTGCAGAGATAAAACTGATCCAGTCAAAAGGACGAATTAACCCGCACTATTTCTCAGCACCTTTGTTTCCCCATATCTACGAAATGTATGAAAAAAGAAAATGCAGATTTTCTCACTTGTCGCCTCCAGTGATCATAATTTCGAATTTGTCTTCTTCCATTTCTGTCCGGGTTTCGAAGACGTCGGCAGAAATACTTTACTGCTGGTCCTGCAGTATAAAAAAATCTTTCACTGAATACTTGAAGTTATTCAGTGTGGCCAGCAAAAGGCAGAGGGTGACACTTGCAACATTTTCTTTCTCGCATTTTTTTTACGTTTTGGAAATGTAGAAGTGATTTCTTGGCCGTGTGTGATCTCCATATTTCCAATTTGCATTTGAATGCATTGAATGAAGTTTTTGAGTGACTGGTTTGTCTTTACCCTGTAAATGGTGGTTCAGACCATTCAACTTCATGGTAACAAATGTGAGGAAAACAAACTCCGTAGATCAAACTTGTCATCAAATTGCGAGTGATGTTTTTTCCATCTCTTCTTCAAAAACTTCAGTGATTCTTCTGTCAGGACGTCACACTTGTAAAAAAAGAAAATCTCTGATCACTAACATACCTAGTGTGAGTATATAGTATGAGATATATGTGGCCTTAACACCATTCAGAGGTGCCTTAAGCAGTCTGTCTTGATGGCTGCAGTCTGAGAACAGAGGAATTTATCAAACGTGTCCAGAATTGAGTTCTTTGTTCACAAAGCTCCTTGATATGATGTGGTCGGAAGTCGAGAGCCATAAGAGATTCCGTCTTTCTTGTGGATGACGATGACCCCATCACAGTAACCTCTCATAACAAGTCCCTCATCTTCGATAACAAACGCCAGCGTCTGCCTCCTCCACACCACTCTTACTAGTGTACGTCTTCAGTGCCTCGTGGAAGTGTTCGCTGACCCTAACGGAGATGTCGCGAAAGACCTAATCGTTCACTCTTAACAACCAAGTATTTTCCACAATATTACGTCTTCGGTGCCTAGTGGAAGTGTTCGCTGACCCTAACGGGGATATCGCTAAAGAACTTCTCGTTCATTCTTAACAACCAAAGTATTTTTCACAATATTCCACGAGCTCTCAACTTCTACGGAAGCCAGACTGCCTATTCCCAAACGCCTCGAAGTCTACGGCCATCTCGACCCATATTTGACTAACAGGATAGGAAGGTCTACGGTCCAATCATCTCGTATTTCGCTAACAAGACAATACAGTATTCAAGATTTCCCGATGTACGTTTGAACTACCCAATGTGCATTTCATTCATGCGTTGAAAAAGACTTGGGGATTTATCAACCCACGTTTTACTAACATTACGAACAAGATAAATCTGTCGTTGAAAAATCTCTCGAATCTGCTCTCGTTTCAGTAACTTAGGAAAACTTATACGAACGATTCAATCGTCCCATATTTCAGTAATGCAAGAAAACGTTTACGAACTATATTCAGCCCACATTCTCAAAGGGACCAGAGTGAAAGTCTGTGGACATAACCACCCTTATTACACTTGGCGTGAGTGTGTGGGAGGATGGCTAGAAGAGACGCACACACTTCACCCACGCAGCCTGCATTAAAGTGAAGCAGTTCTGATCAGCATACAGAATGGAAATGGTCATTATTTTCCCCCGAGTGGTCTATTTTGTTACGTCTATTTCAAGGTTGTATTTTGTCTCGTGTGATGTAAGGACGAATGTCACAATTAATAAGGTCGACACCGCGTATTTTTGTTAAGCAGATAATGTTTAATTATTCGTATTTTCATCGTCATAGGCTATTAGCTTAATGGTACGATTTTCTTTTTTTTTTTCCTGCTTAATCCAACAAGATCTCTCCTCATATTACTGTACTCTTAATATTATGATCATCAGTGTCTGTATATTATCTTTATCCACGAATAGTTCACATCAATTGATGAATACCAGATTTTATATTTATTTTTTGTGCATTATTCAATTTCTTTTAATGTTTTACTAGTATAGTGTGGGCCATTATTAGCATAAACACATCTATGAATAGCCCTCCTTCCCCTACACACACACACACACACACACACACACCATCAGATGTAAAAAAACAAAAAACAAAACAAAAAAAGGATAGAACAACCAGGGAACATGACATGAAATTAAGCAATGAACTTCGTAAACAAGATGTAAATTACCTGCTTACATTAACATGAGCGTAGTGGATAAATGGGATAAACTGAATAATGAGACTGATAATGAACAGCATTTAAAAAAGATAAAATAGGTAAACTTGACGAGATGGCTGGGAACACAGTGACCATGAACCTTTTCACCCCCTTCTAGTTCTAATAGGTAATTACTCGGGAATGGGCGATGCGCCCATAGCGTCAAATGGAAACGCACTATCTTTCCCCCCCCCCCCTCGGGTTATGGCATGACATCTCTCCCTCTGTATCGTCTTGAGACTCGACAGGTTTTGTGCATCCCTCGGGAACAGCGTCCTTAAGTGCTTTCCCCGGGAATGTCCATTCATTTCCTCACTCGAGTTTTGCACTCGCCTGAAAAACTCTCCCATATTATTTTTTTTCTTTCCTTATCCCCCTAAGAAGCCTTGAGATGCGTTTGTCATAGGTAGCGTTTCGTACCCGGTATGAGAGCTTCTCAAAAACCCTCGACAACTCATCGATTCGTTATGTACAAGGTAATCTCTCTATCAACTCACGACAAAATCTCGAATCTCTTATGTAAATGTCTGTTAATTCATTCACATTATCTCGACAAAGTCTCGATTTATGTTAAAAAAAAACTCTTATCTGATCTCATAATCTCTTCACGTAACCTGATTCGTTATATTGAAAAAGATATTCATTCTCTTAAAACTTTCAGCAGAATCTCGACTCTGTTATATTAAGAACTCTAGTTATTCTCATAAATATTTATGATCGCTTCTTGAAAAAAAAAAAAGACTCATTTACTCAGCTTAAGTCCCTCATTGCCTCTAGAAGAGATCTTTGTTTGGTCTCTTAAAAGCCCTGGCTGGCCTCTCTCGCAGACGGGGGATCCAGCTCACAAGCGTCCTGTTCGCCCTCTCCATTTGCCTTTAAGGAAAAAATAAAAAGAAAAAAAAGGCTTCATATCCAGTCAGAACTCTCAAGTTTAATGTTAGAATTTTCTCTTGCTTGGAAGAAGACGAAGAAGGCGTGCAGGGAGGCAGCTCTTACTCGGAGATAAGGAAGAGATGAGGAAGGGACGGGGGGTGGGAGGAAGTTAAGACGTCCGTCTGTCTGTCTTGTTTCTTATCTCAGAGGCGAAAGCTGCAGGTTAACGCGGGGGTGGAGAGGTGTCGGATACAGTAAAAGAATCGTTAAATGTGATGGTGATATACGTTATATTAACTTGTCACATACTAGGTACGGTTAACATGAAAGTGTATATATAGACATTGGACGTTAACATAAGCTTATCACATACTAGGTCTCGTTAACATTACATATATATATATATATATATATATATATATATATATATATATATATATATATATATATATATATATATATATATATGGTTTAATTTGTTTATGGATGGGGTTGTTAGGGAGGTGAATGCAAGAGTTTTGGAAAGAGGGGCAAGTATGAAGTCTGTTGTGGATGAGAGAGCTTGGGAAGCGAGTCAGTTGTTGTTCGCTGATGATACAGCGCTGGTGGCTGATTCATGTGAGAAACTGCAGAAGCTGGTGACTGAGTTTGGTAAAGTGTGTGAAAGAAGAAAGTTAAGAGTAAATGTGAATAAGAGCAAGGTTATTAGGTACAGTAGGGTTGAGGGTCAAGTCAATTGGGAGGTAAGTTTGAATGGAGAAAAACTGGAGGAAGTAGTGTTTTAGATATCTGGGAGTGGATCTGGCAGCGGATGGAACCATGGAAGCGGAAGTGAATCATAGGGTGGGGGAGGGGGTTTAAATCCTGGGAGCCTTGAAGAATGTGTGGAAGTCGAGAACATTATCTCGGAAAGCAAAAATGGGCATGTTTGAAGGAATAGTGGTCCCAACAATGTTGTATGGTTGCGAGGCGTGGGCTATGGATAGAGTTGTATGCAGGAGGGTGGATGTGCTGGAAATGAGATGTTTGAGGACAATGTGTGGTGTGAGGTGGCTTGATCGAGTCAGTAATGTAAGGGTAAGAGAGATGTGTGGAAATAAAAAGAGCGTGGTTGAGAGAGCAGAAGAGGGTGTTTTGAAATGGTTTGGGCACATGGAGAGAATGAGTGAGGAAAGATTGACCAAGAGGATATATGTGTCGGAGGTGGAGGGAACGAGGAGAAGTGGGAGACCAAATTGGAGGTGGAAAGATGGAGTGAAAAAGATTTTGTGTGATCGGGGCCTGATCATGCAGGAGGGTGAAAGGAGGGCAAGGAATAGAGTGAATTGGATCGATGTGGTATACCGGGGTTGACGTGCTGTCAGTGGATTGAATCAGGGCATGTGAAGCGTCTGGGGTAAACCATGGAAAGTTGTGTGGGGCCTGGATGTGGAAAGGGAGCTGTGGTTTCGGGCATTATTGCATGACAGCAAGAGACTGAGTGTGAACGAATGGGGTCTTTGTTGTCTTTTGCTAGTGCTACCTCGCACACATAAGGGGGGAGGGGGATGGTATTCCATGTGTGGCGAGGTGGCGATGGGAATGAATAAAGGCAGACAATGTGAATTGTGTGCATGGGTATATATGTATGTGTCTGTGTGTGTATATATATGTGTACATTGAGATGTATAGGTATGTATATTTGCGTGTGTGGGCGTGTATGTATATACATTGTGTATGGGGGTGGGTTGGGCCATTTCTTTCGTCTGTTTCCTTGCGCTACCTCGCAAACGCGGGAGCCAGCGACA
Source organism: Panulirus ornatus (assembly GCF_036320965.1). NCBI lineage: Eukaryota > Metazoa > Arthropoda > Malacostraca > Decapoda > Palinuridae > Panulirus > Panulirus ornatus. The sequence continues at coordinate 13,762,781 of NC_092240.1, read as the reverse complement.
AAGCAAAATAAAATAATAATAAGTATATATATATATATATATATATATATATATATATTCTGGTTACGTCTGGTTTTCTGATACACTTGAAGATATTAACTGGCTGTTAATGCATGTTTGATTAGAACGACTCTAAAACAGAAGCCAAGAAAAATGAAATATTCAAGACTTACTTGCCGTGTATATATATATATATATATATATATATATATATATATATATATATATATATATATATATATATATATATATATATATATATATATTCGAGTTGATTGGCTTCATGCACCAGATCACTAGGGAGTGTTCTAGTCAGGATTATCTAAGTGTTCATGATGATGCAGCAGCAGCATTCATCGCCACCTGAAATTCTACACCAAGTCATGGGGGAAAATTGAATTTGATCTCTGGCAAGAAAGAGATCAAGCTTGTAAGAGACAGGAAGGCTGACGGTAAAGCTTGAGACGTCTGTGTTGCATGGGATAACAATCGTTTTGTCCCTGCTACAAGTGCCAAAGAGAAGCTGCGGGTCGGTGATATTTAGGTGGGGTAGAGGAACGTATGCATGTCCATATTGGCCAACAGCCTGTTGACCCAGAAGTGGATGGCTGGCTATATCGCCGACAGTTGACAAGTAATCGAGGTAAAAGGACACGCGGGTGTAGGTGGCGGTGGAAAGGGGAATTTAGTATGCATGTTTTGTCTTTCTTGTCTGTTCCTTGTCTGTGTGTGTGAATGTGTGAGCGTGTGTGTTCGTTGTGTGTGTGTTCAGTTTGCGTGCGTTGTGTGTGTAAGTGTGCGTGTGTGTGTATAAAAACTTACTTCAATGTTCACGTATATCTGTATTTTTCTTAACTATTAAGTATGCATGGGAACATTTCGCACGTTTGTGTATGCATTGACATACGTTATAGTCAATCATACCCTCAAAGGTAAATACTAATGGGAGAACCCTTATGAATATAGCATGTAAATATATATCTATTATCAACAGCCATTTAAATGGACCTTGCAGTATCTGATTTTCGTATACAGGTTGTTTGTATAGAGAGCTTCACTACCCTGTAAACACTTTATTCTGAGGTAAACTGTCTGAAGTTTACGGTCCATGACCAAGAGCAAGACTCTCGGCCTGTATTTCAAAATGTTGTGGACTTTTATATTCCTTTTCAGGCCTCTTATTATTCTCTGACGCCTCATTCTGTAGTGTTCAGCATATGGAGAATCGTGCCATCGCGTATCATGGAGGACATAGATTATTGTTCGCCTTTGTAGATGGTCCTTGAGAATCACGTACCTGAATATATCGTCCTTAGAGAATCACGTACTTGAATAGATACTCCTTGCACAACCACGTACCTTGATAGATGGTAACGCGACCTGTTGGATAAAACTGCTTCTCAATATTTGGCTGGTATAGTGTTTTGCTCGTGCGCGACGGGAGGCCCTCATTCAGAGGCGAGAGGAAGTGGCGAACAGCCGTGAGGAGGCGAAAGTTTGCGGGCGATGAGAAAAGCTGGCGAACAACGGGTGAGTGAGTGAGGAGGGAGGAAAGTTGGCGGTCGGTGGGGAAGTCTGCGAACCGGAGGGAATTTGGCCAACTCTGGGGAAGAATATTTGCGTGTGATAAGGCAAGTTTATTTCCTTTCTTTTTGAGGGAGAGTCGATAAGAAATTTGATAGAAGGCAATGAAGATGGAACTTTGATTGAGAGACAATAAAGATGAACTTTGTTTTGGGGACAATTAAGATGGAACTTTCATTAGGGAGACACTAAGGATGAACTTTGACCGGGGGACAATAAAGATGGAACTTTACTAGAGAGACAATAGATATAGAACTTTGATAGTGGGGGATAGTAAAGATGGAACTTTGATAGAGGGACGATAAGGATGGAACTTGGCGCAATCATCCTTTACCTACGATACAGTGACGTCCACACCTCAACAGGAAAGCGGAAAAAAATATAGAAACACGAAAATGAATTAGTAAGCAGAAGGATGAAGACGAAATAAAGAAATGAGGTGGATTAAGGTCATATTAATCTCTTTAAAACAGGATACTGTGCAGTTCTCTTTGCTTTTGATTTTTTTTGTGCCCTTCGGTGTGGATTAGTAGGCGAGCTAACATAAATCGATGAGTAACTTCAACAAAGTTTTTTTTTTTTTTTGATTGGAAACTGGTGAGGAGGAGGGCGTAAAGAAGACCTTTGATGACTCGTAGGTAGGAGTTCCAGCCTTGTGACAGGGTACGTGAAGTTGCTGATTAGAATCGTGTGCGTCAGGTAATCAGAGACTTGATTGGGTGGGGAACTTGAATCTAGTGATGAGGAAAGTTTCGTTTATCGGTGAGGATCCTTGTGTGGTGACGGAGAAACTAAGTAACGAGGAAACTAGGTGACGTGACGAAGAAACTAGGTGACGAAGAAACTAGGTGACGATGAAGCTAGGTGACGAAGACACTAGGTGACGAAGGAACTAGGTGAAGAAGGAGCAAGGTGATGAAGAAACTTGCCTCGATTACTTTACACATGGTGGTATGAAACTTGCACAGGGTGTTGCGAGACTCGGTGTAGAGTGAAAAGAAACATGTATAGGGTGATAGGAAACTTGCAGTGGGTGATAAAGAAACCTCCACAAGGTGACTGTGAAAACTTGCACAGGGTAATGCGAAACTTGCACAGAGTAATGCGAAAACTTGCACAGGAAGATGGGAAACATGCCCAAAGTGTAAGAGAAACCAGCAATGAGAGATAAGAACGATAAGACACGTTAAGGGTAACAAATTATCCTAAATGTGGTATCTTGTGTACTTATCATTAATAACCTGAGGTATTTTTTTTTTCCTTTTTTTGTCTATTTGTGAAGCTTTCGTTTTGTCTTTTTCTGTACCTTTTTATATTACATATTTTTGTAACCTTTTGTTATATTGCCTTTTTCTGTACCTTTTGTTATACTGTCTTCTTCATTACCTTTCGTTATATAATCTTTTACGGTCTATTTTGTAATGCCGTTCTTTCTGTACCTTTTGATATATTGTGCTAGATGTCTCCAGCATGAGTTTGCAGAAGAAATGGTAATTTTGATTAATCATTTATTACAAGTAATATTGTTCTTATACTTTTATTGTTACGGAATTATCCATCAGTTTTGCAATGGAAACATGTATGTATTTTTTCATACATTCGCCATTTCCCGCATTATCGACGTAGCGTTAAGAACAAAGGACTGAGCCTGAGAGGGAATATCCTCTCTTGGCCCCTTCTCTGTTCCTTCTTTGGGAAAAATTATAACTGGCGGGGAGGATTTCCAGCCCCCCCGCTCCCTCGCCTTTTAGTCGCCTTTTACGACACGCAGGGAATACGTGGGAAGTATTCTTTCTCCCTATTCCTTGGGATTATATATATATATATATATATATATATATATATATATATATATATATATATATATATATATATATATATATATCATAAAATCTTTGATTCATTTGTCTGAAATAAGGGTTAGGACAAATTACGTGTTCCTGTATCTTATTTCAGAATTTTCTAATATATCAATATTTCTTTTATCAAATTTCTGCATCAGTCTGATTTTATGTTTAAAAAAAGTGACTTTTTTCCGCTTCACATTTGTGGGTTTATTATTTTTCCGATCTAAAAACTTCCAGATCTTTTTCCACTAAAACGAGACGTATAAAAAAATATTGATTTGCTGTTATTATTTTGGATTGGAAATAATAATCTCTTATATCATAATGTTGGTGAATTTAGATTTATCTCCGGGTCGGATTAGAAAAACGATGACTTTTATATCCCTTTCTTTAGTGCGTAATATCGAAATATCAGTTTCTGAATTGTCATATAATCCCTGGCACATTAAAATAGCTGAGCTTTAATTTCTAATGCGGCCACTGGGACCAGAATGGATGATTGAAACATTTACTGCGTTCTGATTGCATGTAGCATATATATATGTGTGATCATAAATATTTTATTATGATTAGGACAGTCGTGAAATAATAACGTTGTTATTTCATTATAATTCATTTATTATTGATGGTATTGTAATGATTTTAATGAAATTCTTCAGAGGAATATCGTAATAGCTGTAATAAGATATTAAGGGTTTGCTCAAATGGCCTGGACGTATAGAAAGAACAAGTGAGGAGAGACGGATCAAGAGGATGAGATGGAGGGATGAAAGATGCTTCGAGTCTTGACGGCCTACACATGCACACCAGGGGTGGGTGAGTGGCGTTCATGTGTTGTGGAGGAAATTGGATCGATCTGGTATACACGGGGAGAGGCGTTATCAGCAGGCTGAACCAGGTCATGTGGAGCGGTCAGAAGAGACCATGTCTGCGGAGGTTGTGGATAGAGATGGATGGGTGGGTTGTATGAAGACAAAGGCGTGTGTGTGTGTGTGTGTGGCCATCCTTCTTTAGTTCCTGCCGCCAGCTCACTAACGCGGGGGAACATTGGACAAAAGGAAAAAAAGTATATGGAAATGTTAATACCGACAGCGATTATTTAGGAGTAATATTATTTGAGGTAATTATCAGCTCTACTGTTTCTTGTCTTTGATTGGTTGGTTGAGTTGGGCTAGAGGCGTATCAACTGCCAGGGGTCATTAAGTCCCGTCAACCCAATTGACATCCACCAATCGAAAAATTTCTTTCACACCTTCTTCAGGTGCTGAAGATAATTCGAAGACCCCCATAATTCGAAGACCACATACACTCTCACTATGCATGCGAGCCGTGTTTTATCACGCTAATCTATTTATAGTTAGATAAGAGAATATCATGTTGTAAAATTGTTTATAATTCGTTTCTCCTTCAATAGATTTTTAGGAAGCTGACGAGGCTGAGTCTTCTACTTGACATTTAATGATAAACGAGAGACTTGCTTCTTGCAGAAGCGTATTTGACTGGATATGAAAATGAGACTTAACTCTATCAAGTTCCAATTAGCTAAAACAAATACACGTCTGCTGGAATACAAAAGAGGTAATAAGTAGGAATTCATACGTCCCGTGATCCTCATGCAAATTGTTGTGTGTGATGTTTCCAGAGAGATGCCGTGTTTCAAATGGAATATTTTTTTTTGTGTGTTTATCATGCGATTGTTTCCATTCGTGTATTCGTGGAATAATGGAATCCAGCGGGGTGGTTATATTAGCCCCACTGTATTTTGCAGAGTAATCTTGTTGTGATGCACGTTTATGACGTGTTTAGTTGGTTGGTTGTGGGGGAAAAATAAACCACCCTAACAAAACACGAGAACTTTGGTGTATGAACTTGGGGAAAGATATTGTGATGACGAATGTATATGATGCGGAGTGGAGTGGGGGGATGTGCGTGTAGTTAAGTCCTCGAAAACGTATGTAGGTTGGGTTGGAGAGAGAGAGAGAGAGAGAGAGAGAGAGAGAGAGAGAGAGAGAGAGAGAGAGAGAGAGAGAGAGAGAGATTAGGTTGGGGTGGCGGAGTTTGGGGTATTCTGGTAGGTGTGATTACGATTTGTGTATTGCACTCGTGTTGCCCCGTCTCTTAACCTTGTATATATGTAACATAAATTTACTCCTATTTACGTTTCACGTACACACACACACACACACACACACACACACACACACCAACCTAAACCGAGTACCCATTTACCGAACCAACCTCTGAGGGAAGGATGAACAGCTGGCATTGGTTGTGGGCCTGTTATTATGTTTGGGATTCGAACCTATGGTTAAATACTTTATCTATATTAGGGTGGATCCTATAATCGTGATAGACAATCAATTAGTCATAAATGCCAGATGATTTAGGAATGGAGGTACAAAAAAAATATTAGGATCATGTTGGTGTAGGGAAGTAATCCCAATATGAATTTTGACGGTCGAATGAAAATTGGTTATTGCATGTTCAGTCTTTATACTTGATCTAGGGCGAGACCCAGCAAGGTATCATTTCTCTCCATAGGTTTGAAAGACTCTGATCTTAAAGATGCCTTCACCAGTGACGTTTGCGAGAGACTGTCCTCAAAGATGTCTTCACCAGTGACCCTGCCATCTTGATGGTAGTGTCACTGAGGTGGGGATGTACGTTCTGTTAACATGCCAATTTTTCTGACATTCAAATGACGCGTAGAGATGATCTCGCTGTAGCTGTATCATCACTATTCTTGCTTCCTTGCATTCTGGCAGTTTACTTTCATCATATTACATTGAGACGTTTTATTATTTGTTATATATATATATATATATATATATATATATATATATATATATATATATATATATTTTTTTTTTTTTTTTTTTATACTTTGTCGCTGTCTCCCGCGTTTGCGAGGTAGCGCAAGGAAACAGACGAAAGAAATGGCCCAACCCCCCCCCCCCATACACATGTACATACACACGTCCACACACGCAAATATACATACCTACACAGCTTTCCATGGTTTACCCCAGACGCTTCACATGCCTTGATTCAATCCACTGACAGCACGTCAACCCCTGTATACCACATCGCTCCAATTCACTCTATTCCTTGCCCTCCTTTCACCCTCCTGCATGTTCAGGCCCCGATCACACAAAATCTTTTTCACTCCATCTTTCCACCTCCAATTAGGTCTCCCTCTTCTCCTCGTTCCCTCCACCTCCGACACATATATCCTCTTGGTCAATCTTTCCTCACTCATTCTCTCCATGTGCCCAAACCATTTCAAAACACCCTCTTCTGCTCTCTCAACCACGCTCTTTTTATTTCCACACATCTCTCTTACCCTTACGTTACTTACTCGATCAAACCACCTCACACCACACATTTTCCTCAAACATCTCATTTCCAGCACATCCATCCTCCTGCGCACATCTCTATCCATAGCCCACGCCTCGCAACCATACAACATTGTTGGTACCACTATTCCTTCAAACATACCCATTTTTGCTTTCCGAGATAATGTTCTCGACTTCCACACATTTTTCAAGGCTCCCAAAATTTTCGCCCCCTCCCCCACCCTATGATCCACTTCCGCTTCCATGGTTCCATCCGCTGACAGATCCACTCCCAGATATCTAAAACACTTCACTTCCTCCAGTTTTTCTCCATTCAAACTCACCTCCCAATTGACTTGACCCTCACCCCTACTGTACCTAATAACCTTGCTCTTATTCACATTTACTCTCAACTTTCTTCTTCCACACACTTTACCAAACTCAGTCACCAGCTTCTGCAGTTTCTCACATGAATCAGCCACCAGCGCTGTATCATCAGCGAACAACAACTGACTCACTTCCCAAGCTCTCTCATCCCCAACAGACTTCATACTTGCCCCTCTTTCCAGGACTCTTGCATTTACCTCCCTTACAACCCCATCCATAAACAAATTAAACAACCATGGAGACATCACACACCCCTGCCGCAAACCTACATTCACTGAGAACCAATCACTTTCCTCTCTTCCTACAAGTACACATGCCTTACATCCTCGATAAAAACTTTTCACTGCTTCTAACAACTTGCCTCCCACACCATATATTCTTAATACCTTCCACAGAGCATCTCTATCAACTCTATCATATGCCTTCTCCAGATCCATAAATGCTACATACAAATCCATTTGCTTTTCTAAGTATTTCTCACATACATTCTTCAAAGCAAACACCTGATCCACACATCCTCTACCACTTCTGAAACCGCACTGCTCTTCCCCAATCTGATGCTCTGTACATGCCTTCACCCTCTCAATCAATACCCTCCCATATAATTTACCAGGAATACTCAACAAACTTATACCTCTGTAATTTGAGCACTCACTCTTATCCCCTTTGCCTTTGTACAATGGCACTATGCACGCATTTCGCCAATCCTCAGGCACCTCACCATGAGTCATACATACATTAGATAACCTTACCAACCAGTCAACAATACAGTCACCCCCTTTTTTAATAAATTCCACTGCAATACCATCCAAACCTGCTGCCTTGCCGGCTTTCATCTTCCGCAAAGCTTTTACTACCTCTTCTCTGTTTACCAAATCATTTTCCCTAACCCTCTCACTTTGCACACCACCTCGACCAAAACACCCTATATCTGCCACTCTGTCATCAGACACATTCAACAAACCTTCAAAATACTCATTCCATCTCCTTCTCACATCACCGCTACTTGTTATCACCTCCCCATTTACGCCCTTCACTGAAGTTCCCATTTGCTCCCTTGTCTTACGCACCCTATTTACCTCCTTCCAGAACATCTTTTTATTCTCCCTAAAATTTACTGATAGTCTCTCACCCCAACTCTCATTTGCCCTTTCTTTCACCTCTTGCACCTTTCTCTTGACCTCCTGTCTCTTTCTTTTATACTTCTCCCACTCAATTGCATTTTTTCCCTGCAAAAATCGTCCAAATGCCTCTCTCTTCTCTTTCACTAATACTCTTACTTCTTCATCCCACCACTCACTACCCTTTCTAAACAGCCCACCTCCCACTCTTCTCATGCCACAAGCATCTTTTGCGCAATCCATCACTGATTCCCTAAATACATCCCATTCCTCCCCCACTCCCCTTACTTCCATTGTTCTCATCTTTTTCCATTCTGTACACAGTCTCTCCTGGTACTTCCCCACACAGGTCTCCTTTCCAAGCTCACTTACTCTCACCACCTTCTTCACCCCAACATTCACTCCTCTTTTCTGAAAACCCATACTAATCTTCACCTTAGCCTCCACAAGATAATGATCAGACATCCCTCCAGTTGCACCTCTCAGCACATTAACATCCAAAAGTCTCTCTTTCGCACGCCTGTCAATTAACACGTAATCCAATAACGCTCTCTGGCCATCTCTCCTACTTACATAAGTATACTTATGTATATCTCGCTTTTTAAACCAGGTATTCCCAATCATCAGTCCTTTTTCAGCACATAAATCTACAAGCTCTTCACCATTTCCATTTACAACACTGAACACCCCATGCATACCAATTATTCCCTCAACTGCCACATTACTCACCTTTGCATTCAAATCACCCATCACTATAACCCGGTCTCGTGCATCAAAACCGCTAACACACTCATTCAGCTGCTCCCAAAACACTTGCCTCTCATGATCTTTCTTCTCATGCCCAGGTGCATATGCACCAATAATCACCCACCTCTCTCCATCAACTTTCAATTTTACCCATATTAATCGAGAATTTACTTTCTTACATTCTATCACATGCTCCCACAACTCCTGTTTCAGGAGTATTGCTACTCCTTCCCTTGCTCTTGTCCTCTCACTAACCCCTGACTTCACTCCCCAGACATTTCCAAACCACTCTTCCCCTTTACCCTTGAGCTTCGTTTCGCTCAGAGCCAAAACATCCAGGTTCCTTTCCTCAAACATACTACCTATCTCTCCTTTTTTCACATCTTGGTTACATCCACACACATTTAGGCACCCCACTCTGAGCCTTCGAGGAGGATGATCACTCCCCGCGTGACTCCTATATATATATATATATATATATATTATGTATATTTTTTTTGTAAAGGTACATTTTACATCACCACACAAGAAAGGGAAAGGAAGAATTAGATTGACGAACACTTTTATAAGTTTGGAGGCCTTTGTCTTACTTTAACACATCGGACATGGATTGGAGATAAATGTGAGTGATGTTCCGGAGGCTCTGTGTACCTGATCCACCTAATTAAACTGGGGATGGAGTAATGACGACACAGAAAACGGAGACGGGGAAGCCGGAGCCTTGCATTCTTCCCCGCCTGAACACCGCCACTTCATCGCCTTCAGCCGGCTTACACCCAGTTTATATATATATATATATATATATATATAATCGACAACAAAACATACATATCTTCAGATAAACTTCCTATTTACTTTCCAACCAGCTTCATAGAGGAGAAGGTTGATGAGATATCTTTGGGGAAAACGGGAAGATGGACAACTTGATTAGTTTGTCAGACTGTGTTATGATATCTTGGGCGAAAGTTTCTGACTTTATTTCGGAGTTTCTCGAGTGAGAAAATCGGCCGAACGCGAGTTATGTACTAACTGTACTTTAAGATTTTGTATATGTAGAGTATTTTTGAATGAATATTCGTATAGCGACTCTGCTTGTATGTGTGTGTTTGCCAACCTTGCTTATATTTTCGTGGCTATGGTAACATCCTGTGTATCAAGGCAGAGGTATCTTCGTTCAAACTAACACACTCTGTGTCGGAAATGTTTTCAGTCACACTCGGATTTATGAAGAGGAATCAGGCGTTTGTGATGTTTAGAAAGAAATGCATATTTATACAGTTCGATTCTCAGTGGATACGAAATATGATATATGCTCTCTAGAGACTTGGTTTTTAAAATCCCCGGCTAGGAACACTCTTTTCCTAGGTAGGCTGGGTTAGGTTAGGTTTATTAGATCAGGACGAATATCATTAGGTAGGCTGGGTTAGGTTCATTAGATCAGGACATATATCATCGCTTGCCCAAAAATCTTAAGTGGCGTTTCCCATAAAATTACAGAAAAAGTAAAGTGGCAATAGCATTTTCGCTTGTTTCAAAACCATCCTGTGAAAGAAGCCTTGTAATGAGTCTGTGGTAATTCGCCATATTCCTGGACAAGTACTATTTACACTATTCTAATCCTAGGACGGGCGTCATCGCTCAGGGAACCTAACAAAAAAAAAATAAAAAAGATGGTTCTCGACCTTTAGGAATATGTAAATTACACATTAATCTTCAGCCAGAGTCTGGCGCACTTCAGTTTTTTTTCTTTATATATTTTGTGGTGATGGAAATATCTCGAACGTACGGTATATATTCTGGGTACAAGAGAAAGAAAATAACTATGGAGTACAAGTTACGAGCTGAAGGTTTGTACAGATTTTGGAACATTTTCATATTGGATATTTGGTGGTAATTTCAGTTGTACGTGATATTATTGACGGTGAAGTTGCCGGTGAGGTACAAGGTGAAGTTAGTGAAAGTGGAGTTTGCAGTGAAGTTAGCAGTGAAATAGGTCGTTGGTGAAAGTGAAGTTAACATTGAAGTAGGTCGTTTAAAGTCAAGTTAGCAGTGAAGTAGGTCTTTAAACTGCAGTTAGCAGTGAAGTAGGGCAAGTTAGTGATAATGAAGTTAGCACTGAAGGTGAAATAAGTTGGAGAGTCTTGGTAGGACTTGCGTAAGATCTGAATTTTATTATAAATCTTATTGTTGCATATTAGTTATTTGACTTGGAGAAGATTATACATTTCGTCTTCATTATTGATTATAAGTTGTACACTTATAGGCATAAAAGGCAAAAGAATACATAGGCAAATATACCCTATGTATACTGCATACGTGTTTGCCCTTTCCCTCCTTAGCAAGGGCAGCGCTAGGATCAGAGGAAACGACGGCTTCATTAATTCTAGACGTCATGTATTAATCCACTGAAAAAACAAATACAGCCAGCCAAACCCAATCCACACAGACCAACTCCATCGTTTCTCCCGACCGCTTCATATGCATTGGTTCAGCCGGTTTACAAAGCATCCCTCTCCCCCATATACCATGTCGTTCCTGTTTCCTTTATCCCATGCACGTCTCTCGCCTCCCCTCTTGAATGCTCCAGCTCCAGAACCTCTTAACCTTTTTCGCTACATAGTTTCATCTCCTAAGGGTCCTTTCCTCCTCCTCGCCTCTTCAAACTCCTTCCACGTCGACCTCCATATGTCGGTCTTTCTTCAACTCGTACTTTCCATACGTCCAATCCATTTGAGCACACCCTGGTCATCTCTCTCTCTCTCTCTCTCGATTCGATTACGTTCACCACTGCACCTCGCTCTTATATTGTCGTTCCTTACACGATCAAACCCTCCTCACGCCACATATCGTCCTCAGGAAGTTGATTGCCAACACGTCCACCGCCCTCCTCCATTCTTGCATCAATGACCCAGGTCTGGTATTGGTGCACCAGTGTCGGGATGCAGTATCTTCAAATGTGTTTGTGTGTGTGTGTGTGTGTGTGATTGCTGCTGCGTTACGAACCGAGTTTACACTTGTATTGCCCCGTCTCCTGGACCTTGCAAATTCGGACAGTGTCTTTACATCTGTTGTACGTGTGAAAACACACACGCACGCGCCCCAGTCTTGTGTGTGTGTGTGTGATCACAATGCAGACGATTGCAGACATTACACCTCCCCCAATTAGTAATACACTACACTAAATCCACACACTAAATTTGTAATGGTCAACTGGGATCTTTTAGCGTCCAATCGTCACAGGTATTCATGATGGTCGTCCTCACACACACACTCCACGCAGCGGTGGTAAAGTTATGCCGTGTTCACCAGAGGAAGTACGAGTGTCTGCCAGCGGGGATACCTTCCACATTGTGAGGTGCCAAAGACCCACTTCGTAACAGCGGTGTTCTCCTTTCGGAACCAAATGTGTGCGGGGGTGTGGATGATACCGTCGTGTTAAGTATCAGCCAGAATAGCCCTGAATCAAGTTAGAAATCTGGTATGGATTTAGAGGGCAGACCGAAGGCTAATTCACTGCTTCAGCGTCCTTACTTAAGGCTGTTTAGAACTGGCCTATGGTCGGTGCTTTTTACAATTGGCATGGCAAAGTGTGAAGGACGTGATTGATACTTTCTCCTGATTTTAATGTTGAAAGAAATCTAATGTCTGAATAGAGAACGATTTTTTGGGTAGTACTAGATTCTCTCTCGTGCGTACATAGTAAGGTAAGGGAGGCCGTTGTTCAGAGACGTTTGTCTTTCATACTGTTACCATACTGGTCTCGGAAATTTGCCTCCCTGTCTCCTTCTTTCTCTCTCTCTCTCTGCTCTTACCACTGTTCCCCTTCCAGCTGCTCTCGCTGCCTCTTCCTCCTCCTCCTCATCCTCCTGCCCCTGCCGCCCTCATCCTCACAGCAGGACTTTATCGAAAAGGATTGTCGCTGGTGCTGGCGGGGTAATGTGTTGGTGGGCTCTGGCCTAGAAGGACCCAGGCCAGGGGTCTGGCTGCTGCTGGTCTTAGGTGGTGGAGAAAGGGGGGAAGGGGTTGATGGGGTCTGGATGATGGTGCTGGGGTCTGGCTGATGGTGATGGGGGTCTGGCTGATGGTGATGGGGGTCTGGCTGATGGTGATGGGGTCTGGCTGATGGTGATGGGGGTCTGGCTGATGGGGTTTGGCTGATGGTGACGGGATCTTGCTGATGGTGACGGGATCTGGCTGATGGTGATGGGGTCTGGTTGATGGTGACGGGATCTGGCTGATGGTGACGGGATCTGGCTGATGGTGGTGGGCTCTGGCTGATGGTGGTGGGCTCTGGCCTAGAGGGACCCAGGCCAGGGGTCTGGCTGCTGCTGGTCTTAGGTGGTGGAGAAAGGGGGGAAGGGGTTGATGGGGTCTGGCTGATGGTGATGGGGCCTGGCTGATGGTGATGGGGGTCTGGCTGATGGTGATGGGGTCTGGCTGATGGTGATGGGGTCTGGCTGATGGTGATGGGGTCTGGCTGATGGTGATGGGGGTCTGGCTGATGGTGATGGGGGTCTGGCTGATGGTGATGGGGGTCTGGCTGATGGTGATGGGGTCTGGCTGATGGTGATGTGGTAGTGGCGTTGGATATTGGTGAAGGGGGTCTAACCTTTGGTGGTGGTGAAAGGGTCTTCTGTCTGATGATGGTGATGGTCTGGTTGTTGTTGGTGATAAATTGTAGTGAAGGGCTCTGGCTGATGGTGATGAAGAGGACTAGCTGTTGAAGGGGATGAATGTTGAAGAGGTTGTAATGGCGATGGGGGCTCGTTGATGATGGTGTTAGTTGTTGGTGAGGGGGTTTGTATCTGATGATGATGTGGGGGAGGTGGTCATGTAGGTGACCGGTGTTGGTGATGGGAGTCAGGTCATTGGTATGGTGTGATGGGTCTAGGCGGAGGAAGGGGGGGTTCTGGCTGGAGGTGATGGTGTCGAGACTTTATGGGAGGTTTAAGGGGCTGAGAGAGGCAGGAATGACACAGCGGGGGTTGGTTATGGCGTGTGGCTGAGGCGAGGGAGATATGACAGGGTGGTGAATGATGGCGAGAACTGGGAACGGTCATTCGGAGAGAGAGAGAGAGAGAGAGAGAGAGAGAGAGAGAGAGAGAGAGAAGAGAGAGAGAGAGAGAGAGAGAGAGAAGAGAGAGAGAGAGAGAAGAGAGAGAGAGAGAGAGAGAGAGAGAGAGAGAGAAGAGAGAGAGAGAGAGAGAGAGAAATAAATGTCTAACACCCTTTGAGTGCGATGGTATGACCCTTGAGCACGGTGGTGCCAACCCTTGAGCACGATGGTGCCAGCCCTTGAGCACGGTGGTGCCAACCCTTAAACGCGATGGTGCCAGCCCTTGAGCACGGTGGTGCCAACCCTTGAGCACGATGGTGCCAGCAGCCCTTGAGCACGGTGGTGCCAACCCTTAAACGCGATGGTGCCAGCCCTTGAGCACGGTGGTGCCAACCCTTGAGCACGATGGTGCCAGCCCTTGAGCACGGTGGTGCCAACCCTTGAGCACGATGGTGCCAGCCCTTGAGCACGGTGGTGCCAACCCTTGAGCACGATGGTGCCAGCCCTTGAGCACGGTGGTGCCAACCCTTGAGCACGATGGTGCCAGCCCTTGAGCACGGTGGTGCCAACCCTTGAGCACGATGGTGCCAGCCCTTGAGCACGGTGGTGCCAACCCTTGAGCACGATGGTGCCAGCCCTTGAGCACGGTGGTGCCAACCCTTGAGCACGATGGTGCCAGCCCTTGAGCACGGTGGTGCCAACCCTTGAGCACGATGGTGCCAGCCCTTGAGCACGGTGGTGCCAACCCTTGAGCACGATGGTGCCAGCCCTTGAGCACGGTGGTGCCAACCCTTGAGCACGATGGTGCCAGCCCTTGAGCACGGTGGTGCCAACCCTTGAGCACGATGGTGCCAGCCCTTGAGCACGGTGGTGCCAACCCTTGAGCACGATGGTGCCAGCCCTTGAGCACGGTGGTGCCAACCCTTGAGCACGATGGTGCCAGCCCTTGAGCACGGTGGTGCCAACCCTTGAGCACGATGGTGCCAGCCCTTGAGCACGGTGGTGCCAACCCTTGAGCACGATGGTGCCAGCCCTTGAGCACGGTGGTGCCAACCCTTGAGCACGATGGTGCCAGCCCTTGAGCACGGTGGTGCCAACCCTTGAGCACGATGGTGCCAGCCCTTGAGCACGGTGGTGCCAACCCTTGAGCACGATGGTGCCAGCCCTTGAGCACGGTGGTGCCAACCCTTGAGCACGATGGTGCCAGCCCTTGAGCACGGTGGTGCCAACCCTTGAGCACGATGGTGCCAGCCCTTGAGCACGGTGGTGCCAACCCTTGAGCACGATGGTGCCAGCCCTTGAGCACGGTGGTGCCAACCCTTGAGCACGATGGTGCCAGCCCTTGAGCACGGTGGTGCCAACCCTTGAGCACGATGGTGCCAGCCCTTGAGCACGGTGGTGCCAACCCTTGAGCACGATGGTGCCAGCCCTTGAGCACGGTGGTGCCAACCCTTGAGCACGATGGTGCCAGCCCTTGAGCACGGTGGTGCCAACCCTTGAGCACGATGGTGCCAGCCCTTGAGCACGGTGGTGCCAACCCTTGAGCACGATGGTGCCAGCCCTTGAGCACGGTGGTGCCAACCCTTGAGCACGATGGTGCCAGCCCTTGAGCACGGTGGTGCCAACCCTTGAGCACGATGGTGCCAGCCCTTGAGCACGGTGGTGCCAACCCTTGAGCACGATGGTGCCAGCCCTTGAGCACGGTGGTGCCAACCCTTGAGCACGATGGTGCCAGCCCTTGAGCACGGTGGTGCCAACCCTTGAGCACGATGGTGCCAGCCCTTGAGCACGGTGGTGCCAACCCTTGAGCACGATGGTGCCAGCCCTTGAGCACGGTGGTGCCAACCCTTGAGCACGATGGTGCCAGCCCTTGAGCACGGTGGTGCCAACCCTTGAGCACGATGGTGCCAGCCCTTGAGCACGGTGGTGCCAACCCTTGAGCACGATGGTGCCAGCCCTTGAGCACGGTGGTGCCAACCCTTGAGCACGATGGTGCCAGCCCTTGAGCACGGTGGTGCCAACCCTTGAGCACGATGGTGCCAGCCCTTGAGCACGGTGGTGCCAACCCTTGAGCACGATGGTGCCAGCCCTTGAGCACGGTGGTGCCAACCCTTGAGCACGATGGTGCCAGCCCTTGAGCACGGTGGTGCCAACCCTTGAGCACGATGGTGCCAGCCCTTGAGCACGGTGGTGCCAACCCTTGAGCACGATGGTGCCAGCCCTTGAGCACGGTGGTGCCAACCCTTGAGCACGATGGTGCCAGCCCTTGAGCACGGTGGTGCCAACCCTTGAGCACGATGGTGCCAGCCCTTGAGCACGGTGGTGCCAACCCTTGAGCACGATGGTGCCAGCCCTTGAGCACGGTGGTGCCAACCCTTGAGCACGATGGTGCCAGCCCTTGAGCACGGTGGTGCCAACCCTTGAGCACGATGGTGCCAGCCCTTGAGCACGGTGGTGCCAACCCTTGAGCACGATGGTGCCAGCCCTTGAGCACGGTGGTGCCAACCCTTGAGCACGATGGTGCCAGCCCTTGAGCACGGTGGTGCCAACCCTTGAGCACGATGGTGCCAGCCCTTGAGCACGGTGGTGCCAACCCTTGAGCACGATGGTGCCAGCCCTTGAGCACGGTGGTGCCAACCCTTGAGCACGATGGTGCCAGCCCTTGAGCACGGTGGTGCCAACCCTTGAGCACGATGGTGCCAGCCCTTGAGCACGGTGGTGCCAACCCTTGAGCACGATGGTGCCAGCCCTTGAGCACGGTGGTGCCAACCCTTGAGCACGATGGTGCCAGCCCTTGAGCACGGTGGTGCCAACCCTTGAGCACGATGGTGCCAGCCCTTGAGCACGGTGGTGCCAACCCTTGAGCACGATGGTGCCAGCCCTTGAGCACGGTGGTGCCAACCCTTGAGCACGATGGTGCCAGCCCTTGAGCACGGTGGTGCCAACCCTTGAGCACGATGGTGCCAGCCCTTGAGCACGGTGGTGCCAACCCTTGAGCACGATGGTGCCAGCCCTTGAGCACGGTGGTGCCAACCCTTGAGCACGATGGTGCCAGCCCTTGAGCACGGTGGTGCCAACCCTTGAGCACGATGGTGCCAGCCCTTGAGCACGGTGGTGCCAACCCTTGAGCACGATGGTGCCAGCCCTTGAGCACGGTGGTGCCAACCCTTGAGCACGATGGTGCCAGCCCTTGAGCACGGTGGTGCCAACCCTTGAGCACGATGGTGCCAGCCCTTGAGCACGGTGGTGCCAACCCTTGAGCACGATGGTGCCAGCCCTTGAGCACGGTGGTGCCAACCCTTGAGCACGATGGTGCCAGCCCTTGAGCACGGTGGTGCCAACCCTTGAGCACGATGGTGCCAGCCCTTGAGCACGGTGGTGCCAACCCTTGAGCACGATGGTGCCAGCCCTTGAGCACGGTGGTGCCAACCCTTGAGCACGATGGTGCCAGCCCTTGAGCACGGTGGTGCCAACCCTTGAGCACGATGGTGCCAGCCCTTGAGCACGGTGGTGCCAACCCTTGAGCACGATGGTGCCAGCCCTTGAGCACGGTGGTGCCAACCCTTGAGCACGATGGTGCCAGCCCTTGAGCACGGTGGTGCCAACCCTTGAGCACGATGGTGCCAGCCCTTGAGCACGGTGGTGCCAACCCTTGAGCACGATGGTGCCAGCCCTTGAGCACGGTGGTGCCAACCCTTGAGCACGATGGTGCCAGCCCTTGAGCACGGTGGTGCCAACCCTTGAGCACGATGGTGCCAGCCCTTGAGCACGGTGGTGCCAACCCTTGAGCACGATGGTGCCAGCCCTTGAGCACGGTGGTGCCAACCCTTGAGCACGATGGTGCCAGCCCTTGAGCACGGTGGTGCCAACCCTTGAGCACGATGGTGCCAGCCCTTGAGCACGGTGGTGCCAACCCTTGAGCACGATGGTGCCAGCCCTTGAGCACGGTGGTGCCAACCCTTGAGCACGATGGTGCCAGCCCTTGAGCACGGTGGTGCCAACCCTTGAGCACGATGGTGCCAGCCCTTGAGCACGGTGGTGCCAACCCTTGAGCACGATGGTGCCAGCCCTTGAGCACGGTGGTGCCAACCCTTGAGCACGATGGTGCCAGCCCTTGAGCACGGTGGTGCCAACCCTTGAGCACGATGGTGCCAGCCCTTGAGCACGGTGGTGCCAACCCTTGAGCACGATGGTGCCAGCCCTTGAGCACGGTGGTGCCAACCCTTGAGCACGATGGTGCCAGCCCTTGAGCACGGTGGTGCCAACCCTTGAGCACGATGGTGCCAGCCCTTGAGCACGGTGGTGCCAACCCTTGAGCACGATGGTGCCAGCCCTTGAGCACGGTGGTGCCAACCCTTGAGCACGATGGTGCCAGCCCTTGAGCACGGTGGTGCCAACCCTTGAGCACGATGGTGCCAGCCCTTGAGCACGGTGGTGCCAACCCTTGAGCACGATGGTGCCAGCCCTTGAGCACGGTGGTGCCAACCCTTGAGCACGATGGTGCCAGCCCTTGAGCACGGTGGTGCCAACCCTTGAGCACGATGGTGCCAGCCCTTGAGCACGGTGGTGCCAACCCTTGAGCACGATGGTGCCAGCCCTTCAGCACACAAGAGTACAACCTCTGAGGGACGTTACAGAATTATCGGTGCTTAAGCTGGACGATCGGCCATTGAGCACGGCGGTACAACCCTCAAATACGGCGACACGACCCTAGACCGCGCTCATACGAGTATTACGTATGAAGGGTGGTGACCCATGACCCGACACCCTTAAATGGTCAGGTCAGAGGCCAGGTGAAGGGGCTAGGATACTTTCTAAAGGAGATAGAAAAGGTCTTAAGGCATAGCAATAACTTCATTGCTACCATGACAAATGTGTTTTACGTGAAACCAAAACACGAAATTCATGTCATCTTTTCTAACGAGCATCCGCTCAACGGGGGTTCAGTTTAACGAGCTTAATTATTCTCTGCTACGAGTTGAACAAGCCTCCACCATTAGATTTAATTAGCAACAGTGTTCTTATAATGGTCCCTAGGGAGGTAAACCCCACTGTTTAGCAGATGACGGCGCCTCGCTGCTTGCAAGCCCTACTCCTCCTTCAGCTCCTCCTCCTCTTGGCTGTCAGCACCCACGTTAGATCCAGACGACACCCGTCGTGCCACGACATACCAACTGTTACGATGACTTTGAAGCTTGTCAGATCTCACTCCTGTTGATAAAGGGCCATTCCATCCTCTTGCTCCTTACATAAAGCAGAGCATCGGGCTACAAGAAGATGGAGTCCTAAAACTTTCCTAAAAACCCTCCGCCTTTATTTTAAACGAGGGATCCAAGACTATCAGGCACCACCTCCGCCGGCGAGATCATAGCCTACATTCTTGCAGGATCCTCCACATGTCTCTCTTACTGGAGTTGAAGATCTTGTCGGCAGAGTTAGGAGGATTCCGGAGCCCAGAGCGGTGATGTCTTGTCTCGGCTTCACGTGTGAGCTCGATGGTTTTAAGCTGTAGTATCCTTGTGTGAGGAGCAGATACGTTCTTTTATCTTTTTTTTTCCTCTCTTTATAGAGTCTTATATTTATCAACTGCTTAAATGCACTTGTCTGCCCGTAGTGGTGGGGTTCTAAATCCCATTGATACCTCTCTAGATAACGCAGATTTTGGGCTATACTGAAAAGAATTTGTATAGGAGAGATCTCTCTCTATCTATGGTCATTGAGGGGAAGTTGTCCCCTTAAGCCATACCGCCCACCATTCATATAGGGATGCACTCCAAACACCTCGAGAGAGAGATGAAATCGGAACAGTCACGTAAGGATATATATATATATATATATATATATATATATATATATATATATATATATATATATATATATATATATATATATTATTGGAAAGGATCACAATTTTGCGCGTGATCAAGATATTCCTATGAGTCCGTGTTTCATTTTCCCCCGTGGACTCATAGGAATATATATATATATATATATATATATATATATATATATATATATATATATATATATATATATATATATATATATATATATATATATATATAACATTTTTTAACTTTTGTTTGTGACAAGATTTTTTAAGCTTGACATAATTTGTCGTTCCTAATTATTTGCAATACTTTCTAAGAACTTATCTACAAAGACTTTTTTAAACAAAAACTTATTACCGGCATCAAATTAGTTCCGGCGATGATGTATTCAATCAAAATGATAAAACTCTTAAATGGTGAATCTGACGAAATCAATTGATTATACTTGGTATGAAGAGTTAGACTGACATCTTGTGAGCCAGTTTCTTAGATTTTCTCGACATGAAACTATATTTGGAATTTACATTTTAAGGCGTTAACAATATCACGAATCCTATTGTTACGAGGTTTATAATCTAATTTCCTTCACGTATCTATACATGGTTTTTCTTTCCTTGTAGTAACCGACATGATGAGAGCGGAAACCTAATCCGATCATGTCTACCTCGGTTGAAAGAAGAGTTGAGCGCAAGACATGGAATCTAATCACTTTCAACTTCTTCTGTGTACGTATACTTGACCGTTAAGGGTGTTAAGGTTGTAAGAAGAGGGAACGATGAAAGGAGGAAAGAGTATTCCACACCCTCAACGTTCGAGGAAACGGGAGGCATTACAACGGTTAATCCTCGTGTGGTTGGTCTCCTCATCGAAATTTTTTTTGATTGCTATGGTGTGTCTGCAGGACACCTATAGAAGGCAGTTTGATGACGGGGGATGGAAAGGGATGGTTGAGTAGAGGTGATGGCTAGAGGATTAGTAAGACAAAAGGATTCTGGTCATATTCTAGCCAAGGAGGAGGTGAAGAAGGATCCTACCCCAGATATGCATGTATCTCGTACTAAGGCATTTAAATTCCCCATGACTGTGGGATAGTAGCTCGCATTACAGGTAATACCGCAACCCACACATCACTGGTAGTTATTCCTTTTTTTTTTTTTTTTTGAGAAGCGGATTTTGTAACGTTTTTTGTTAGGTTTGCAGGATAGTGTGGAGGATAGGATTATGCCCAACACTTTTTTTTTTTTTTTTGTTTACAGGGTTGAACTGTTTGTTCTGAAACCTGACAGCGAGAAACGAGTGAGATTTAGAAAGACGTACAGGGAGAAATTAGGGTTTTTCAGTGTTGGATATGACCAGGCTACTGCTTCCCTTCTCCGAGATGGCTGCAGAGGTGTGGCTTACGAAAGAGAGTGTTTCAACAGAGAGAGAGAGAGAGAGAGAGAGAGAGAGAGAGAGAGAGAGAGAGAGAGAGAGAGAGAGAGAGAAATACCAAGTGTGCGGTAGGAGTTGTCGTGTTGATTGTAGGAGGTGACGACGACCTCGACTCCCCCTGGGATCACCCCGAGTGGAACGTTTCTGATGTACACAGAAATCCTTTGAGGATTTCAGCCTCAGATGTGACAAAAGCAGCGTAGGATGAAAAGAGTGATAACCCCCTCCCCATGGGTCGATGGTTCCCAGTCATCTACTGTATGATATGTCCAGTGTCCAGACGCACTTATATACGTGTACTATATATATATATATATATATATATATATATATATATATATATATATATATATATATATATATATATATATAAATGTATATATTTTTTTTTTCATGTATGTTCATTTTCCGCATTAGCGAGGTAGCTTTAAGAACAGAGGACTGAGCCTAAGAGGGGGGAAAACCTCACTTGCCTCCCCCCACCCTTCTCTGTTCCTTCTTTTGGAAAAGTAAAAAACTGGAGGGGAGGATTTCCAGCCCCCCGCTCCCTCCCCTTTTAGTCGCCTTTTACGACACGCAGGGAATACGTGGGAAGTATATTCTTCCACCTGAATCCCAGGGGAGATATAGGGGGTGGGTGGAGTTTTCTGACGAACTGATATTAATTTGGTGTCGTCCATGTATTTCATTCACTCGTCCAAGGACCCTTGCCTGTACCTCACCTCGGTATGATCGATGTTGGTATAGACCGGTGCCACACGGTCATAAATTCCTGCGTGTTTACAGTCGGTGTTGACGATACCACCGATGCTGTTCAGATGTTCACGAAGCACGCAGGAGCCGATGACATAGGGTGAATCCAGGATCGGGTATCGGGCCACTTTCACGAACCTTACAACTTGATTTCTCTGCTCTCTCCTTTTTCTCTCCCTCGTCTTACTCGGGCATAATCCTCTTAGTTACTTTCACCTTCTGTCTTGCTTTCTTTACACCTTCTTTCAATCTCCTTCCCTCTTCCTCATCCTTCTGTGCACTATCAATTGTTCTCTTCGACCTCTCTCTCTCTCTCTCTCTCTCTCTCTCTCTCTCTCTCTCTCTCTCTCTCTCTCTCCACTGTACATATAGAGCCGCAAACGCGCCCGCCCTGCCCACACCACTAGTTTCCCTTTACGTTAGTTAATTGCCGATTAGCGTTGGTCAGAATGGAGGTTATGTCCAGGGGCTACACTGGGGAAAACATGAAACGCTAATTTGTTGCTGGGGAAAAAAAAAAAACTCCCACCCCCCCCAAAAAAAAAGTAATTGTGGCAAACGCCGAGAATAATTTCTATGGTAATTACACAGGTGATGGAATTCGATGCGAAATCAATTTTACGTGGGTATTAAAGGATCGGGTGTGGGATGTTTGTTTTCGAATTAAAACTCTCGAATGCTTTTTTTTTTATCGTTTCATCGCGGTAATTTGTTTGTAAGTTTATTATTCTTTTAGGGCTGATCTGGAAGTCTTTTAAGCAGATCTCAATGTAAAAAGAAAAGCGAGAACATCATAGCAATTGAAGACTTAGAGAAAAAAGAAATATGGATTTTCGCAAGTGTATCTTTCTTACCTATCTACTTTCATGCCTATCTACCAATCTACAATTGCCTTCAAAGCCACAGGAGAGCGAGAAGCAGTTTACCCAAGTGTACCTGTGACGAGGTTGAGAGAGAGAGAGAGAGAGAGAGAGAGAGAGAGAGAGAGAGAGAGAGAGAGAGAGAGAGAGAGAGAGAGAGAGAGAGATTCGTCTAATAAACCCTGATCCTGTAACGTATATCTTCCTCTACTCTAATGAAGCTGTTCCTTGTCCACATTTCGTTGATGACCATATCTCTATCAGGGTCACGCATCTTGCATTTCACTTTCTTGGGGTTCTGCAGACGACACAGTGCAGACGCCTGTGACTTGGTTCACAACTGACACCCAAATCTGTATCTGTTCACCACGTTTTCTCATACCCAGCGAGAGGCGAGAGCACTGTATACCAGGTTCCAGAAAGCAAGTAGACTTGAAAGTTTTTCCTCATATATATATATATATATATATATATATATACATACACACACGAGTGGTTGGTGACCGTACCTCCTCGTGTCGTCAGCGAAGATTGCTGTCCTCGAAGTCGTCGTTCTTCGCCCCGGTGACGACACTTTACCCCCCAGCCAGCTTCCCTCAGCGACGACTGGTCACCCTCAGCTTCATCATGACCTCGCGAGCGACTGGTTCCCTCAACCATCATGACCTCGCGAGCGACTGGTTCCCTCAACCATCATGACCTCGCGAGCGACTGGTTCCCTCAACCATCATGACCTCGCGAGCGACTGGTTCCCTCAACCATCATGACCTCGCGAGCGACTGGTTCCCTCAACCATCATGACCTCGCGAGCGACTGGTTCCCTCAACCATCATGACCTCGCGAGCGACTGGTTCCCTCAACCATCATGACCTCGCGAGCGACTGGTTCCCTCAACCATCATGACCTCGCGAGCGACTGGTTCCCTCAACCATCATGACCTCGCGAGCGACTGGTTCCCTCAACCATCATGACCTCGCGAGCGACTGGTTCCCTCAAGCCCCTCGCGACGTCATCGGCAGTTGGTTAACTAGACCCCAACCTCCTCACCCCCTTAACGACCACAGTGATGACTGGTATGCGCCCCCCCCCAGCCTCCTGATGACCACACTGATGACTAGTAAGCTCCCCCAGCTTCTCCCCAGGCCACCTCGCGACCTCAGTGAAGCCGTAAAAGATAAAACTTGTTATCTAGAGGAAAAAAAATGAACTCGGCCGTTTTCTTCACCTGCCGCTTCCGAGCCACCTGTTGGCTAATGGAGGCCATACCTCTGCTCGTAACGTGGCTGGGAGGAGGAGGAGAGGGAGGCATCATCGACCTTTTCCATAGTGCGCCTGCCAACCGACCCTCCCTCTCCTCTCCTCCTCTCCTCTATACTAACCTAGAAAAGTCTTTTTTTTATGGTGACTGTCTACCACCCTCCGCTCTCTCTTTCTCTCTCTCTCTCTCTCTCTCTCTCTCTCTCTCTCTCTCTCTCTCTCTCTCTCTCTCTCTCTCTCTCTCTCTCTCTCTCTCTTTACATGTGTGTGTGTGTATATATATATATATATATATATATATATATATATATATATATATATATATATATATATATATATATATATATATACACACTTTTTTTTTTGTCCAAAGGAAGGAACAGAGAAGGGGGCTGGATGAGGATGTTTCCTCAGAGGCCCAGTCCTCTGTTCTTAACGCTACCTCGCTGACGCGGGAAATGGCGAATAGTATGAAAGATATATATATATATATATATATATATATATATATATATATATATATATATATATATATATATATATATATATATATATATATATATATATATATATATATATACTTTTTCTATTCCCCCTTCTCTTTTCCCCCACCACACAAAGAGCAATGTATATGTGGCGTCGTGTAGGCGTATGGTGGTGCATACTGGAGAAGAGCCTGGTCAGGAAAAGGTCATGGTCTGGTATTTTGTGCCCGGGACGCACGCACACAAAGGCCTTGTATTAAAACGGTTCGTTCTCCCCTTCCTGATAGAACGGATCCAATGGTTCGAGGAAGAAGTATTTCTCTCGAGACGGTGAACACTTCTACATAGAACAAGAAAGCGCGACATACCTGCGTATTAAGATGTATACATATACATGACTGATTCTGAGGATTATATGTATCCATTCGTATACATGACTGATTCTGAGGATTATATGTATCCATTCGTATACATATACATGACTGATTCTGAGGATTATATGTATCCATTCGTATACATAATACATGACTGATTCTGAGGATTATATGTAACCATTCGTATACATAATACATGACTGATCATGAGGAATATATGTATCCATTCATACATGGTTACATCTGTGGCTCTTGAGATCATACCAGCATCGCCAATTTTACACTTCGTTTTTTTTTTTTCCGAAACGTTTCTGGCGAACGTTTTCACGAAGCTTAGGTAAATATAACGACAGCATATACGCAGGAGCTGATTTTTTTTTTTTTCTGAAATTCTTCATCAGGAAAATTCCCGGCCGCCAATTCAAGTCTCTTAACGAGCCTCTCCCATCGTGGAGGGTTGCGTTGGGGGGGGGGGGGGGGGGGGGGGATAGGGGGGTAGTAGTAGTAGGCTTGAGGGAGGAGGGAGGATGGGCATTACCCCCCCCCCCTCAAAATCTTTAAAATCCACCTCTTCCCCCTCAGCGCCTACTAATTAGGCGAAGGGAGGAGAGTGGGGTGGATAAAGAGTATGTTAGTTAGGGAGGGAGGGAGGGGCACATGGCCTAGTTTTCAAGAAGGGAGATGGGAAAGAGAGGGGATAGGGGGGTTGTGGGTAGATGGTCTAGTCTTCAAGAAGGGAGAAGGGAAAGAGGGGGGGATAAGGGGGTTGGGGGTAGATGGTCTAGTCTTCAAGAAGGGAGAAGGGGAAGGGAGAGGGAGGGTGTGTTAAGGAAACTGTAGATTTCGAAAGGAACATTATCTTAATTAGGAAATCCGAGTGGGGAGGAGGGGTGATGAACCGTGTGAGATGAACCACCCTTCCTTCCTAGGTGAAAATAAAAAAGTGTTTAGCAAGGGTCATTTACCATAGGGTATTATAGTACACAGTGGCATACGAAGAAATGCACAGACCAACAGTCCCCCTGGGTCCTTTCAGAAGGGTGCTGGCGACAGTAGATGGTCACAACCTAGCAGATAGGTGTGATAAAGAGGACCAAGTTCATTCTGTAGTCCATCTCTCAATGGAACTTTCTTTTGTGCCGCCGTTGGAATGAGTTGAGGATTCATTCGCCCCCATATAACCCAAGATCATATGTGGATTTCTAGATTTTTTTTTTGTCATGACGTATTTTCGTTCGTCAGAGTTGAGAACGCGGTAGCAGCTACGAACTTGCTCGTCGTTAAAAACACATTCGCTTAACTTGAAAGCGAAAGTTAAAAGAGAAAAAGAGAGAGGAGAAAAAGATAATACCTCCCCCCACCCATGAATTATGGAACACCTGGCTAGCTTGCATTGCTAATTACCTGTTGGAAGAAATTAATTTGCATTTGGAAAATAAAGGCCCTAATTAGAAATCGTTATCGTCCGGCTGCCTATTTCCGGGTTGTTCTTTTTGGGAAGCAGAGAGAGAGAGAGAGAGAGAGAGAGAGAGAGAGAGAGAGAGAGAGAGAGAGAGAGAGAGAGAGAGAGAGTACCTACGACCAGGTTTTGCCGAATCTGAGAGCACTTTGCGCAGGCGTCTCTAACCCTCCCGATACCCAGGCAGGTAGTAATGGTAGTATATATATATATATATATATATATATATATATATATATATATATATATATATATATATACCTCCCTGGTCAATGGCTGCCAGCTGTCTATCATAGAGTACCTACCTACTAATACCTACGATGACATTAAACCCAAATGGCATGGGTAGTGGGAAGCGCTCCCCAGAGACAGAGGTGGAATTACATTCAATGTTTCACCCAAGTCAATCAAGACCACGAAGGAATACATTCTGATCAGACAGAACAGAGGACTATAAATGTGTTCGATATTTTACTTCGAAAGTGGGATGGCATTTGGAGTTGGGTAGTATACGTTAGGCCCTGACTCTGTGTTATCACTCGTACACTTATCGTACTCGTATAATTCCTGTTGTCCTTTCCTGAGGAAAAGAAAATCCATTTTTTGAAAGAGTTTGTTAGACAGCAGCGTGGAAGTGGAAATAATGTCACATTCTTTTTTTTCATTATTCTTATAGTCGTCTACTGAGACTAAGAGGGCGATGTTTGCTGTATATATTTTCCCCGAGCATTTCATTAATCGTTAATCCATTACTCATCTCGTTTATTCAGCCGGTCAACAGGGTAGGAAAAATGAAAGATATATATATTCATATATATATGTCTACCTATCGCCAAACTTTTAATGAAAAATTTCTTTCGTCGCACAGAAATATGGAGTCATGGCAACTAATTAATCCTAACGGGTTTCGGTTATTAATGCATCATAGATTAAATTTGCTCTGCTCTTATCCACTACATATTGCTCGTGGATTTTTCCCATCAAACCTTTTCACAAAATCATCTATTCTTAAGTATGGAATTATGAACTTTTTAATGGTGCAATGTGGATTCACTCGGTCAAAATCATCATTGTTTTTTGCCTAAAGACTGGCTTTTAGTATCACTAATCTATTGATTCAAAGTTGCTGTAGGGTCTGGCATGTATCAGTTGATTTTACAGCAGTGAATTACGTACCTGAGCACGACGTTGATGAATGTTTTCAGTTCGTTGATGGCATAAAAATCAATCTTCAACTGAAAGAGTGTTGGAGGTAAACCATTGTACAATCTCCCTTGTACTTCATATGATTATTGATAGTAAAACGAGAATTCATATCCAGCATCCTCTGCTTGAAAAGGTATGTCATTTTTATCATTCATTGGTGCGTTCCCGTCTTGAATAATATATTTAGTTATAGTCACCCTACATCAAAAAAGACAGACAATGGAGAGAAAGAGAACATGATCAAGCTATGAAGGTGATTCTTGGACTGAAAAAGGAATCCTGTGAGAGCTGACTAATTGACTTGGATTTGTTTAGCTTTTAGAAGAGAAGCTTAAGAGAAGATCTAATTCAGGTAATCAGAATGATCAAAGGCTTTAATAATCTCTTTAGCAACTTTTTTGAAGTTTGATTCTTCTGATTTCACTCGTAGGTAAATAGGTACAACTCGTGGGCAAAGGTTTTGCCTTAGTTGAGGCGAAGTACTTATTCATTAACAGTATTGTCAACTAGTGGAATGATTTGCCAATCGGAGTGACTTGAAGGCCGTAGTTACGTATAACAATCGGCCATCCCTCGCATAAAAAGAATATACTGTGTATGTGACGCACGTTAATAGACAATATTATATCACGTACATTGTCAAATGGATGAAAAGGAAGCATATGAAATACATTTGCTAATCTGCCTAGTGTAATTGATAATCATATGAATTTTCAGGTTTGAATATATATATATATAAAAAGTCCAAATTTTAGTTTTGTAAGGAACTGAGGAACACAAGATAACCATGGAATCAAGATTTCTTGGAGCAAGTTTTCTGACAT
Source organism: Panulirus ornatus (assembly GCF_036320965.1). NCBI lineage: Eukaryota > Metazoa > Arthropoda > Malacostraca > Decapoda > Palinuridae > Panulirus > Panulirus ornatus. The sequence continues at coordinate 13,734,224 of NC_092240.1, read as the reverse complement.
CTACAATAAAGAGATGGCAAGAGTTGATTATGATCGGCTTTATGAGGGAGGCAACGGGTCCACGAGGCTAAACTTACTGCCCATAAAAGGTCGGTCGGCCTGTCAGTATGGAGGCCAGACGTCGTCTACGTAAGTGTATGTAAGAGTTGAGTAACAAGCGATGAGAGAGGCTCGTAACTCTGGTTAAAAGCCCGTTAGGCTCGGCTGTTGTGTGGTCGACCCGCAAAGAATATGCGTAGCGCTCCTGGTTGGGCGGGAGATGTCGCAAGAGCTTTTGTGTTCCTGTTATTGAATTGCTGTAGCTGGTCTTGTTCCAGAGTTGCTGTAGGTGGTCCTGTTCCAGAAATGCTGTAGCTGTTGACTATCTGTGTTTCTCTCGTTCGTGGAAAATGGTACGTCAGCCCGTCTTGTTGGTGGGTGCTCGCCGGTGGAGCCATAGAGGTCTGGTCAATGCATCGTTCTCGCAGCTGGTAATCTTCCGGCTGTTGTGGCTTATTGCTGGTCGTTAACGGCGGCGGGTGGTTATGGTGGCGGCTACCGTGTTAATGGTGGTCGTTTCAGTACTGGTGGGTACTACGGGTGGTGGTGATTGTGGCGACAATTTTCTTCAGTGGTGTTTGGTGGTGGTGGTGGTGGTGATGCTGCTTGTGAGTGGTGGTAGTGATGAGGGTAATGGTAGGGCTTGTGGTACGAGCGCTGGTGCTAGTGGCGAAAGCTCGTGGTGGTGGGGGGTTAAATGGTTATGATGGGAGTGTTTATGGGCGTGGTGTTAGTGGTTGTGGTAATGCTGGTGCATGTGGTGGTAGTGGTAACGATGTTGATGATGCTACTACTGCTGTCGATGTGCAATTGATGCTGCCGTTGAGGATGATGATACTGCTGGTGTCCCTACTGCTGCTACCATTACTGCTGGTGCAGCTGCTCGTGTTCTCGCTCCAGGCGATGCCGATCAGACCTAGACTTCGTAAACATCCCCGGGCAATGGCCACTGGTATTCGACTCCGCTTAACTTCCAGTGGCACTCTCTGGCTCGCACACCTTCCTTCCCTCCCTCCTTCCTTCCTACCCTCCCAGCCAGTGGCGATCTTTGTGGCCGGCCGCCCTTCCTCCCTCTCCACGCACACGCTACCAATATCTCTCTCCTCCTGACCACGCACGCACTCTACTGCTATTATCTTCTGCCTCATTTGCCACACACACTAGACCATTAATTCTTCCCCGTTCCCCTCTGACACACACACACAGCACACTAGATATTTTAGCCCCCTTCTGTAGACCAATATATATACACATTCCATCACTGTTCCTTCATCGTGTCCCCCTCGGCAGGCACACACACACACACACACACAATTGCCATTCGCACCCCTAGCCAAACGTATACACCCACACACCATCACCATTCACTCCCCTTATTCAACCACAATACGCTCTACCACCATTTCTCCTCCTGCCTCCCCCTCACCACACACCCTTTCTCACCCGTCCATTACCACCACAGTCTATCCCTAAAGAGTATTACGGAATCTTTCGTCGATTACGGACCTGAAATGTATGATTGACTGTTGGCTTTACGCAAACATTTTCATCACGGGAGTGTAACCCATCCGAGCCAGGGCACCAAGTTCAGGGTCTCGGTGCAGGTTCTCTCTCTCTCTCTCTCTCTCTCTCTCTCTCTCTCTCTCTCTCTCTCTCTCTCTCTCTCTCTCTCTCTCTCTCTCTCTCTCTCTATTCCCCCCGGTCTCCCTTTGTTGCTTCTTGAGACCAGCGTTGCGGCTGACTCTCGAGGTCTGAGGGAAATGTAATTGCAATTCCACATTAAAACTTATTCCGTCGCGCGCTCTTGTTCGTCTGTATTTGGTCAGCTTTTTTCTTTCACATAACGTTCTCCCAGATCGAGGCTAATTGGTGGCAGATGGGTCGGATTTAAGAATTCATTCCGGACTATGAAATAAAGGATTTCACGCTGTCACTTACGATGTCTTTACCGACAGGTTAGTATGAACGAATGTACACAAAAACAGATACAATAAGAATAAACGCTGTTAAACACTGAAATCGAGTTGAAAACTATTACATACTTTCCCTCATCTTCTCTCATAAGGAAATCGGGCACTCCACGACCCTCAAGGAGCCTCCCTGCCAATTGGATGAAGTGAGGAAGTACAGTCCTCAGGGAAGACGCGGGGGGAAGCTCTGGACAAACAAAGATCTTAAGGGAGGCTCCATCAGCTGATGGATGAGGTGTCACGTCAGTGGAGGAAGCTGGCTTTTCTGTGGGTAGCGTAGAGGACGACCGAGCGTCAAAGAAGCCCAAGAGCCACCATCCCTTTGTCCTGAGGAGCCGTCTGTCGCTTCTTCGTGACTATCCCGGCGCGGGTCTCCATGAAGCGTTCAGAGGGAAGAGGACTGGAAGAGCTGCCACCTGCACCGTGAATGGTGCAATTAAGAATTTTCCTTCGTCTTCTTCCACAGTTGGAACATCTTGCATCCTCCTCCTCCTCCTCCTCTTCGCCGTCATGCACGACTCAACTGGCCGAGACAGCAGTGGCGGTGACTTTAGTCCCCGCCCTTTCTCCACTTTGTCGCCCAGGACCATGTGTGTCAGCCTCTACCCAGGGTCGTCTTTGTACCTCCAGTTTTGGACCATAATCCAGACCTATTGTCTGCGTTGTGGAGTATTCAGATGAGATGGATGTATATATTGTGGATTTTCTCCTCTGCGTTGTTTACGATATTGTTTTCAGGTTTCTTTCCTCGTCCTTCGTTATCTTGCTACGTTCGTTCCTTGCTCTTACTTACACATTACAAAATGCAGGCTAGCTAGAGCGTCGCCTGTGGCGTCGTCACAGCATATCTCGAAGTTCCTTTGATTCTTGACATCTTGAACCATTCCTCTCCTCCCTACCGTCCTGACCTTCCAACATTATATTGAACCATTCCTCCCTCCCTACCTTCCTGACCTTCCAACATTATATTGAACCATTACTCCCCTCCTACCGTCCTGACCTTCCAACATTATATTGAACCATTCCTCCCTCCCTACCTTCCTGACCTTCCAACATTATATTGAACCATTACTCCCCTCCTACCGTCCTGACCTTCCAACATTATATTGAACCATTCCTCCCTCCCTACCTTCCTGACCTTCCAACATTATATTGAACCATTACTCCCCTCTCTACCGTCCTGACCTTCCATCTTTATATTGAACCATTCCTCTCCTCCCTACCGTCCTGACCTTCCATCTTTATATTGAACCATTCCTCCCCTCTCTACCGTCCTGACCTTCCAACATTATATTGAACCATTACTCCCCTCCTACCGTCCTGACCTTCCATCTTTATATTGAACCATTACTCCCCTCCTACCGTCCTGACCTTCCATCTTTATATTGAACCATTACTCCCCTCCTACCGTCCTGACCTTCCATCTTTATATTGAACCATTCCTCTCCTCCCTACTTTCCTGACCTTCCATCTTTATATTGAACCATTCCTCCCTTACCTTCCGTAGTTATGAGGCTGGACCTACCAGTGTTCCTGCCCTTAACTTGTAAGTTTCATGAAACCTCTTACCACAATGACGTGTTTCTTGGCTGGTAAAGGTCATTACCCCGTTTATGTTGCCATAGAAAATGGGTGAGCTTGACTTAAGTTTCCAGGATGGTATACTTCTTTTTAAATCTTGTCCCATCACCTTTAACATCTTCATTTACCACATGATCATCCTGAAGCATTAGTACACGTATTATATGTTATATTCTTAACGTGTGTGTGTGTGTCTGGAGTTCCCTGATTGTACCTTTTAGTGCATTATGGAAGGAGTGGTTTGCGCTCAGGACGCCCCGTTTGTGTGTGTGTGTGTGTGTGTGTGTCTATCAATCGAAAGTAAACTCTCATATTTATCTTCCTGATATTCGGTTTATGACCACCTATAGCCGAAGCAGCCGACGGGAAAGATATTGAAAAACTGCAAATTAACTTTCAGTAACATGACATAAACGAACAGGAATTGTTTGTTCTCGTGTGAATTTTATGAAAAAAGTTGTGTACAATTTTTATTTTCAGAGTTCCCTAATTTTTTTTTTTCTTTTTTACTTGTTCGTGACGCGAGTACCAGCGTTTGTGATCCTTTCATCTGTTCCCTCCACACGTTCTTGATTATCAAGAGAATTACAAGTGTGGAAGAAATTATCTTTTATGAGACTCCAACACACGTCTCTCTCTCTCTCTCTCTCTCTCTCTCTCTCTCTCTCTCTCTCTCTCTCTCTCTCTCTCTCTCTCTCTCTCTCTCACACACACACACAATACCGTCACTTTTTTTTTTCCATCGACGGCGAACCCTGTAACAAAATTTGATACTGTGTGACGAGTTTATTGTGAGTTGGCGACGGCAGCGGGGGTAGGAGGGTGAGGGAGGGAAGGGAAGGGGGATTGTTTGGTGTTAGTGCTATGTTGGCTCAGAGAGAGAGAGAGAGAGAGAGAGAGAGAGAGAGAGAGATGCTCAGCTGTCTCTAGACCCGTCACTCGTTGAATAGACTGATGACGGACACGTACACACACACCAGTGGTCCTCTCGCCCGCCTCCTTGCTCCTCACCCCTCCTCCTCCTCATTGCCTCGTGATCGTGTCTTTCTCTCCTTCTCCCTTGCTTCCGTTCCTCCATCATTCTCCTCCCGGTCTGTAGAACCTTCTCCCGTCTTTCATGCTTCTTCGTTTCATTCAGTTGCGCCTTTTTTATGTAATGCCCTTTCCTTCCTTCCTTTCCTTTCCATTCCTTCTCTTCCGTCCTCGTTCTCCCTCTCATCTCCCACTAACCCGACAACTGCAGCCTCCCCATCAGTCACTTCTCCTAATCCTTCATTACCCATTAGTCTTCTCGTTTCCACCTTGCCACACCATTCTGATGGCCTCTCCCTAGGAGTCTCTCTCTCTCTCTCTCTCTCTCTCTCTCTCTCTCTCTCTCTCTCTCTCTCTCTCTCTCTCTCTCTCTCTCTCTCTCTCTCTCTCTCTCCCGCGGCACTCATCGTGCCTCCGTTTCCATGGCTCTCTCCATACACACACACACGCCACACACACACACACACACACACACACACACACACGCGCACACACTTTTTTCAAAGGCGTATATTTCATTCTTTTTCTTCTCGTTCTTCTTGTTCTTCCTCCTCTTGTTCTTCTTCTTCTGCCTATTATCCCTATGGAACATTTACTTCCCCCACCCCAAATGTGATAAACAACTTCAGTCCCAATGAAAAATATTTCCTTTGAAATCCCAGGGTCCTCCTCCTTCCCCCTTCACCATGTCAGAGAGAGAGAGAGAGAGAGAGAGAGAGAGAGAGAGAGAGAGAGAGAGAGAGAGAGCGCTTTTTCAAGTTCCCTTTAGACACATACTTTATAAAGAAAGTCTCCCGGGTTCGTCCTTGATGTTAGTTGCATGTAAGACCAACAAACGTTTCTTGACCAAACACAGCAGCAGGTAGGGAACAATGGCCCTGCTCCTGCTGGTGCTCCTGCTGGTGCTGCTGCTGCATCAAGTGTGTGTTGTTCCTGCTTTTATTTCTTCGTTCTTTTTTTTCTTCTTGCCAGGAGCACGAACATCAGGTTATTTGTTGTTGTTGGAGGAATGTGAATGTACCAGTAATTTTTTTCTTTTTCATTTTTTGATCAGTGAACAGTGAAGCTTTATTGCATTGAAGCTTTCTCTTAAGATTTAACACACACACACACACACACACACACACACACACACACACACACACACACACACACACACACACACACACTCGTATATATTAAACCTAAAGGTATCATTCGAAGGCATTTGACTGTCAGTTGTGAAACAGGGTAACAGTTCCCTCCAATCTTACATCCCCTAGAGGCTTGCGGCCCAGTCTCGCACACCGTTCAACAATATTCATCCCAAGAGAGACACCCTCTTTTTTTTTTTTATATTTTAACTCCCTCGTCTTTCCCGAGTCGGTCCCGCCAGTGAAGCGGCAAACCTTACCCACTGGGAGCCCGTCCATCATAGTCAAATTCTTTTTTTCTATTTTTTTTTTATACATCCATCTTTGGTGGGATATCTGAGACAGAGCCGATAAACCTGTTGTTTTCTCATGTTCCTCGCGTTTTCTTCTCATCTATTTTAAGGAGGAGGGTCTAACGCCTCTGAAAATGGCACAAACAAGACGAGATACGTAATTGTGAGCGTTGTGTGTTGCACAGAAAATGGACGCTGGAAGTGTTATTACAGTGCAGGGAGAATGTTGACACGGTAATAAGCAAATAGCATGAAAAATGATTGCTCGAATTCATTAACTTGAAAGAAATTCGACGATAAAGTCGAAGGGCAGTGAATACGAAGACATACAGGGCAAAATAACGTGAATAACAGAGTGATAAGTATCACGTAATTGGGAATTAGATAAATACAAGAAGAAAGGTCGAGGGAATGAGACTGAAAATGGGTCTTAGGTGGTATTGGAGGAGTGTGAGGAGAGGACGTGGACTCTGCTTGACGATGGTGCCCTTTGTCGAGCGCCCCGACACCACTCCTGACGTGATCATATCGGACTTGATCCGACCTACAGAAGAGGATCTGGTACATTATGTCGTGCTTTGGAGAACGGGTCTCGTACAAGCGACCACCACACGTACGAATTTCTCTCGAGGTTCGGAACCGCTTTTAACGTTCGTGAAAACGATAGTCGTGAGAGATGATATGGAGATTTCAGACTGGGTTATATTCAAATTTCTTTTTTTTTTCGGGGGTGGGTGGATGAGCAGGGTTAACATGTGAAACGACGAGGATTTCTGGTGTGGTCAGAGCTCTGAAAAAGAATCGGCAAGGTGTTCAGAGTTGTCGAGGGAATGTGGGTACTGATGTGTAAGGGATGGTCATTTTCTGGAGGCGAGACGAAATGGAAGACAACTGGAAATGTATTGGAGTAAAAGGAGAGAAAGAGTGCACAAGAAATTCAAAAAATCATGGCCGAAGGATGGCATAAACCGTTTAGATTTGCACAAAAGAAAGGGAATTGGAAATCTTCGAAGCATCAGTATGAAGCAAATATTGTTGAATATAGCAAAATAGATCCAAAAAAGATATACTAGGGGGGGGGGGGGGAGGCAGTCATTACTTAATGGATTGGTCCATCAATAACGAAAAACTATGACTTTATTCTTGACAGTGAAGCTGTGGTAAAGATCTTGGATGATTTTATTTCGTCCATTTTACTACACAAGACACAACCCGTGTTTCAGCCGCAGTCCCATTGCTATTGGATAACGACATTTTACAACGTATTGAAAGACGCTATCAAGATATACCGTCGGCATCAGAGAAGAAGTCAATAGAAAGAGAGAGAAGTAAATAGAAAGAGGGAGAAGTCAATAGAAAGAAAGAGAAGTAAATAGAGAAGTAAATAGAAAGAGGGAGGTCAATAGAAAGAGAGAAGTAAATAGAAAGAGAAGTAAATCGATCCTCATACATCTGCAATGAGAATAACAGAAGATAAAACCATAACACACGTATACCCTAGACTCCCCTGTCCAGTAAGAGATGTCAATAGAAAGAGAGAGAAGTAAATGAAAAGAAGTAAATAGAAAGAGGGAGAAGTCAATAGAAAGAGAGAAGTAATAGAAAGAAGTAAATCGATCCTCGTACATCTGCAATGAGAATAACAACAGAAGGTAAAAGCATAACACACGTATACCCTAGACTCTTCTGTCCAGTGAGGTGCTCATTACAGGGAGGCTTACCAGGGGCTGGGAGAGTTCCACTAGTGTAACACCAGTGTCCCCCCCAAAAAACAAAGGCGATTAGTGCCCCCCCGCGGCACAGAAGTTATCACCCAATTAGCTTGAGGTTCGTCGTCGGCAAACATATGGGCGGGAAATCATCACTCACACAAGACTGTAAATCACTTCAGAGGATCTCCATATGATGAACGATCCTCAGTGCAATCGGTCATGTCTGACAAATATGATTTTAGAATCGTTTTCGTGATATGATCAACATTCATGATGAGAGTAATGTTGACATCATTTATACGATATTCTTTTTTTCAGGAAAGTAAATCGATAAAGTTGATAATGGAAGGTTGATAACGCCGGTTACATAGCTTGGCATAGACGGGATTGCATTTCGGAGGGTAGAAGATTGGTTTGACTGGCTGTAGCCAAAGCCACAGATTGGTTTGTCGTAACGACTGGATCAGTCTTGATGGAGAGGCTATACTGGTAATGCGTTTGCGACATATCGCATCTAGAAGAGGCTAACCTCGTATGTTAGGCCACAACAGGTACTGAGCATCCATTCCTGTAAAGAAAATTAAGGGAACTGATATAATAGTTGCACAAATGTGCCATCGGTATCAATGTGTGTAAGGTCTTGCAACTCAAGAGCAAAATAGAAAGTAAGTTATGTCAGATACTGTTGAGCATAAAGAAAAAAAAAAGAGAAAAAGCCGGTGTAATATTCTAAAAAGAAAACGGCGTTGAGCATTAAATGTAGTGGATTATATTTTAGGGAGGCCACTGGGAGTCGAGCTTCAAAAGCTAATTTCTCTCTCTCTCTCTCTCTCTCTCTCTCTCTCTCTCTCTCTCTCTCTCTCTCTCTCTCTCTCTCTCTCTCTCTCTCTCTCTCTCTCTCTCACACACTCACACACACACACACACACACAATTTACCGGAATGACACAGCAACAACATAATATTACGGCCAGGACGGTTAATGACGCGTGTTAGAAAAAAAAAATTAGATAATCCACTAGACAAACACACCTGGCTTTAAGTCTACGGCATGACGTATATTTGCGCCTCCGTGGGTAAGAAAGTCTTAGACGTTTCTCCTTCCCTTAAGTTATCTATTTACATTTCTGTCCTCATACAAAAACTTATGCCTGGGATCCCGTAAGGCCTCTGGCGAGGTCTGTTCCTGTTTGCGCTCCCGTTGTAAGCCTTTGAGAGCTGATGTTTATTTCTGGCAAACTCCCGACGAAGGGACGACAAAGACCTAAGTGACGTTCTCTGTGTGTGTGTGTGTGTGTATGGAACTTTTATGTTTAAACTTCAATATATCATGAGGCCATGGGTGCTCAAGGTCTTCAGCAGGTGTGGGTCGGTGTTACGAACGGTTGGGCACATGCGGGGATGGAGTTTGGTTCAACATGAGGTTTTTGTTGATATTCATAATGTTCGAAGGTGTTGGGAAAACGGTGAATGTTCAAGACTCTTTCCCACGTCTGGTTGTTTGAAGCGTTGCGTTATCCGCTGAAAGTGGTCAGCGCATTGGATCGTTCCAATACATCTTCAGGTAAAACACACACACACACACAAATTAGGGGTTTCATTGGTGTAGTGGTTAGCGTAAATGGCCATCAAATTCCCGCGTCGCGAGTTGGCATCAAGAGTAGACGGAAGAATAACCTCTCTTGTTTAAATTTCGTCTCGAGATGTCACGTATAAGGCACGAAAACCAGAGCCCGCTGTCCACACCTACGTGCCTGTTACCTTACCCTCTATGCAAACTCCAACCAAACTGCCTCGCTCCCCTCTGTCAAAGCTCATAACATTTCTTTTAATCACATCAACTCTCGCTTTCCTCTTTTCACACACTCACAAATTCAGACATCATCTGCAATTTATCGCTCGTATGTCACCCGAATAATGTCGTCCGTAAACAGCATTGCTTCACCTCCCAAGCTCCCCCTCCTCCAGTTCGGTAGACCCACTCTGCTTTTCGAGCCCCACTCCTTTGCACCCACTTCCTCACCTCCCCTCCATAATCAAACAGCCATGGTGACAACATACACCTCTAATGCAGACCTACCCTTACATGGAACTACGCGCCCTCCTCTCTGCCTCCTCCTCTTTGGTTCTGATACCTTTCCTCCCACACCATATATATTCGTAGCACCTTCCTTAAAGCATCTCTATCAACCCTATCAAATGCTTTCTCCAGATCCGTATATGCCACTTGCAAGACCGTCTCCTCATTAGATATTTCACCCACAAATACTTCTGAGCAAACACCCAGTCCTCCCATCCTTCGCCACTCCTAATACCACATTGCTCCTTCCTAATCATATGCTCTATGCATACCACCACCACACCAGATTTACTCAACAGAATTATCTTCTATAATTCGGCTATTCATTTTTGTCCCTATCGCCCTGTACAGGCATTACGCAAGTCCACAGGCACATAGACATGAACTGTATATGCAAATGAGCCAACGATTGTAAATGCTCGAAAGAAACTCGCAATTGTGTGTGTGTGTGTGTGTGAGAGAGAGAGAGAGAGAGAGAGAGAGAGAGAGAGAGAGAGAGAGAGAGAGAGAGAGAGAGACACGTGGTGATTACGTCGAACAAGGATATGATGAGATACTGTGAACCTGTCTGTTGCATTATGCATCAAACGTGGCATGTCCTTAATTAGTGTGGTGACACGGATGAAACATTGGATCTCCAACATTATGCTTCCGTTCAGAAGACTTGCAAGTGTGTGTATTATATATATATATATATATATATATATATATATATATATATATATATATATATATATATATATATATATATATGTATACACGTAAAGCACATACACATGACTTAATAAGTTTTCAGGTCATTCAGCCATCTCTCTCTCTCTCTCTCTCTCTCTCTCTCTCTCTCTCTCTCTCTCTCTCTCTCTCTCTCTCTCTCTCTCTCTCTCCACCGTAGACGACAATACTAGTAGAATATAAGGCCCTCAACACCCTCGTCCCGGAGAGTCAACCCTCCACCCCTCCCCTTCCCGTTAATGGCCCAGGCCGGACAGAAATGACCACAGACTCTGTGGTTCACTGAACGTATATTGCCGGTATAGATATACCGGCCCTCCGAGGAAGGTCTTCCTACATACCGTCTTTAACCAGTGCCGTCTGAGCTCTAAAAGACTACACGAGTCTTTTTTGGGGGTCCTTGTCGAAGAGTATTGCTCTCTCTTCTGTGTGATGGCTTTATGAAGGAAAAGGTGGTTGGAAGTCGTATTTTGAGGTACAGTCATCTCCATATATGCATTTTGTGTGAATTGTATAGTACGTGTCGTGTATCATCGCCTCGTTACTGCTCACTCGAGGTGTCTGGTACGTGTGGTGGATCATACACGACCTTGTGATGATCTCCTCCTCCATGGCGTCTCCACTGTGATAATTCTTGCATGGCTCTAGTTCCGTTGATTGGTCTGGCTTAAGGGCGCCTCCGGTTCCCGCCATGTCTCTCTCTCTCTCTCTCTCTCTCTCTCTCTCTCTCTCTCTCTCTCTCTCTCTCTCTCTCTCTCTCTCCCCCTCCCAGGCACCTGAAATGAACATGTAAACACACACACACACGCGCACACACAATTCAAAGAATGTCACGTATATTTTATCTTGTATTTCTCTACAAGCGTCTATAGATAAACTTCTGTAAATTCTTTGCATTGAATGTCGAGTTACCGCAATTGATAGAAAAAAAAGAAACCCACTTATCCTGTTTCTCCTTAGAAATCTCTCTCTCTCTCTCTCTCTCTCTCTCTCTCTCTCTCTCTCTCTCTCTCTCTCTCTCTCTCTCTCTCTCTCTCTCTCTCTCTCTCTCTTCCAGTTAAAGATACACTTCTTTCCCACGAGGAACAACGAATGTCCTTCAAGGCAAGAGCCACTTCCCTTTCCCCCACTTAAATTTCCTTTTTTTTTTTTTTACCAACGTTTTTTCATGTCTTATTACTTGGCCTTTGCGTCCCGTCCATCCGCTCTCTCCTGGTCGTCTCTGGCGGCGTCCCATGACACGACGCGTGGCGGTAGGAGGATGTGGGGAGAAGACTGTGATATGGGGTTGGGGGCGCCGTTATATACTCCCAGTGTAGGGTAAGTTCGCGACCATAATCATTCATCCCCCGTGAGGCAGACATGACTGACGCATATGATGATTTGTGAGGCCCGGCGGAGGGGTGATTTGGGAAGGACGAGTGCCTGGGTTATCGATTGTGGAGGTCGTGGAACAAGGGGAGAAAAAAAAAATTCAGGTTTCATCCTCGGCGATTTTTTTTATATTAGGGGATTGATTTACGAATGAGATTACTCCGAATTTACTCACACACACACACACACACACACACACACAATTGTGTGTGTATATATATATATATATATATATATATATATATATATATATATATATATATATATATGATAATGTACGATTATTTTACAAGGATAGAGAATCTATTGTGTTTTTGTGTTGGTATGATGTGATTGTCATGCGTATGTTTGTGTATCGGCGTAGAAAATGCATTTTGGTGTGTGTGTGTGTATGTATATATAACGTCTGAGTTATATTCTTCTAACGTCTGGGTTTGTGCAGTAGTAGTTTTCAGAGACTAAGATCCAAAGATATCTACAAATCTACGTATCCCTACAAGAAAGTGGTAACGCGCCGCTCCGCATTCCTTATCTGCAGCCGACCGTGTTTCACAGTCCTCTGCCGTGTTCCCCTGCTTTCTGTGACCGTCATTTTTTGCGGTCATAGAAAGCAGGGGATCACGGCAGAGGAATGTGAAACACGGCCGACCGAGGATAAGGAACGAGGAAGCGGCGTCCAGCGAGGTAGCATACTCTTGCGGGGATATATATATATATATATATATATATATATATATATATTTATAGATTTTTATCTTTGTGTCTTACTCGGGTCCTCCGAAGAAGGTTCCTGGGCTGACCGAAGCGTTAGAATATAGCTCAGCTTTCCCGTGTGTTCACTCACCATTCCAATTCACACACACACACACACACACACACACACACACACACACACACACACACGTACAAACATACATACATACACATATATAATGCCTGTGTTTGTGTACATATTCAAGGATTCTTTATGGCAATAAAGCTCAGAGAGTATTATTGCAACCAGCGTTGGTGAGACCACATTTGGATTATGTCGTAGAGGTTTGGGCTCCATGCTATGCAGGTGACGTAGATTGTTAGTAGAGAGTACAAAGGCGAATGACAAATATGATCCCTGGAATTAGAAGACTCGCTTAATTAAGGTTAAGAGACTGAATTTATACTCGCGTTAAGAGGAGGAAGGCTAAAGGGGACATGATGGAAGTTTTTGAATGGATGAAGGGCATTGATAAAGGCAACATCAATAAATAGAATGAGTCCTCCGGATAGGACAAGGAATAAAGGAATTGAGAAAAAAAGATTCAGGTCGGATGTGGATATATATCGCTTCGGGAACAGGATAGTAGAATTATGAAACAAATTACCAAGTACAGTAGTGGAAGCAAGGCCTACAGGTTAGCTTTAAACGAAGGTTGGTTGGACATGTATAAGAGTTCAGGCGGTGGGTTGTAGAGTGGACAGACTCGGGGACCTTAGCCTACCATGGGCCAATAGGCTTCCTCTTGCAGTATCTTCACTTCATGTGCTCTCTGTCCCCTACGCTGAACGTGAGTGCATGGCTCTTTCGACGCTCGAGACGTGCACGTGTGTTAAGGCCACCACCCCGTGCACGTAGGCAAGCCCGTGTAATGTACTTAACGGCGCCATCTGGAGCATTAAGCGAGAAAAATGTTCCCGCGTCTTCCCGCTCTAAATTTCCAAACTTAATTTCGCATTAGCGAAAGTTTGGGTATTTTGCCTCGGTGATCAAAGGTGTGTCTGATTTGCACTCGGGGAGTCCTGCTTCTCCTTGGCAATTACTGTTAAATGTTTCTTTTATATCTTTAACATGGTAATTTTAGCCTAGTGTTTTATGTAGCAATAGATGTATTCTATCCCTGGGGATAGGGGAGAAAAAATACTTCCCACGTATTCCCTGCGTGTCGTAGAAGGCGACTAAAAGGGGAGGGAGCGGGTGGCTGGAAATCCTCCCCTCTCGCTTTTTTTTTTTCTTTTTTTTTCCAAAAGAAGGAACAGAGAAGGGGGCCAGGTGAGGATATTCCCTTAAAGGCCCAGTCCTCTGTTCTCAACGCTACCTCGCTAATGCGGGAAATGGCGAATAGTGTGAAAGAAAAAAAGATGTATTTCCGTATTTGGCAGAAGATTGAATTATCCATACTTCCTGTTTTACAATTCGGGCGGTATTTACTACGCGGGACGCTGGTGGCCGCATGCGGCTCGTCTTTTTCCCCCTGCGGCTCGAGAGAGAGAGAGAGAGAGAGAGAGAGAGAGAGAGAGAGAGAGAGAGAGAGAGAGAGAGAGAGTAGAACAAGATAGTACGTAATTACGCAAGAGATTGTAATCACTAGTAGTAAGTATAAGGAGCTATACTCTGATTATAGAAAACTGAATGTTAAAGTTGATCTAATGTAATTCTTGTGACATCTGGAATTACATGTAGAGAGGAGAGTTTTTTTAACGGGTGTTTTTTCACAGTCGTTGAGGCCTGACCGAAACATTCCACTGACCTTATTGGCCGCCCATCATTTCTCGGGTTAATACTGTCGTTTGTACGCTAAGAATATTGAATATAGTACATTTTTAACATAATTTGGCGAGGCAGATACCTGAATTTTTCAGGGAGTAGTATTTGTGTACTTTAGTGAAACTAGACCATTTTCAACATGTCATACATAAGAGCAATATTTCTTTCCATGATACTTCAATTGTTTTTCAGTAAACTTTGCTGTTCTATTTTAAGGAAATTCCTCGAAGCACCACGTACACTTGCTATATTGTTAGTGTAGGTTGGATATACCTAAGTATATTATCGTCATAGGCGTCAATATTTTCTTTGTTTCAAGTTAAATATTCACAAGACTATGCGATGCGTGTAGACGGGATGTAGGATTCAACATTTTCTTCGTTCGGTTTTTCATATCCATGTAACTATGAGATTTGTGTAGACTGGTTGTACATGAGGACAGTTTTTGTCACATGGTTCGATATTTTCCTTCACCATCGTTACATACAGACACACATCACCTGTGTGATTCTTCCTCCTGTTCCTCACTCTCCCATCTCCAGAAACATGTTAATGGCCACACCACCACCTCGCTGGAGGCTTCGTACCTGTGCTCTTAAGGCGCAAACTTCGTGTTGTTGTTGCTGAGGGGGAAGTTTTCGAGTCGGGTTTAGTTCTCCGAGGTGCCTCGACGATCAAACTTTCAACCCCACTCTGGGAACAACAGTTAAGCTCCGCAAACCCAACCCCATCTCCGGTGTATCAGATAAGCACAGCTGATGAAGGCCATGGTCAAGGTGTTTTGTGTGCTGAAGTGGGATGAATGGACACGTTGAGATAGCTGTAGGGTGAGTCTTTATCTTGCCTCCGTTAAGGTTGCTGGATGGCTTTGGGGCCAGTAAGATACAAAAGGGTTTATAGGTTCGAATCCAGGTTGCGGCTGTCGGTCCACAGTCAATCTAGCTGTTCATTCACCCCTTAGGAGTTGTTGCCTGTGGATCACCAAGACCCGTGCTCTAGTTCCGGATAAGGTGATCGGCTTAAAACCAATTTTGTTCCTTTTCTTGTTTTAATCTTTCTCGAGAGTGTTCTGTATATGGGTGCATGGTGCAAAGTAAGGCGTGAGTACGTTGGTATATGGTGCCTAGTTATATAATAAAATTACTGGTATCAAAGTTACGATGTTAAATATGTATTGTGTTAATGATTTATTAGGTGATTAATGAGGTTACGAAATAAAGAAATGAATGTTCAATCTTCTACTTCGTCTCCTAAGCGAGTGGGAGGGTAGAGTTCGCCAGAAACGAGGTTAAGAGCGGAGGGAAGACAGCTTATAAATGTCGAGAAACTATATTCTACCACAGTGACTTCTTCCCTTGTGTGATAGTGGCCCATTCATCTTGCTGCGGAGGGGTTGGGGGGGTGGGTGTCCCTAGAGCCCACTGGAAATACATCACGGCCGGAAGGTTGAAACATGCCCGAGTTTTTTTACGCCTCGGAATTTTCGTCGGTAAAAAGTTTTAGGCTGAGGCCAGAGGGTGCGTGGATGAGGAGGAGGAGGAGAATGAGGAGAAGGTAGAGGAAAAGGAGGCCCATAAAAACCAGGATTTGATTGTGTTTCATGACCAAGAGAAGAGGAAGTTTCACATTTTCCTGCTTGTGTGTGTGTGTGGCAGGCTTTATAGGGTAGAAGTGTGAATTCAGCATTGCTGGGAATTGTGATTATTATTTGTGTGGTGCGGGGAGGGAATTTTACGCTCGTGTTGCCCCGTCTCGTAACTTTTGAGTTCCGTCATGAAGTTACTATTTGTGTTTATTACTCGTGATTACTATTGGTGATTACCATCTGTGTGGTGAGGGTAGGGAGTTTGACACTTCGTTTTGCCGAGTCTTTTAACCCTGTATGTGCACTGTGTATTGATTCTTGTCTACACACACACACACACACACACACACACACACATGCCTAAGCCAAAGTCAGGTACTTATTTATCGTTCAGCCCCGAGGGAAGAGTGAACACCTGGGTGGGGCTTTTGTCCTACTACCACGCCTAGGGTTCGAGCCGATGTGGTCCCGACCCAGGGTGGGCACGTATTGAATTATGGTGTGTGTGTGTGTGTTGGATGGGGGGATGATGGCTTGGGGTATTGGGGAAGGCATGGCTATAGAGAAGAAGAGAAAATGATAAGAAAGGGAAGACGTTTGTGTTCCTGAAGAGCATTTGATGGTATTGATAGCGGAAGACGGTGTGGTTCCACCGAAAATATTTGTTGTAATATTATCACCAAATGTGGCACATTTCTTCTTCCTAAACTTCAGTAAAATATATAATGTTATCGCTAACTGCTTTGTTGATGTCAGGAGAAACATTTCGTGATAGATTTCGTAAATGGACCATCACGAAACTCTCATCCACGTTGAATAAGAAATAGCCAACGATATATATATATATATATATATATATATATATATATATATATATATATATATATATATATATATATATATCCCCTATCCTTAATCCCCTACCCCTGGGGATAGGGGATTAAGAATACTTCCCACGTATTCCCTGTGTGTCGTAGAAGGCGACTAAAAGGGGAGGGAGCGGGGGGCTGGAAATCCTCCCCTCTCGTTTTTTTTTTTTAAATTTTCCAAAAGAAGGAACAGATGGGTGAGGATATTCCAAAAAGGCCCAGTCCTCTTTTCTTAGCGCTACCTCGCTAACGCGGGAAATGGCGAATAGTTTAAAAGAAAAGAAACATATATATATATATATATATATATATATATATATATATATATATATATATATAGGCATGTACAGAGCATCAGATTGGGGAAGAGCAGTGCGGTTTCAGAAGTGGTAGAGGATGTGTGGATCAGGTGTTTGCTTTGAAGAATGTATGTGAGAAATACTTAGAAAAGCAAATGGATTTGTATGTAGCATTTATGGATCTGGAGAAGGCATATGATAGAGTTGATAGAGATGCTCTGTGGAAGGTATTAAGAATATATGGTGTGGGAGGCAAGTTGTTAGAAGCAGTGAAAAGTTTTTATCGAGGATGTAAGGCATGTGTACGTGTAGGAAGAGAGGAAAGTGATTGGTTCTCAGTGAATGTAGGTTTGCGGCAGGGGTGTGTGATGTCTCCATGGTTGTTTAATTTGTTTATGGATGGGGTTGTAAGGGAGGTAAATGCAAGAGTCCTGGAAAGAGGGGCAAGTATGAAGTCTGTTGGGGATGAGAGAGCTTGGGAAGTGAGTCAGTTGTTGTTCGCTGATGATACAGCGCTGGTGGCTGATTCATGTGAGAAACTGCAGAAGCTGGTGACTGAGTTTGGTAAAGTGTGTGGAAGAAGAAAGTTGAGAGTAAATGTGAATAAGAGCAAGGTTATTAGGTACAGTAGGGGTGAGGGTCAAGTCAATTGGGAGGTGAGTTTGAATGGAGAAAAACTGGAGGAAGTGAAGTGTTTTAGATATCTGGGAGTGGATCTGTCAGCGGATGGAACCATGGAAGCGGAAGTGGATCATAGGGTGGGGGAGGGGGCGAAAATTTTGGGAGCCTTGAAAAATGTGTGGAAGTCGAGAACATTATCTCGGAAAGCAAAAATGGGTATGTTTGAGGGAATAGTGGTTCCAACAATGTTGTATGGTTGCGAGGCGTGGGCTATGGATAGAGTTGTGCGCAGGAGGATGGATGTGCTGGAAATGAGATGTTTGAGGACAATGTGTGGTGTGAGGTGGTTTGATCGAGTAAGTAACGTAAGGGTAAGAGAGATGTGTGGAAATAAAAAGAGCGTGGTTGAGAGAGCAGAAGAGGGTGTTTTGAAATGGTTTGGGCACATGGAGAGAATGAGTGAGGAGAGATTGACCAAGAGGATATATGTGTCGGAGGTGGAGGGAACGAGGAGAAGAGGGAGACCAAATTGGAGGTGGAAAGATGGAGTGAAAAAGATTTTGTGTGATCGGGGCCTGAACATGCAGGAGGGTGAAAGGAGGGCAAGGAATAGAGTGAATTGGAGTCATGTGGTATACAGGGGTTGACGTGCTGTCAGTGGATTGAATCAAGGCATGTGAAGCGTCTGGGGTAAACCATGGAAAGCTGTGTAGGTATGTATATTTGCGTGTGTGGACGTGTGTATGTACATGTGTATGGGGGGGGGGGGGTTGGGCCATTTCTTTCGTCTGTTTCCTTGCGCTACCTCGCAAACGCGGGAGACAGCGACAAAGTATAAAAAAAAAAAAAAAAAAAAAAAAAAAAAAAAAATATATATATATATATATATATATATATATATATATATACACGTGTCACTGTATACGATTTTAACATTGCACGTGCGAGGGCCGACCCAGGGCAGGTGACAGCGGTAAGCGGGCTGGGTAGCAATGGAGGACCGAGGCGCAAGCTGCTTTGGAGGAATAGGCTCGAGTCCATCGGCAGCCCAGTGGTACGCTGTCCGCTTACAGTACTGTGTGGCCCGGGTTCGAATCTCGGCCACGCAATGGTTAAATCATATATATATATATATATATATATATATATATATATATATATTTATTCTTTTTTTTTAATTTCTTTACATTACGCTTCATCGCCGTCTCCCGTGTTAGCGAAGTATCGCAAGGATACAGACGAAAGAATGGCACAACCCACCCACATACACGTATATATACATAAACACCTACACACGCCCATACACGTACCTATACATTTCAACGTATACATACATATACATACATGACAGACATACACATACTTGCTGCCTTCCTCCATTCT
>NC_092240.1:13700000-13710000 GCF_036320965.1 Panulirus ornatus | reverse complement strand
CACACAGCGAGAGAGAGAGAGAGAGAGAGAGAGAGAGAGAGAGAGAGAGAGAGAGAGAGAGAGAGAGAGAGAGAGAGAGAGAGAGATATCAGTCGGGGATAAATGAGTTATGTTTTTTATAATGCAGGGAACCAGTGGGTTGGTTAATGGATAGGGCCATTATAATCTACAAAAAATTAGATAACATTATCCCATCCCATTAGGTAGTCCGAACCCCACCACCCATTATTTTTCATCAAGGTCAATATATATATATATATATATATATATATATATATATATATATATATATATATATATATATATTCTTATTATACTTTGTAGCTGTCTCCCGCGTTAGCGAGGCAGCGCAAGGAAACAGACGAAACATATATATATATATATATATATATATATATATATATATATATATATATATATATATATATATATATATATGTGTGTGTGTGTGTGTGTGTGCGGGTTCTGCCATTCTTCGTCTGTTTCTTTGCGCTACCTTGCTAACGCGGGAGACAGCGACAAGTATAATAAATAGAATAAAATTATATATATATATATGTATATATATATGTGTGTGTGTGTGTGAAAATTATACCGTCTCATGACCCGGATGCATACATTTATGGAGTGGCTCCAATACGTGTTTACCATCTGTGATGCGATATCTTTAAGCGGCGTGCACGAGGAAGTGGGTGGGTGTGACCCACATAGGTGGGGATGGAAGGGGGGTCGGTGATGGAGTGGATGGAGGGAGGGAAGAAGAGAAGGAAGGAAGGAGGAGGGAGAGGGAAGCAATGCCCACCTCCCTGCGTTATGATAAACTGCTTTCCAGATGCTCGACCGGAGGCCACTTTGTGACCAGTTTGACGCTGGAGTGTGACCTGCAGGTGACCACTCTGTAGGTCACTGCTGTGGGACCTGATTGACGGAGTGTGACCTGGAGGAGGTGACCAGTCTGTAGGTCACTGCTGAGAGACCTGATTGACTTAGTGTGACCTGGAGGTGACCAGTCTGTGGGTCACTGCTGTGGGACTTGCATGAAGATGGAATGTGATCTGCTGGTAACTACTCTGTAAGCCACTGCTGTGGGGATCTGCTGGACTTCACTGAGCGGCTAATTAGAGGTCACTGAGACTTGATGGTGACCACTTTGTGGCCTGCTAGAGGTCACTGCTATACCACCTGTTGGAGGATGGAGTGTGACATTTTGGAAACCGATGTATGTCCTTCTGTGACCTGCTTGAGGCTTGGAGATATTCCAATATATACATACATATATATATATATATATATATATATATATATATATATATATATATATATATATATATATATTCAAATTTCGGAGCCTTTAAGGAGACGCTCATCCAACACGGGGACCAATTTAGATTATTAAACTTTCGGATAAATCACCGTAATGTATATAACCAAGAGAAACGGAATTTCGAGAAACCGATGGTTTCAACTCGATTCTCTCTCTCTCTCTCTCTCTCTCTCTCTCTCTCTCTCTCTCTCTCTCTCTCTCTCTCTCTCTCTCTCTCTCTCTCTCTCTCTCTCTCTATCTCTCTCTCATGGCTATTGGTAAGAGAGTGCGATTGCTACAAGGGAAATTTTTAACCTCCGTCAATTGCCCCGAAGTACTGTAGACTCGATAGCGTAATGTCAGGTGGAGAGTCTCCTCCCTCGTTACGATCCAGGCAAGGAAAATTAGAGAGAGAAAACACTGGGGCTCGAGCTTAGTCGTAATGAATAACTTTAGTCCCACAGTTGCAAATGTTGCGTCGTATAATGAGAACTGTTCCTTGACGCAACATTGCGTCGTATAATGAGAACTGTTCCTTGACGCAACATTGCGTCGTATAATGAGAACAGGTTCCTTGACGCAACATTGCGTCGTATAATGAGAACTGTTCCTTGACGCAACATTGCGTCGTATAATGAGAACAGGTTCCTTGACGCAACATTGCGTCGTATAATGAGAACTGTTCCTTGACGCAACATTGCGTCGTATAATGAGAACAGGTTCCTTGACGCAACACTGCGTCGTATAATGAGAACTGTTCCTTGACGCAACATTGCGTTGTATCATGAGAACCGTTCCTTGACGCAACACTGTTCTTTTTTTTGTAAAATAGTATTCAAATAACATTTCTGTATATCCCGAATAAGCGAATTGGTAATCAATTCTATATTAGTATCATTAAAAAATGAGCGGATTTTGGTGAGATTCTAGTAATGTTATTTCGTAGCAAAAGAGTGCTGGGCACAGAATGGTTTTGGAGTATAATGCAGATAATATGGGCGGTATTCCTATGGTACATATGGACTAGGTGGGTTATAGTGATTCGAGGTGGTGCCCTTTTACCTCCACATTATGTACTGTCCACACCTGAACCTTCATTTTCTTTCTTTCATTGTAATGACATCTTAATCACATCTTGTCTAAGCTAAAATGGCTGAGGATTTATGACACTCGCTTGTTGAATCGGGTTCATACTCGCAGGTATTTAAAGTGAATCATTATCACTCGTTTGTTGAGTCAGGTTCATACTCACAGGAATTTAAAGTAAATCTTTATCAATCTCTTATTGAGTCAAGTTCATACTCACGGGTATTTAAAGTGTATCTTTATCACTCGATTGTAAAGTTCATACTCACACGTACTTAAAAGACATCATTTTTTTTTTTCTCTCTCAAAGTTGTTGTACAACTGTTGATATTGATGATTATTATTTACTGAATGTTTGCTACATGACTGAAGATCAGCACATTTCTCTGACGTACATTTACGTGTTGACCTATAGAGGAAATGTATTATTCATAAGTGACCTGAGGATCTTAAAATTATTACTATTAAAGAAACTTGATTTCGAATTAGAAAATATATATGTTGATTTGCTTGAAATTTTCATTATTTTCAACTCATTTTTCGTCACCACAATTTTTCAGTCTTTTCTTCGTAAAGATCCATCACCAAGAAGAGCTTTAAGATGCCAGCCAGTCTTCTTGAAAAAGAGTCGAGCAAGGAACCAAAGCTTCTGTATACACCACCCACCCACCCACCACCGTCCCCAGTTAGGGTTATTACTATAGTGGAATCTTTGACACGTGTAATGCTGTATTGAGGATGTGTCTGCATCAGCTGGTATAGAGGATGGCTCTCTCTCTCTCTCTCTTTCCCCCCTTCGTCAGCAGATGGGGAAAAGATACTTGCCCGGTAAGGTAAAGGGGGGATGGGGAGGGGGTTTGAGCAGGGAGGACAGGGAGCAGGGAACGGAAAGCATTTTCTTGGCTTTGTCTCGCTCTTCTGTTGTCCCAAGAAAGAAAGGATGCTCATTTGTCTCTTCAGAGTGGCTCAGAAGAGGCTCAGTCTATACCAACAAAAGCATTGCTCGTGTGGTGATGGCTTGGGAGGGAGGGAGGGTGGCCGTCGACGGGTCTAGCCTCCCCCTCCAAGTTCAACTAAGGACCTCTCTCTCTCTCTCTCTCTCTCTCTCTCTCTCTCTCTCTCTCTCTCTCTCTCTCTCTCTCTCTCTCTCTCTCTCTCTCTCGCCATCGTCTCAATTAGCGTCGAGCAGGTAGCTGGAGTCTCGTATCAAGGCAGACGACGTGAATCGCTTCTCCGAGACGCTGGCGGAGGACCAGAGCTAAATGAAAATATTCCTATATTTTTTTTTGTGTGTGTTGTAGAAAATCTTCTGGGGAGAGAAAAAAAAATAGGGTGTGTTGGCGGTCGGTCGAAGTTTATGAATCACGTTTTCAGCTTTCCGGGTGTTTTGTGATGGTAGCGGAGGAGGAGTAGGATGAGTAGGATGAGGAGGAGGAGGAGGAGGGAGTAGGTCATTTGTTCAGGGAAGACCTCTCTTCTGTCATGTGCGCTGGCGTCCCTCTTCGGCGGCCGCGTCATCATTCCCCACCAGCTTGGACAGTCGGTGTCTGACCAAGACCATCCCTCAAAAAACTTAATTGACGTCTTCTGTTGATACCCGACGCTCTCGACATTAAATTCTATTCGAGGAACGGACGAAAAAAAAATAGAAAGGAGACGTCGTTCGGTCATCCCATCTTTTATCTTCCCACAAAATGCCCCCTCGGTAAGTGACAGGAAAACCCTGAGGAGGCATCTCCAACGTTTCACGATGACCTGGTCTTCCAGAGCGTCACAGAGGAAAGTCTGAATCCTTCGGTAGGGGCAGGAAAAAAAAATATATTTTTTTTTTTCTCAGGAGGTCACGAGGTGTGGACGTCGTCTCTCGTCTCTTCCTCCTAGGATAAAGTGGCCACCATTCCCTGCCTGGCACACAGCAGCGTGCCAGCAAAATCGCTAAGTGTGGTAAGCGGAAGAGCTGTGTCTGAGGCATCTCCTTGTGGGGAGAGAAAAAAATGGAACGATAGAATTATCCCATTTATCGTTGCTGGGATGTGCTCTCTCTCTCTCTCTCTCTCTCTCTCTCTCTCTCTCTCTCTCTCTCTCTCTCTCTCTCTCTCTCTCCTCCCCATGTTGCCGGTGTGGATAAGTCTATGTTTACTTAATATGACCTTAGGGGGTGTGATGAGGGCAGGTCCCCCTCACCTCCCACGGCTGGGCCTGGTGTGGGTAGGTCTCGTTATTTATGGTAGTTGACCTCCTCCTTCCCCCTCCTCCCAGGTCAAGGGCAGGAGCCTCTTCTACCTCTGGTGCCGTGTACGATCCTGCCATCCTCCTGTGCCAGCCTCTGTATACGGCACGGTGTTGTGCACTACGTTCCCCTCGTGCAACTCATAACGATCACACATCCTTACCTCTGCCATGCACCAAAGTGGGGCATCAAGTGAACAGAGCAGTGGATATTCCCCCTCCCTTAGAAACCAGTTATGGTCAATACGGTGCAAGTGATCTAACAAAAGTCACCATAGAGACGGACACGCGTTGAAAATAATACCCAAGCAGTGGATGATGGGCAGTTTTCACCTTCAATATCCACGCTGTAACGCAGGATTGGGGAAGTTCCTCCTCTTCCCATTAGGCAACCGAAGCTGCCGCGAATCTACAGATGGTGACCTCACGTCGGACATGAAGATTGGGTGATTATTTGGGTTTTAGTTAGCCTGTCAACTGCCAGGTGCCATTCAAGGCCTCCATCGTCAAGCTACACCCATTAATGTACAGGTAGGATTGGGGCTCGCAGAGTCGTGGTGGGGTATACTCCTGATTATGAGAATTGTTAGAATTGGTAAAATGATTTACTTGGTTGTTCATAATGTTTCTGGTAGATTATCACGTACCAGCGATGGTCTTAAACAGAGTAGTAAAGGTGATTCATAGGTATGAAATGATGCAAAATGAAGCCATGAGGGTCACCCTTGGTTTTCCCAAGACACTTCAATTCTTCACCCACCAGAAAGAACATGTTATATGTCGGTAATGATAGAGGATTGAATACCTCAGACTAAAACCATGATCGGACTGAAGCATATGATGTAGATAATATTTCCGTCGAGTTTTGAAAGAATATTTGTCCCTGTAACGAGTGAATCTGAATGGTTCTAATTAGCCATATGAGGGTTTGGAGTTCATTATTTGCACGAAATTTTGGAAGCAATAGCACTTCCCGCCACCCTGAAATATGCTCTTCTTTAATACCACCATCCCTCCCTATCTACACGGTAAACTCATTACTCACGACCTTTACCACCCACACGCTGTCAGAAACCAGGGCCTCCGAGGCCAAGAGAGCAAATAACGCAACACACAGTATCCATGCTGCCGGCTTCCTCAACTCTGCCCCTGTGAGGACTGATTGTGTTGCTGGTGTAATACAGAATAATGGCAGAAAATTACAGGAGAATGTTCAGGTAGTTACTTGGACATCTGCCTGAGGTTTTCACCTTGCTGTATGGATTATATATATATATATATATATATATATATATATATATATATATATATATATATATATATATATATATATAGCGTCAATGAGATGGCCTTGCTTGGGGCATTCAGTTGCCAGTGTTGTCGCATCAAACGTAAAGAATGTGAAGTGTGTGTGGAGCCAGAGATGCAGATTAGATCACCCTCCAGAGTTGAGTGTGATTCAAACTCCGCAAAAATTGGCACCACATCTTAATGTTAGGATGCTGGAAGTCCCCGAGATCGTGTCCATTAATTTTTGCCCCCAGGCAGAAGCGCTTGCTGTAGGTCACGATTACATAAGCTTATGGAAGGAACCAACTTTGTTACGTGGTATGTTTTGGGTAGCTGGCCACTGGGGTCTGACGAAGACTCTTTCTGACTTTTCGTGATCTTTTTACGCTACCGCTCATGGTATGAGCGTGGGATGCACATTAACTAGTGAAATCTAATCTTCCTAAGAAAAATAATGTTTGAAGACAGCTGCTTCTGTAACATGCATATCTGTATACTTCTATTGCAACCCTTGCAACACGCACGTATGTTGCTGGATTTAGTAGCTGCTAATGGCTGTGAGCTGTGTCACAAGTCAAACATGTGTGATATATCATGTATATCTCCTTATTGCATCATAACAGGGCATAATGTTTTGGAGCCCGGAGCTTCGAATCTGTATTCATTGTTGCATCACCAAAGGGCATAAAGGAATCCGCGAAGCTTTGGAGCCCGGAGCTTCGAATCTGTTTCATTGTTTTATCACAACAGGGCATAAGAGTTTCGCAATACTTTAGAGATCGGAGCTTCGAATGTATTTCCTAATTGCATCACAGATGGGTATGAAAGATTCATGGTACTTTAGAGACCGGAACTTTGAAGATATTCGAACCCAGGTGGTGTATCGAGTACGCAGCTCACGGTTCCATTGTTCCAATGAATCGCTGCCTTGTACCCGGAGCATAACAAGTAGGCTGCTGAAGCGATATTGCATTGCCTTGGGAGTAGCATTGCGAGTAGGTGCTCGCGCGCGCGCTTGGGTGGATGAGTGGGTGGATGTGTGTGTGTTTGTGCCTTTCTGTGCATCTTACTCCTCTCCCTTCCTCCATCCTCTCTCTCTCTCTCTCTCTCTCTCTCTCTCTCTCTCTCTCTCTCTCTCTCTCTCTCTCTCTCTCTCTCTCTCTGTGACGTTGGCGCAGTAACCCAGCACTAAACAGTTTCTATTAATTTCCCCACCCTGGCTCAGGTTGCCGTCATTTTATTCTCACTGGGCTGGTGACGGGCATTCCAAAGACATACTGCGTCTCGATATCACACGAGCATTCGACAATATGTAACTCGCACGAGTTTATTTTTTACTCCAACTTTACCTCAAGTACGGAGTCTTATAGGCCGCCTCTGCTAAGAGTAAAATCTTATTGCAAGAACTTCGATAGATACTCTCTCTCTCTCAAGCATGTCTCTCTCCTGTATGGTCTTGATAATGATAAATGCCATTTCACGTCAATAAATGTCAACTGTTGCAAGTAGGAAACCTCAGTTATTAACTGATGGGCCACATGATAAAGGCCGCCCCTTGTGCGAGAGATCTGGGGGTCACTAGCTTCAACTTCGAATCGTCCTAGCATCGTAACGAAGCTGCCTAGAAAGCAAAGAAAGCAAGTGGAATGTATTAACAGAAACTTTACGTAAAGAAGCAATGTAGTGATAGAGCCACTATACTTAAGTATCGTTAGGTCCCCACCTCGAATATGCAGTGCAGCTCTGGGCCTGTCTTGACGGTGAAGATGTTCTTAAACTGGAAGCAGAGCGCATCGAAAAGCAACTAAGATGATCTCTTCCTCTGAGTAAAAGGCGACTTCGAGACAGTTCAGCAATGTTTGAAACTACTTAAAGGACTCAGCATCGCCGGTACTGGGAATTTCTTTACCGTCGCGTTTGTGCTACCAATGAGAGGAGATGTACTAAAATTAGAGGTCGCCTCGTTGATTTGGATTGCATGAAATATATCCATGCCAAAGACATTACTGATACATGGGCTAAGCTCCCAGGACGTATTGTCCTGAGAAATTAGGCTTGATTATCACCTATTACTCTCCGGTATTGCATAATTCACTTAATCATCGTAACGTTATACGTGTATCATGCTACCTCCTCAACCTCTGATCTCGTCCAGGCTATGCTGCGGTAACTTAACAATATTGGTTAACTCGTATCTCCTAAGGCATCAAGGAGGAATTATTTGACCATCCTTTTACGTCTGGAGTATGATAGGCATGGTGAGTTACGGGACTACAGCTCACTGTTCATCCTTACTTTTGTTTGTAACAAAAAAGTGATGGGACGCATGTCCTTAGTGATGGGACGCATGTCTTTAGTGATGGGACGCATGTCTTTAGTGATGGGACGCATGTCTTTAGTGGTGGGATGCATGTCTTTAGTGGTGGGATGCATGACCTATTCACCTTCATTCTAACCTCATAACTTTCCTATAAAATTTCCCTTGTGGCCATATTAATCCTGCGTGGTATTTGTACTTTTTTAAAAGTTTTCCATCCTGGATGTTGCCGGAGGGAGTGTGTGTGTGTGTGTGTGTGTGGGGAGAGAGAGAGAGAGAGAGAGAGAGAGAGAGAGAGAGAGAGAGAGAGAGAGAGAGAGAGAGAGAAACCTTTGCTTCGCTATCCTTTTCCTCCACAACTGTTACGGGGACTGCGTCTCTTACAGTGGTATTAATGCCAGACTACCTCGGTTGGGCCCTGGGTGTGTGTTTATGTAAGTCTCTCTCTCTCTCTCTCTCTCTCTCTCTCTCTCTCTCTCTCTCTCTCTCTCTCTCTCTCTCTCTCTCTCTCACACACACACACACACACACACCTTCACAGACCACCCTCTCCCTTCAACAATTACTCCCATGTTTTCTTTTTCGGTAGGTTTCTCTCTCTCTCTCTCTCTCTCTCTCTCTCTCTCTCTCTCTCTCTCTCTCTCTCTCTCTCTCTCTCTCTCTCTCTCTCTCTCTCTCTCTCTCTCACACACACACACTATCCTCCCCCCCCCCTCCTCCCCTCCCCCCACTACAGCAATTACTTCCACATTTTTTTTTTTTCCTTTCCCAGTTGCCGTTTTGTGTTGACTCGTGACATTAGCGTGGAATGAGAACATTTGCAGACGGCAGAGTGGAAGGGGCCGGCCGACCAGACCTGAATTATTATACACACGGTATGACAAGACGCCTTTCTGGCCGACGGCCTTGTGCCGGTGTCACGAGTAATGAGGATAAGCGAGGAGGAGTGGTGGAGAGGGAGTGGGATAGTGAGGAGTAAAAGGGGCGATGAGGAGTGAGGAAATTGTGATAAGAGGAGGTGTGAGGGGCTGTTCAACGAAGGAGTTAGGATGGTGAGCTAAGATGAATACGAGAGAGAGAGAGAGAGAGAGAGAGAGAGAGAGAGAGAGAGAGAGAGAGAGAGAGAGAGAGAGAGATTAATGGTATTGTTGTTCTTATCGTCTCCGTTTACACTGAGGGACGATAATGACCTTTCCTTAATGTCTGCTGACCTTAACGGGACGAAGGACGGACCTTATCTGCACTGTCAACATACCTCGACTGGTCGACCTTGTCCACCGTCCAGACACGTACTACTGGGCGACCTTTTCTCTGGGCGACTTTTTTTCTGGGCGACTTCTTTTTTTTTTTTCTGGTGGTGTCCGCCAGCTGACCTTACACGACCGGCTGACCCTTAACACTGGGACTTTTTCCTTGTTGCTTGTTGACCTTGCGGGACCGTGACCTATGTGCGATGAGCCACTGACCTTTCCTGCGGTGCCGGCTGTCGATGGTGACCTATTATTTTCTTTTTTTGCTTGATACGATATTTTGTTTTTTTGCTAAAACTGTCAAATTTGCATGTGATATTGTGTAATATTTTTTTTCTACGTCTTTTATCAGGCGTTTTGCGTGTTGATAATTCTCTTATCATTCGATCGGGTGTCTCTATTTTTAGCTTTGTGTTTCTCCATAACTCCTGGATGTAAACGTTTTCGCTGAGAGGTTGTTCCCTGCTGAAATGGAAATGCATAATTACACCACTTGTACAAAGGAGTCTACGTTTCCCTAATACT
>NC_092240.1:13595000-13697500 GCF_036320965.1 Panulirus ornatus | reverse complement strand
AGCGATAGTGAACATGGGCGCTGACGATTATGATCGCTGCAGTGATGACGGCCTCGATGATGACGGCGACTCTGGTCTGTTGTCTGTGTGTTGCCGAGTTCTTCAGCGTTGAGTAGCTAGGGGACCTCCTTCCTACACAGTCTCGTAGAAACGTGTTTGCGACAATGGGTGGTTGACTCACCGACTCTCATCCTATTCATGATCATGATAACGCAAAGTAGCCCATACTCCTCGCAGCCAATTCAAGGCTTGATAACGCAAAGTGATCACAGCCATTCTCAATCTTGGGTGCTAATGCAAAGTGATTCGTACGCTCAAAGCCACTCCCAATGTTGGTGATGATAACGTAAAGTAACCAATACAGTCATTCCAGATCTTGGTGGTGATAACGGAAAATGATCCCTATTCCTATAGCCATTTCAGACACCGTTATCGTAACAACAAATAAATCTTTAGCCCCCGGTGCTCCTGGTCGCCTTTAGTTACGGTTTATATAATGCCTTTGCCTGTCCGTCGGTATGACGTTACCCAGAACTTGTTTGTGTATAATGGAATTGTGGCCGAGTGAGGTACGTGTTGCATAACGGCTACTGTCTCTTTTTTCTTCTTCTTCTCTGTGACCAAACTCCATAGTGTCATGGCTGGCCAATTATTTTTTGGAGGGGGTGTTCCACTTCCACTCGTTTGAATGTGGTTTCAGTCCAATATCCCCTCAGGGCACAGACTCTCTCCTGGTTTAGTGTGTCTTTCTCTCTTCCACTTTACACCGAGATGTGTGTCGCTCCTAAACCCATTCTTTCTTTTCGAATATTGTCGCCGGTCCCACTCTAACGCTTACCGTTTCTCCCATTCCAGCACATCTCGCTTATATGAAAGGCCTTCCAGTACCCATCCTCTCACAGCTATAAACACTAACTACTTCCTGTAAGCTACCACCAGTTACCAGAGTCTATCGTTCGTAGGCTTCACAAAGGCAGACTTGTTAATGTACTCGCCAGGAAGTCGCAAAGTTAAACAAGGATTTCGGTGACCGAAGATTTTTGTCTATTTTTTTCTTTCGTTGCGTCGAACATCAGATGTGTTGGAGTGGTCGGCATTGTCTCACTCGATGTGGATTTACTAATAGTGGTGATGCTGTGGTATTGAAAGGCTTACATTTTTGTTCATTCCCTGTAAATTGATGTATACTATTACCTAAGTTTATTACCATTTAGGCGATTAATCTTTTTGTAAGAGGTGCCATTGCCACAGAGATGTACAGTATCTGCCCTTGTTGTCTCGGTCTGGGAGGCTCTTTAAAGCAAGGACTTTCACAAGTATTGCCTCGACACAGCAAACATTGTGGCAGTCTTCCTCCCCAGACCTTCTCCCTTTCTCTTTGGCTGTCAAGGGCAACTAGCTCGTCACATCACTTGAAACTGTCTCATCATCAGTTGAGACAGTATCTTCTCGAGAAAAAGCGTCCTCGCTAATTCAAAAAGCGCTGTCTTGACGCATCTGGATAACTCCGAATGTTTTCCCCTCACTCATATACACGCGCGTAAAAAATGTCTGACCGGCATTTTCAGAGTGCATTCTCGAGTTTAATCTTTTTTCGATATATTTTCATGGTCGTCCATCAGACGGGAAGGTCTCCAGAACCTCGGCCTGTTTGTCTTTCCTCATTAGTGACCAATGCATCAATATTTCGTTTCTCCTTTTGTACGTTTAACAGCTTAACTCTGAGACTGAAGACGTTGTTTCAAAATGAAGGGTCGTTGTGCACTGTTTACCGAGATGGAGATCCTTATCTTTCGTCTTTACGCAGACTTTCCTTATCTCTCATCTTTATGTAGACTTCGTTACCCATTTCATGGACGGAAGTAAACATTGCACCAGTAAGGTTACGACTTGTTTATTGGGCTGTTCACGTCGCCGGTGGATGTTATTGTGTTTTCTCTAGTGGGTAAAATACTGCTGCTGTTGCTACTCTCCCTATAGGTGTGAACGGAGGAGCAAGAGTGAGGAAGGGAGTGGAAGGTTCCTTACGGCCTGTGGATGTATGCAGTGACGAAGGCGTACGAAGATGATAATGACGATAGAGCTGGGAGGCCATATCGGCAGTAGTGATTTATGTGTCCTTAGAGGATGAAGAAAATTACGCTGGTGATTGATGCCATGACGTTAATGAACATAATGTTAATATGGATTACTAAGGTCATTCGCTGATGAGCGTTGTAGCCTTAGGTAGTGAGGTTCGTCTAGTCGTCCAGGAGATTACATGTCTGCCACAGTCTGGGAGGAACGCGTTGCGACAGTTGGTTATGGAGTGGTGTTGATGGGATTCTGTTTTCTACCCCTGATGACAATTCGGAAACCGAAACACTCGTAACAGCCATTGCAAACTATGTTCTCGAAGTGGCCTTTTAACTGCTTAGCTGCTGGTGCCCTTGTGGGGTAAGAGAGGAGTCTTAAGTAAGGTATATGCAGCGTCTCGTCCTCAATGATAAACATGACTTTAACTAAAGGAACGCGACCGAAGTGTCAAATGAATTGTGGCCAAAAAGACGTTCGTTTCTTACAATCGTTCCTTCCCCGTGACTCGACTTCTTCCTATCGTGGCGAGCTAGAGGGCTCTTTGTGTTCCAGTCCCACTCTCTGATCTAAAGCGTCATTCCAGTCCAGTACGCTTCCAGGGTGCAAATTCTTTCTCAGCAGGTTTACATCTAGACGTGTTGTCGCTCGCTAAAAGACGGCTCCCTTCGAATGTTGTCGCCACTTCCAATCTAACGTTCGCACTCCTTCCAATACCAGCATATCTTACTTATCTGGAAAGCCCTCCAAAGTCGCTCTCAAATCCTCTCTGCGATAAACACCGACGACTACCGGTAAGCTCCCGCCATTTAACGAACATACGACTGGTACGTAAATCTCTGGAGGTTGGAAGAGCAGTTCCGCCGAGCTTCCTACAGATTGCTTAATCCCTAAAACTACGACCGTTTGCTAATCTTGTAATGCATAGCAGCAGCCAGTTGATGTTAGTGCTCCTGACTGAAGGTCTGGGTTCATCCTGGATGTTACGCCTAGGAATTAATCCCTGAACGAAAGACAGTCTTGTCAAATTTCTTTTGAATATTCAGTCGATAAATCCTCAAGAGCTATGAGACAAGGAGTCTAGAACTGGGAGTGTGGTGTTCAGTACCAGACATGTTATACGTTTTCTTTTGATTTTTTTTTTTAGGCTCTGATACTATCTTGATCGATCAGTCTGAGCGCCTCGTTCCCATCGTCTCTTCATGACTACGATTCCTGATGGAGGATGCGGGATTCGAGTACCTCTTGGGACCTGTGTAACCAGGAGGGCTCTCACGGGATCTCTTGTACCGATGTTGGAAGGAGGCGAAGGCTAGGTTCCCCTCCATTGTTCATGGTGGACTTCGCGGGCGTGGTGACTTAAAGTCCCAAGGCCCCAAACTCTTAAAGAGCCGAGAGTACACACATGGCGCACTTCTACATACCTAAGAGCGGGAGCGTCGGCCTTGTGGCTCCTGTCAATACGCCTCATCGATCCTTCGAGACCACTTTGTGACGCGTCCGGAGAGATATGACAATGCACGGACGAGAAATGGCAATGAAACAGCGAGTAAAGGATTCCATTACGGTCGTATCCGATACATTGTGGTATGTGGTGCGAGTGTGCCTGATCATCCATCTCCCGCGAGGCAGAATAATGCTGCGAAGGGCCGACACAGTTCAGCTGCTCTGCATACGTCATGTGTCTTCGTTATCAGATCATCACGCTTCCTGAAGAAGTGATCTCTCTCTCTCTCTCTCCCTTCTCTTCCTCCCTCACAGACAATCAGCTCAACACGTGTGGCAAGACATGAGAGGCCTCCGTCCACTCGAACGCACACCACCTGAGGGCCATTGTTTTCTGCTCCCTTTGGTGCTACCGGGTCACTCTCATGGGACCTTCCTACGTAAGAAGCATCTGTGGTGGAAATCGAATTCCTTTGTCACAAGCTTTTATGATTCACGTGTTCAGAAAGTTTAGTAGGACACACACACACACACACACACACACACACACACACACACACACACAATTATATATATCGTATGGGAACTACAAAACTCGTATCTCTGAAGTCCTACCTACCTTCTTTATAGGTGGTGCAGGACCTCTCTCTCTCTCTCTCTCTCTCTCTCTCTCTCTCTCTCTCTCTCTCTCTCTCTCTCTCTCTCTCTGTCTCTCTCTCTGTTGGTAGCAGGTGGTAGGCAGCCACCGAACAGGGAGATATATTACCCGAACAACCCGTTTGGGCATCGGGAGGGTGATTGATGGCTGCTCACTGAGCCAGGTCTTCAGGGGTTGTCAAGTGTCAATCCCTTGACGCAGGTATAGCCGTCTTTTCTTTCTGCCTCGCCCACACGTGGGCTGTGGGACTTGCAGTCCACACACGTATAATCTCTTCTTCTCGCACGTCGAACTTTTGACTCGTTCTTCGTAACTGTGTTTCTCTTCCTGCAGTGTGTGCTTAGCACTAACCATGCCCCCTCTTTGAGAATATCATCCTCGCAAATACTCGTAACTTAAGTACATTTCCGTATGAATAAGACCCTTTTCACAAAGTCACGTAAGATTGTTGTCCTCGAAACCCTTTTGACAACCCCATTTTTTTTTTAAGGGGATGTATGTGAACACATGAACCTAATACCGACAGTTTATCAAGGGGATAAGTGAAGATCTTTATCACGGTGAGCAGTTATAGAGGGCTGGTACGTGTAAGGGGAAGCGATACACGATCCTTGTGTTACGAGAGAGATTGTGCGAAATGATTTTGAGAGAGAGAGAGAGAGAGAGAGAGAGAGAGAGAGAGAGAGAGAGAGAGAGAGAGAGAGAGGGGGGGAGGAGGTGGGGTAAGGGAAGAGAAAGATAGTCTATCAACTGAGAATATTCAAGTTGTCGGTAAGACGAAGGAATTAAGCCACGAATTCCCTCCGTAAAGAGAGACGTGGTCTTTCGTGTTTGTGAGGAATTCTTATTTTTTTTTCCATTCCCAGTATCGCGTAGATATATTGCGTACATGCATTCTCTTCTTGATCAAATTTTCATCAGTTTCTCTCTATTTCTCTTTCTCTCTCCCTACATGTGCTGTGCTATGGTCCCGTTTATCAGTGGTGAAGATCTTGTCGTAGGTTGGTAGGTAGGTGCTCTGATCCTTGTCTCGCATCTGTCTTGAAACTCGAGACAGATGAGCTCATCTCTCTCAGCGAGCACAACAGATGTCCCTCACTTCATCCCAGGCCGCGTTCTGTACTGGGGAAAAATGAACGTCTGTGGATTATTACCTCCAGTGTCTGAAGTACTTTCAGTGGTGCGCCTGTGTCAGCATCTTTCAGAGTGTCTCGCCATTTTTGAACTCCATGAACTGCAAGGATAGATTCCTCCTGAATTTAGCATCTGCATTTACTTTTTCTACACTTATATGAGTGTCTGATATCCTCAGTTATCTCGCATCTTCAAAGGGACCCATTGGTCTTCTGCTGTTTTGATTTTGTATTCCTTTTGTATTCGCTACTACTCGTAAAAAAAAAATATTTGGAGGGTACGTTCAGTGTATGGCAAAGGAGAACGTCGAAAACGTCATAACTCGCGTCGAACGTCTGGCAACACTGTTATTAAGTGGACGGCGACAGGATGTAAGTGCTGCCGGTGTAGGGAACTATCGTACACATCTGCAGAGGCCATGGGAGTATTCGGGGCTGTTATCTCCTTATTAGAATTATTTTTCTTAATTATATTTGTGACCACAGTGCTGGAAGTCGTTATGTCTCGCCTGTCTTGGTTGGGTTCATCATAGCCTCTCTTCCTGTTCATAGTTATGGATGGATCAGTGTCTATCGTCGAACTGACCCCACTCTTATCTCGTACCTATCGTGAATCTGTGTTTAAGCTGCTTTTCTTAACCATGTCTTCTCTTACGTTGCCGTCTACAGCTCTTCTTTCCCTCTCGCTTTTCCCTTCGTTCATTCATTCCTGGTCTGTCTCGCCTCTCCTTCATCTACTGTTTCCTATAACTTCTCCTTCCTTTAGATAGCCTCTCTCTCTCTCTCTCTCTCTCTCTCTCTCTCTCTCTCTCTCTCTCTCTCTCTCTCTCTCTCTCTCTCTCTCTCTCTCTCTCTCTCTCTTCCCTCACTCTTATCATCCTTCAGCCACTTTCCCTCCTCTCACCCATCCCTTTCTGCGCAATTTCATCCCAGTTCCCTGGTGTCTCGTCTCCCTCCCTGCGACCCATTCCACAGTCTCTTCCCTTCCACCTCACCCACTACCACTAAATCCCCCTCTCCCGTATCCTCCTCCTCCTCCTTCCCTCTGATACCGCCCCACCAGTTTCCTCTCCCCTCCTGTTCCACCCATTCCACCACTCCTTTTCAATACCCAGGCCCTCCCACCACCCACCCACCAGTTCCTCCTCATCTCTCCCGTGCTGTGAGGACCGGCCGGGGATGATGGCATGTACGTTCACGGGAGGCCATTAACTCGCACCGCTGGGCTCTGGGATTTATTAAGTGGGTGAGGGAAGTAAAAGGTCAGCTTCTTCCAAGCTGGAAGCTGTTAAGCTCTTCATGAGGTTAATTTGATTATTGATATATATATATATATATATATATATATATATATATATATATATATATATATTTTTTTTTTTTTTTATACTTTGTCGCTGTCTCCCGCGTTTGCGAGGTATATATATATATATATATATATATATATATATATATATATATATATATATATATATATATATATATATGATTTTCTTTCAAACTATTCGCCATTTCCCGCGTTAGCGAGGTAGCGTTAAGAACAGAGGACTGGGCCTTTGAGGAAATATCCTCACCTGGCCCCCTTCTCTGTTCCCTCTTTTGGAAAATTAAAAAAGAAAAAAAAACGAGAGGGGAGGATTTCCAGCCCCACGCTCCTTCCCCTTTTAGTCGCCCTCTGCGATACGCAGGGAAGACGTGGGAAGTATTCTTTCTCCCCTATCCCCAGGGATAATATATGTATATATATATATATATATATATATATATATATATATATATATATATATATATATATATATATATATATATATATATGCACAAAGAAAGGGAAGAGCCTTTGCATGTCACAGCCAGTTAGTTCTTTGAATGCCTCGCCTTGTTTGGGTAATGGGTCTCCTCCGCGGCGCGTACCTCGCGTTAACCATTATCGCGAAGATGCTTGTACACCCCGAGGTCGTTGTTGCGACTGGCAAACGCTCGATTTCGGTGCTGCGTAAGTCACTTAATGCGATGGGTTACCCGGGGGGACGTCGACCGGGTGTAGTGCTACCGTCTTCTGGGGGAAAGAAGTGCTGGTTGGTAGGCCTGGCTGCTGGTTTCATGATACGTCCTTCTCCCACATGATTTCAACATCGTCTCCGCTGGTCGCCTTAGTCCCGTGATAACGAGTTCGTGTTTACGTTTGTGTCCATGTCTTGAGTATGTGTTTGTGTGTGTGTTAATGTTTGTTGTGAGTGCCTGTTTATTAGCATATATGCGTGTGTGCGTATGGGCAAGGCGATTGCATATTGGCAAATACATCTCTCGTACATTGATTAATCTACAATCTTTCCATCAAGTCCAAACCTTCGGTTGTAATATTACGATCACCAAGGTGAACATTGAGAAAAAGAAGATTTAACATTTGATTACAGCGAACTGTCAAACTTCAGCTCCCCACTCTGGTGTTTCTTTTATCACTGTATAAAACGTAACCTGAATGCATTTCTAACAG
Source organism: Panulirus ornatus (assembly GCF_036320965.1). NCBI lineage: Eukaryota > Metazoa > Arthropoda > Malacostraca > Decapoda > Palinuridae > Panulirus > Panulirus ornatus. The sequence goes on along the minus strand of NC_092240.1, from coordinate 13,689,696 downwards.
TCTTAAAGGGGATATGATGGCTAATATCATGTGGCGTACGGCAATGAGAAATGTTCCTTCATCATACTTCTTTCTTTTCTATAACAGCTTAGCTTTGGAGTTCTCTTCCCCCTTTACGTCTTTCCCCCTCTCATCCTGCCTTCAAAAGCCAGATCTGACAGACAGATGTGTGGAGACCTGATTAATTTCTACTTCCTGTATAACTCGCATGTTATTTCTTTCACCCAAGATGGCCTATGATTGGCGTTACGTTGAGAAAAAAAAATCTAAATAATTGCAAGGTAACTCTGAAGAGTTCTTGTAGGGAGAAGCGAGTAGCTCTTTTGAGAGACTTTTTTGATCTAACTTGTGTCCAAGTTTGGTGTATAGTGTCGGGCGAAACTCACCTCGGAAGTTAACCTCCTCCGTCTCCCTAGTTATTACGATAAGCCAGAACACACGCCACCATTAGACATCCATCTTATGCCTCTACGTCAGTGATTCACCTCCTCGATGTTGCTGTAGAGATTGATCGAGTTCCCGGAAGATATAAGGAAAACAGAATAGCACACGAATGGAAGTGGTGTTCGCCAGGGTATGGGTAAGGTCGTATATATAAATGACATTCTAGACGATGATAAATCTTGTGGAGGTGTGATCCTGTACTAGGAGATTATTAGCAGCTGGTATTCCGTGGCCAGGCTCGAAGGCCTGACACACACACAGAAAGAACCCCCGTATGAAATAGTCTCCCAAAATTATTCTCCTGGACTTGGAATAGCTCCATAAAAAGGAACTTAAATTAGGGTTGGAATCTTTTTATTATTATACAGGATATTCCGAGTTCAGGATGAAATTCATCCTAGACACTAATGTCACAACAACAGTGAAATAACACGGGACTTTAGAAGTTACTGAACTAAATTGTTTGTGCTTTATAGCGCTATCTACCTCCACAAACCGTCGGATGCGAGAACAGCGACAAGTAAGGCGGAAATTCATATGCCTACTTCGGTGACGTGTAGTCCTTCTGGAAACGGGAACACAAGTGACCGACTGGTAGTTGGGGGAAGGAATCGCACATCCAGTAGTTACATCACCAATGTATTACGTCACTTGATATGGAAATAGTCTTCATCTAACAGCTGTTAATGAGATGGGTCGAGAACTAGTTTGTAGAGTGAGGGACTCTATTTGCAGGATTGATGATAGAGAATGAGCGATAAGAGACGTAGTAGTGTGAAGCATGGGGCACATGTGAGGAGAAGGGTATGATGAATAGAGGCGGATTTAGGATGAGAGATGGAGAACCGAAGATTAAAGACTCGAAGAGTACCTGGTCCCACACAACCTCACGCGCACGAACATATTGGATAAACGAATGTAGTACCTTTTTTTTAAGGAAGGAGACACAGAAGTTGCGCTAAAGTACAGGTATAAAGACTTAAGAAACTGTCAAGGGAGAGAGAACACGAATTTAAGAAAACGGGTCGTATCTAAGAAAGCAAGGTCATGGCTAATAGCGAAGGGAGGCCATGGCTGATCTGATAATTCCCCTCGACTTCTGTGATGGAGTGAGCTCCGTGTGAAGCCAAGGGGTTATATTACATAGAATGCTAGTAAAAGAAAATGAAAATGGAAGGTTCTGGGCCTCATGAGTATGAAGATACGACCTTTGAGCACAACGGTACGACATTTGAGCACAATATTACGTCCTTTGAACACGACGGTACGATCCTTGAGCACAAAACGGTACGGCCCTTGAGCACGGTGTCAGAACCTTTAGGGATGAAGGCTTGGCCTTGACCAAGCCCCTTTTAAGATTAAGGTCAAAGGCCAAGCCATCATACTTAAAGGATATATCCGTCATGTTCATGTGGTCGGTATCATCGTCCTTGGTGGTTAGATTCGAAGCCTTAACGACTTTGCAATCCGTAAGAGCTGGATTTTGACACCGACGTACAACACAAGATATATGCGATATTAGTGATAAGCTATGAGGCAAGTTGAAATTATTTCCCCCTCGGACCCCATCTCTTGTTAAAGTTACAACTTCATTTAGTACTGGAATAAGAATGTATATATATATATATATATATAGCCTCCATTATGGGGTATATTGGTTATATCCATTCCTGCGCATCTACGCCTGGTAATGATGTTATGCTCGCTGAAGTATAGCGAACATGTATTGCAACTGAACAGAGGCCGGGATTGCAATTTCACGCGCCTGCAGACAAGGGCAGCGAGATTTAATCATATCGCAACGAGTGCCCTGGGGTCTAAATCCCTACAGATTATCTTGATTATTTCCGTTCCATCGAGTGTGTCTTGAATAACTGAAAATTATCTCGCGAATCAAAAATCACTTCCAACAGGTGTTTTTTTTTTTATAATTAGTCTATAAAAATACAAGTTGAGGTTCATTTTTTTTTTTATATATATAGAAAATTTATCTGTATATGGTTCGTAATCTGTCTTCATTCGACTCTCGCATCCAAGAGCCACGAGAGGTGTGTGTGTGTGTGTGTGTGTGTGTGTGTGTGTGTGTGTGTGTGAAGAAATATAATATTCAGTACCTGGAGAAAGAGGTTTAGGTCTTTTGCCGATAGGTGGCCACAAAATGACGTTGATTACCCCCCCCCCCCCTTAATGACCCGGGCACTGATTAACCATCCATTATCATCCCAAGGGGGGGAGGAGGCTGGGTAAATTATGTTGTGAGAGCGTGGATGGTCTTGGAATTACCCTGAGCTTTTTAAGAGGAGGGTGTTTTAAGATGACTTCCCCCCCCCTCGATTGTTGGTCGAGACTTGAGGCTTACGGACCTTAAATGATCCCGTGGAATCGATAGGCCTAAAAACCCCCCACACACATAACCATTCGACCAGCCTCTCACAGTCGTGACTACGTTCATTCTGTATTGGGGGGGGGGGGGAAATTTGATCCAGTAGTTTATTAGTCTAGAGAGAGAGAGAGAGAGAGAGAGAGAGAGAGAGAGAGAGAGAGAGAGAGAGAGAATATCAGAGACGGACGGATGGAACCGGAGACGTGAAGAGAAAGACATTAAGAAAAAGGGAAGGAACGGTTCTGAAAACCTGATGTAGAAGTACATAGTGATGATCATCAAGCCAAGCCAAACGGCAGATGTGGGTATTGAATATTAATTGTGTGTGTGTGTGTGTGTGTGTGTGTGTGTGTGTGTGTGGAAGTACTGGTCCTTGACTGACTAGACCTTCTCCTTGATTGTTGGAGGGTCACGTGGAAAACGTGCTGGCTCTACCCCCCCTTACCACTAATTACTAGAGTTTCTCTCTCTCTCTCTCTCTCTCTCTCTCTCTCTCTCTCTCTCTAATATATATATATATATATATATATATATATATATATATATATATATATATATATATATATATATATATATATAGTATTTTTTCATGTATATTGTGTCGCCGTCGCCAAAGATAAAAAAAAAAAATTTGTCCCCGATTCGATATTGGAAAAGTTCGGGTAAGTTAGTTATCCACATGTGACCATTAAGGGAAGGGGTGGATGGGGGGGGGGGCCAGTAAGATACTACAGGAGGCAGTTTACGTTGATATCTTAGCCTTTAAACCTTCCGAAGTGGGTCATTTACCCTGGTCTGTTTATGAAGCGAGGTGGATGGGAAGGGTTGATACAATCAATGACTCGAGGCTAATCAAAAAGCCATTCTAAGTTCACCATGGAAATGTATGGTAAGAGATTAGTAGCCTGTGTTGGCTGATTACTTCCAATTTCTTGTAGGGACCTATTAACCAATGGCTTTATTTATAAGCATTTGGATATATTTTTTTCGACCAATTCATATATATGTTTGTTCTTTGTTATTCATAATGTCTGCACTTTCAGATAGATCCATGGTTATCAAAAAAATGAATTATTTAACAATACTATTCCTTCTACCGTAATACTTTTATTCGCGGTGTAATTTCAAGCAGGCGTTGAGTATTCCTGGTAAATTATATGGGAGGGTATTGATTGAGAGGGTGAAGGCATGTACAGAGCATCAGATTGGGGAAGAGCAGTGTGGTTTCAGAAGTGGTAGAGGATGTGTGGATCAGGTGTTTGCTTTGAAGAATGTATGTGAGAAATACTTAGAAAAGCAAATGGATTTGTATGTAGCATTTATGGATCTGGAGAAGGCATATGATAGAGTTGATAGAGATGCTCTGTGGAAGGTATTAAGAATATATGGTGTGGGAGGAAAGTTGTTAGAAGCAGTGAAAAGTTTTTATCGAGGATGTAAGGCATGTGTACGTGTAGGAAGAGAGGAAAGTGATTGGTTCTCAGTGAATGTAGGTTTGCGGCAGGGGTGTGTGATGTCTCCATAGTTGTTTAATTTGTTTATGGATGGGGTTGTTAGGGAGGTAAATGCAAGAGTTTTGGAAAGAGGGGCAAGTATGAAGTCTGTTGGGGATGAGAGAGCTTGGGAAGTGAGTCAGTTGTTGTTCGCTGATGATACAGCGCTGGTGGCTGATTCATGTGAGAAACTGCAGAAGCTGGTGACTGAGTTTGGAAAAGTGTGTGGAAGAAGAAAGTTAAGAGTAAATGTGACTAAGAGCAAGGTTATTAGGTACAGAAGGGTTGAGGGTCAAGTCAATTGGGAGGTGAGTTTGAATGGAGAAAAACTGGAGGAAGTGAAGTGTTTTAGATATCTGGGAGTGGATCTGGCAGCGGATATAACCATGGAAGCGGAAGTGGATCATAAGGTGGGGGAGGGGGCGAAAATTCTGGGGGCCTTGAAGAATATGTGGAAGTCGAGAACATTATCTCGGAAAGCAAAAATGGGTGTGTTTGAAGGAATAGTGGTTCCAACAATGTTGTATGGTTGCGAGACGTGGGCTATGGATAGTGTTGTGCGCAGGAGGATGGATGTGCTGGAAATGAGATGTTTGAGGACAATGTATGGTGTGAGGTGGTTTGATCGAGTGAGTAACGTAAGGGTAAGAGAGATGTGTGGAAATAAAAAGAGCGTGGTTGAGAGAGCAGAAGAGGGTGTTTTGAAGTGGTTTGGGCACATGGAGAGGATGAGTGAGGAAAGATTGACCAAGAGGATATATGTGTCGGAGGTGGAGGGAACAAGGAGAAGAGGGAGACCAAATTGGAGGTGGAAAGATGGAGTGAAAAAGATTTTGTGTGATCGGGGCCTGAGCATGCAGGAGGGTGAAAGGAGGGCAAGGAATAGAGTGAATTGGAGCGATGTGGTATACCGGGGTTGACGTGCTGTCAGTGGATTGAAGCAGGGCATGTGAAGCGTCTGGGGTAAACCATGGAAAGCTGTGTAGGTATGTATATTTGCGTGTGTGGACGTATGTATATACATGTGTATGGGGGGGGGGGGTTGGGCCATTTCTTTCGTCTGTTTCCTTGCGCTACCTCGCAAACGCGGGAGACAGCGACAAAGTATAATAAATAAATAAAATAAATATATATATATATATATATATATATATATATATATATATATATATATGCTTCGAGTTTCACACACCCTCGTCTGCTAACACACAAACGCGCGCACGCGCAGTATTTACCGTTCACTGGGAGGTAAATATCCTTCAGCAGTCGCCGGCTGGATGTCCTTCGGCGTCGCCGGGGGGGGATGTCCTTCAGCGTCGCCGGCGGGAGGTTTTCCTGAATGACGTGTGTGTGTGTGTGTGTGTCGATATAGAGGACTTTTCCTCCCCACGGACTCGTCTTGTTATTCCTTCGGGCCTTTTGTTGTCTGTGTGTGGGTGGAGCAGATGTTATTTTCCTGAGCTGTCACCATGGAGATGTTTACCGAGGTGTGTGTGTGTGTGTGTGTGTGTGTGTGTGTGTAAGCACAGACGCCTTTGGTATAAAGGAACACGTGGCAGACGTGCATAAGGAGTTTTAAGGTTTTGTGTGTGAATAGTTAAAGATTTTTGTTACGAGACTGGAGACTGAATTAACCTTTCCTGAATGAATGTATATATATATATATATATATATATATATATATATATATATATATATATATATATATATATATATTTAACTATTCCTTGTGGATAAGGGAGAAAGAATACCGCCCACGTATCTCCTGCGTGTCGTATAAGGCGCCTAAGAAGGGCTGGAGCGAAAGGGTGGAAATTTTCCCCTCCTGTATTACTCTCCAAGAGATGGAAAGGAGGAATGAGCCAAATTAGGATCCTTTACTTTCAAAAGCTGTCATTTACTCCAGACGCTACCCTGCTCACGCGGGAAACGGTAAACACTTATGAAACGAAAGAAAATGTAAGCATGTGTATTATATATATATATATATATATATATATATATATATATATATATATATATATATATATATATATATATATATATATATATATATCATAGAACATACATATGTAAAGTTGCATATTATTCCCGGTAACTAAATTCAATCAATGAAACTACTGATCAAATTACCTTCAGTGGTAAGGCAGTTCGTACGCATATCATTGTATTTCATTTTCGTTGATAATGGAAAAAGAAGTTATTTACAGGTTTGCTTGGCCATAAGAAATCTAATATATATATATATATATATATATATATATATATATATATATATATATATATATATATATATATAATTTCGCTCTTTTGAGTGTCTAGATTACGACAACAGAATTATAATTTGCATACTCATTACCAGCGGAAATGGCATGGTTCAGTCTTGTATAATTGAGTTAATATGACCGCCGTTAAGTAATCGCCTGCTCGTTAGTGTCTGGTTTCGTTAATACCCATTCCTCAGCTAGGCGTTACTTGTGGATAAAGTACAATGAGCAGTTTTAAGAAAAAAAAATAAGTATGATCACTCGTTGGTTATTAGTGATTACATATGGAAAGGTTGGATTAACTGACCCAGTTAAAGCTCCCAGGGACGTTATATGCTGAAAGATGCACAAACAGACATAGGCGTGAATACACGTACCGTACTTAAGGTCAGACAGACAGACAGACAGACAGACAGACACAGAAACACACTTGATTAGGTATGGGGCCCTAATAGTGTAGAACCCTCTTCCCAATACTATACAAATAGGTAATTTACACGCACACACACACACACATACACTTAATTAGGTATGGGGCCCTAATAATGTGGAACACTCTCTCCAATACTATACAGATAAGTAATTACCCACTCACGCACGCACATAGAAGGAACATAACATATGCAAGACCTCGTATACCCGCTCAAGATCTTACACAACCAGACCACCACAACTCTAATGCAAATTGGAGCATAATTAGTTTGCCATCCATACATGGCTCGGTCCAGCACAACTCCCACCAACAGTAATCTAATATGATGATGATGAACTAACAGAAACTGAGTTTACCAATATCTACCCTGGTCTGATGTCAATAGGAGGGAGCTCGTTCCTCGTCGCTGTGCACTCCAGAATGTTGTGCGCCGAGATAAAAGGACGCTACTCATTGTCGCTAGGAGCGTCCGGTAAGTGGAGTATTATTGATGGTGGTGCCTGTGTTTAGTTATGGGTCATTAGCGAGCCATTCTGAGGAGGCAGCTCGCACGGCAGAATGATGAATGCCATGAGGAAGGATGGAGAAGGAGTAGGAAAAGGAGGGGGAGGAAGATGATGAGGACGAGAGGAGGAGAATATACAACGGCTTCGATGAATAACTAAAGGTCCTTTGATGAATTGGACGAGTGGCCTATATTGTCTTCGAGCCATGAAACTGGAAGGGTCTTAGGGCTTGGGTATCCGCGCTAGTAATTGATATGAAACGGTGAATGCGATTTACAGTTTGGCTTTTAAGGCTAAAGTGGACAGCCATTTAAAAGCATGACTCGTGTATGTGTCAGCATACGAGGTATTATACGTTGGTATCTCTGTACCTAAAGTGATGGAGGGGGTTGTAACACACACACACACACACGTTTTATATTGAAAGTTCAAGTCGCGGACCAAAGTACACAGCAAGGCCTGGGCTTAATTGAAATATGAAGAATAATGAAGAGGAAAAAGAAAAGACGAGCGAAAGTATTTATGAATTATAGAGGAAGTGAAAAACCCGTCTTTTAATGTGTTAGTTCATTATTATTAGTAAAGACATGATAATGTCGGGAGTTCCAAAGCTTCGACGTGTAGGGGTAGTAGTAGTTATCACTATAAAATCACAATAAGTGTTATTTCTTTAAGTCGAGGATCCCTTTGATGGGGTTCCTGCCAGAGCTTCAAGGTTGCGGTGCTATCAGTAGTAGGAATGGAATGGATTCTTTCGGCGTGAGAAATCCTCCAACGAAGTTTTTGGCTCGTTTTCGCTGACGAAGATAATACGTGTACTATATATATATATATATAATCAGTAGTTATCTGCTTCATAATTATCAAATTCTTTCATTAATATATAACGTTTCTCTCGATCTTGTCATCGTAAGTCTTTCCTCTTTATTAACCCCAAACATTCTTCACAATAGACCCCATTCCAGCCGTCCCCTCCGTTCATTCCAGTTTCCTCGTCACCTTGGATTCCGGCACAGTATTGAAGCGACGAGACAAACAGTCTGCCTTAAGGCATATCATATCTTAGTGCACACACAATGTAATGACTTCGACATCAACGAATTACAGTGTTGTTAGAATTTGACCCATTAATGATAATCTAAGCTACTTCTCTTCGTTGTATATCGACTGACTGCTATACTTCTTGTATCTCCGATGATGTGATTATTACACGAAAGTGCACTTGGGCACTCATAGCGTTTCATTTCCCCGTGGACTCTTCGGAATATATATATATATATATATATATATATATATATATATATATATATATATATATATATATATATATATATATATATATATAATGTGTACACTTCATCCAGATTTTCTGTAAGGCATTATGCAAATATTGACTTATCGAATGCAAATGAACCTTGAATGTATAATGAAGTTTACTTAGTTGTTACGGTAAGCACGGGGCAATGATTGGCTCATTAAAGTTACGTTAAACTGGAGTCGAGGCTCGTTTGTTTCTCAGGGCAGCCAGAACACTCCCGCAGGAGAGAGGGGTCTGCCGCATGTGGTCGAGGGAGAAGAGAAACAAAAAATTTTGAAGCCAAAGAAATGAAGGGTGTGTGTGTGTGTGTGTGTGTGTGTGTGTGTGTGTGTGTGTGTGTGTGTGTGTGTGTGTGTATGTATGTTTGTGTGTGTGTGTGTGTGTATGTGTTTTACAAAAAAACGAAGAGCTTCGGGTTTGCATGTCAGTCTGCCAGCATGCAAAATAGCCTTAAAAGCATTAAGCTAAAACGTTTGCCTTAGGACTTTTTCCAATTTGTGTGTGTGTGTGTCAGGGCAGTGCATGACGCATGAATTGTCAGGTCTTAACAATCACGTGACTAGCCGCTGTGACATTAGGAGAAAAAAAAAATCAAGAGGAAATAATTTAGGGGACGAGACTTCTCCATATTCTCTCAGGAACTTTATAATCAAAGGTTTTTTTGATGGATAGAAAACAGCCAGTGGCCTTTTCTCTTCATGCGGAAACTGACGTAAACCATGGCCAGAAATGACAGGGTTTTTGGCCGAAGTTACGTTTCTTGAGTCTTTATCATCATAATCTGTTTTTCGTGACTGTGTTTGATGCCTGGTGATAGAGCAGTAGTCTCCATTGGACGTGGGCATTACTAAGGCATATTGTGATCCTGGTTCAAAAGATAGTACTGAGGTAATGTCTTTATTTGTGGCGTCCAGTCGTATCCAAAACACTCCAATCCCCTTGTAGACTGACTGGAATAAGGGCCTTGTATGTAGCGAGGGGTATCTATGGTCTTGGAATTATCGTGAGTACATGAAGGTATTAGTTATATCGAGTAATGGTTTTATAACATGACTGGGATGGTCTTTCAGTGACCCCTTGCAGTTACATGACTAACTCGACCAGTTTCCTTCCCCAAGTCTCGGAAGCATACAGTGGTGTTTACTAGGAATTGTCAACTAGCTTAGAATCTAGTAGACAGTTAGTTACAAGCTTTTTCTCTCGGCTCGTATATTTTGGGACAGGGGCCCAAGGTAGGGAGAGAAGGGGACATCCATGCTAGAGAGCCTGAAGGGTCTGTAGATTCTCTCTCTCTCTCTCTCTCTCTCTCTCTCTCTCTCTCTCTCTCTCTCTCTCTCTCTCTCTCTCCATGCCAGTCTCCAACGTTCTTCCTCTCCATCCATATGCCCTGCTTCTAATTCTCTCTCTCTCTCTCTCTCTCTCTCTCTCTCTCTCTCTCTCTCTCTCTCTCTCTCTCTCTCTCTCTCTCTCTCTCACCAAACCCTCCCATCTGGCATCGCCGAAGGCCAGACGTTACACCCGCCGTCAATAATAACTAGGGCAAACGACCCTTGTTACGCCTGGACTCGTACCTCTCTTATCGACACTCGGTCACCTATTATTTGCCTTATATTTATAGACGCAGAAATCTTTATAGCCAGATATTGATTCCAGAAGCTAACACGATTTGTAAACAGTATTTACATTTTCCTATTTCTTTTCCGAGGGGGAAGTGGGTAACTAGGCAAGGACTCTTGTATATCGGCCGCGAGCCAAGGACGTATTTACAGGAGGTAATGACCAGGGGTTTTGAGATGTTCCGAGACGGTGCCACATGATCTGTGAGGTTGAACTGTCTCGCTCCTATGGTTCGAGACTGAGGCTTCACTGTTTCGCTCTTGTGTTTCGAGATTGAGGCTTCACTGTCTTGCGCCTGTGTTTCGAGACTGCGGCTTCACTTTATCGCGCCTGTGTTTCGAAGCTGAGGCTTCACTGTCTCTCTCCTAAGTCTCGAGAATGAGGCTTCACTGTGTCCCTCCTGAGTTTTAAGGCTAAGGCTTCACGCTTTCACGCCTGTATTTCGAGACTGAGGTGTTACTGTCTCGTTTCTGTGTTTTGAGACTGAGGCTTCACTGTTTCACTCCTATGTTTCGAGACGTAAACCTCACAGGTGGAAAAAAAAAAAAGGGGGAATTATCATAAACCCATACCCTCTCCCACCCTTCAGAACGCCTCGTTAATCATTCACGTACAGAAAAGTAATGAGAACGCACCTGAATTTAACGACCAGTTAATATGAATGCTCGTTTAAAAAAAGAAAAAGGAAAAAAAAAGCTCTCCCCTGAGCGAGTATGTGGCGAGGCGGGGGTAGGTTTGAAGTTCACTATCACGGGGATACTTAACCACTGGATCACTTAAAATTCAAAATAGTGTAACCTTTCCTAAAAGCAGGTGTATCAAAAGCATGTATAATTTTGCTTTTAATTTTTAAGGTTTCATTTCTCCCTTTACATTAATGGGTTGAATTGAGAGGAGGAAAATGCAATGCTGTCAAGAATGTATTTTGTGTATATTTGCTCTTGAATTATATCTGGATTATTTCTGAAGACATGTTGACTGAAAAGCTGTAAAATGGTTGTAAAAAATATGTAAAATTAAAAGGACAAAAAATAAAACGTAAAACGGACCAATAATTGAGATTTTTTTCAGTATCGCGAATTCAAGATGTATTGTGAATTAGATTTTTTACAATGTCACTAGACAACTGTCGTTGGAATTATAAAAGTTCAACTCTTGATACAGAATACGCAAAGAAAAAAAGAACATTAGGAGGAAGTGATGGTAGATTCGTGAACAAAATTAGAGAGAAAACAGATACACATAGCTATTGTTGAATCTATACATGAAATCACGCTTTTCATATGAAATTCGTCAATGGTAAATAAAGTCTGGCAAAATCATTCATAGAAACACTCCAAACAAAAGACCATTTTTGCAAATCAAAAAAAGTGCGATTTTATCTTTTTTAATCAACGTAAATTGTTGTTCCAGTGTGCATAGTCTGGGAACGCGAGAGGCCTTGTTAGTTGAAAAGGTTTTAAGCTAAATACTTGAGTAATACATTTCCAGCTAGTTCTTGAAGGTTATCTGCTTTGAGGCGCTCCGTGATGTGTATATATATATATATATATATATATATATATATATATATATATATATATATATATTTTTTTTTTTTTTTATACTTTGTCGCTGTCTCCCGCGTTTGCGAGGTAGCGCAAGGAAACAGACAAAAGAAATGGCCCAACCCCCCCCCCCCCATACACATGTACATACACACGTCCACACACGCAAACATTATATATATATAATGTATATATAGGTGGCAGAAACTCCAGCCATGTCATAAATCGTTCGCCGACATGAATTTGCAAGATCAAGTACAACATATTGACTTCTGTGGCATTTGTATTCTGTGGACGGTCCATTGACATGGCTAAGAATATCCAAGGTAAGAGTTCTACACAGGCGAAACTTTCTCTAATTACCAACACGAACGTACCCAGCCGTTGCCAACATGCCGGTCACCTCCCCTGCACATATTTCCAGCACCATGACATCCAGACATTGTCACCGCACTGCAAATTGCCAACGTGCATGGTGTCACACACACACACACTGCCAGCCCCCCAGGCACTCGTTCTCTGCCATATCATAAGTAACCTCGCATTGCCAACGTGGAGGTGCCCACGGCTCGTGGTCATGTCGGCATGATGTGGAGCTGTGTGATGGTCTTGTACTGCAAGATGTAGAGGTCTGTATCGTCGTGCAGCTGTGTGATGGTCTTGTACTGCAAGATGTAGAGGTCTGTGTCGCCGTGCATTTAAGTGATGGTCTTGTACTGCAAGAGGTAGAGGTCTGTGTCGTCGTGCATTTAAGTGATGGTCTTGTATTGCAAGAGGTAGAGGTCTGTGTCGCCGTGCAGCTATGTGATGGTCTTGTACTGCAAGAGGTAGAGAGGTCTGTGTCATTCAGGGACTTGGTTATCCATCTGGGTTGGGAATATCTATAGAGTCGCTAGGCAGCTGTCGGAGCATTGAAGAGCTATCTATCGAGTGGGTAGATGTCGATGAACTGGAGATGTGTCTATCGATTGTATAGCCGTCGATCCACTCGAAGTTCTTTATATCGAGTGGATGACTTTGGATGTATTGAGCATTTTTGATCTATCTGTAGAGTGAGTAGCTCTCGAAGTACTGAAGATCTGTCTATCGAGTAGATAGCTAACGGTGCGCTGAGGCTCTGTCTATCGGACGGGTCACTGTCGACGTATCATAACGCCTGTCAAGCGAGTGAATGGCTGTCGCTGAAGACTAAGCCAACCGAGCTCGCCATTGTTCCGCATCAACTACACGATATTAAGTGCCATTACCTCGCTCGTCAGAGTCGTTGGGAAGTGCGGATCTCTCTGGAGTGATTCGAGGATCATTGTTATCGTAACAACCCCCCCCCCCCCGCCTAAAAATTGCTGTTCACACACGGCGTACCGTCGGCGATTTCGGTAATCGGTAGAGTTTCTCGCCCTCTGCTGAATTCGGTAACGGACGGGTGTCATTGACGACGGGTTCAGGGAGAGAGAGAGAGAGAGAGAGAGAGAGAGAGAGAGAGAGAGAGAGAGAGAGAGAGAGAGAGAGAGAATCATAGACCTCAGCCCTCCATGAAATGATTGACCAGACTAGAGTACATATCTTGATCGTTTTAAACTCATTAATGACGCTTCGAAGGTCTTGAGAACATACGTAAATTTTTTTATATTTTTGCATAGTGTCGAGCATTTAAAACGTTTTACGAAGATTAAAACGAGTTCCGTAGTGTCTGGTGTTTGTAAGTGATTGAAGGAGTTGCTGGCACATTTTAGTCAGAGACAAATCATATCTAAAACTTATCAGTATAAGCTGGGAAAACTCGTTCGTCGTTGAGCATGCCCACAGCTTGAGACTAACGAAGATTTTCATGTCGTTGAGCTCGCTACGTATTCTTTTTTTTTTCTTTTTTTCGTATCGTTAGACTTTGTAGCCGGTTCTCTCTCTCCCCCGTCCCATCTTCATCGTTTGAAGCAATTCCATTTCAAGACATTAAACCCATTGACAGTAGTGTCTGATCCTTTATCCCTTTTGTGGACAGTTACTTCCACTCGATGAACCAAGTGTTCTTGAACAAGTATGTATATATATATATATATATATATATATATATATATATATATATATATATATATATATTTCCCTTTTTCTTTTAAGAGTTTCAATCTTTTATAATTCTCCATCGCTATATTTCCCTCATCTGTCTCCGTCTACCCTGTAGATCTCCATATGTATCTACTTCTACCGTCGGTAATTGCCTTTGCTCAGTGGTTCATTAGCGATAATTACCTGTACTGTCAGTGCTCCATTGGGAGGCGACATCTTGCTGGCTGTTTGCCACATCATCTGCCTCTACCATTAGCACTTCGGGGTGAAATACGTCTTCCGATTCTTCGCAATCGGCAGCCGCCACTTTAGCAAATTTTCGCTGAAGACCTCCACAGTTATATATATATATATATATATATATATATATATATATATATATATATATATATATATATATATATATATATATATATGCCATTTCCCGCTTTAGCGAGGTAGCGTTAAGAACAGAGGACTGAGCCTTAGTGTGAATGTTCTCATTGGCCCCCCTTCTCTGTTCCTTATTTTGGAAGATTAAAAACGGGGTGGGAGGATTTCCAGCCCCCCCCCCCCCCCCCCCCCCCCCACTCCCTTCCCTTTTAGTCGCCTTCTTCGACACGCAGGGAATACGTGGGAGGTTTTCTTTCTCCCCTAGCCTCAGGAATAATATATATATATATATATATATATATATATATATATATATATATATATATATATATATATATATATATATATATATATATATATATATATATCAACGTACGCTTCTGAAAGTAATTTCCTGTCGATCTCTTCCTCTTAGGTTCCTCTTATAACATCTTTTGCCGAAATTTGGTAATCTGTTACGATGTCTGGCAATAACTAGTTCGATCGTAATAAGCTCTTTCGAGCGGCTGTCCTCTATCACTAATCACTCCCATTCTAGTCATTACCTTCCAGTAAACTGCCTCACACGATAGTTTATGATGGTCTGTTGTACGTGGCTAACCACCATTCCTGGTAGGGGTGAAAGTATCAGTTTTAAGGGACGACATTCGTGTTTGTGTTAGGGATCGAGAAGTAACATTTTTATCATCGCATTTACCTTAAACTGATTTAAGTTCATGTAGACCATTGCTGCGTGAACTGCAGCATTCCTCTCTCTCTATCTCTATCTCTCTCTCTCTATCTCTATCTCTCTATCTCTATCTCTCTCTCTCTATCTCTATCTCTATCTCTCTATCTCTCTATCTCTATCTTTCTCTCTCTATCTCTATCTCTCTATCTCTCTATCTCTATCTTTCTCTCTCTCTCTCTCTCTCTCTATCTCTATCTCTATCTCTCTCTCTGTGGTGGTGAGGGTTACGAACATCAGACAAAATGTGGGTGTTAAGTAGCATGCAAGTAGATCAGACGCTTGTAAAATCAATGAGGCTCATGAAACCCTCGATTAACCTACCCCATTTTACGCCACTTTCGGTTCACAGTCGAGTACATTAACGTAACTCCCATGTGTTCCGTAAGGCTGCGAGGTGGAACACGTTCCAAGGTGGGATCCGTGTCTCTGTACAGAAACGAAGACAAGGCCATGAAGATTTAAAAGATAAAGTGAGGGGCTACTTAACGTAAAAGTAGCTGAAACAGTTGTAGAAATCAACTGGACGTGATGAAAACTTGACATAGCATTACCTTGCAGCAGACATGTACCAGAATTTTCAGCGTTGTCAACATTATATAGTCGTGAATCTGGTAGAATCCATTTGTCTACACGAACGTAAACACAGCGATGCAACAATTTTTGAGACTCCATTTTAAGGCACAACGCAGGATGACTGTAAATATCGGGTACCAGGTGAAGTTAGGCAGGCTTTCGGTAGATGATGTTGCCTACAAGAATGTCATCTACTTCTACGCTGACTAACCCCACGTATTCCTTGATTTCGACGCTAGATTAAAAGTGGTGCTTGCGAATCATACAGCGGTGATGTAAATCAAATCTAACCAACGTAAGAAATTTATTGATACCAGTTTCGGTTAGTTCCGTAACAAGTTACTCCCATAAACCCCGCACTCCTACCCCCTCGTAGCTCTTCGGTAAATAACCCCATTGGTAGTTTACCCTTGGAAACCATCCTCCCCAGTGATTGCCTCTTGGTATTGGATTCTCCAAGTCTCCGCCTCAACTGGGCATTATTCTTTATATATATATATATATATATATATATATATATATATATATATATATATATATATATATATACATATTTATATATGTCTTTCTTTTCTTGCATACTATTCGCCATTTCTCGCATTAGCGAGGTAGCGTTAAGAACAGAGGACTGGGCCTTTGTGGGAATATCCTCACCTGGCCCCTTTCTCTGTTCCTTCTTTTGGAAAATTAAAAAGGAAAACTCCCTTCCCTTTTAGTCGCCTTCTTTGACACTCAGAGAATACGTGGGAAGTATCCTTTCTCCCCTATCCCCAGGGAGGTTAGGTTGTTTATATATAGTACTGATAGCCCGTTCTCGGCCGCCTTTAGATATAAGACAAAGAAAACGGAACTCTCACGTCTCTTTTCTGGCCGAGCCTCCCCTTAACACCAGGTTTGATAGTCATTATGTCACTGTTGACAGGAGAGGCTCCCCCTTACCCCTCCCTCATTGATTACAGATAAACCTTGGGTACTCTGGTGTGTGCCCTACGCTCGACATACACAGGGCGATGGGTCCCCTTAGCTTCCTGGCCAGCAGCTGGGAGTATACAGCATAACACGACAATATCTACGGTGCCACAGTGTCAAGCTTCAGTATTTAAATGTTGTCAGACGAGCGTTTAATACTGAAAAGAATAATACGATAAATTTCTTGGTTCATATCTCGAAAAAAAAAAAAATTATCGTTTGATGAAACTGGTCCTTTTTTTTTTCTCTCAACTCCTTCCACCTACACACACACACACAACCACACACACACACACACACACACACACACACACGTCCACACTTAATGAAAGAAAAAAAAAAGTAGTGAAAGATTGTGGAACGAGTCCCAGGAGAGCGAGAGTTTCGGCGCGACCCGGTTACACCAGCCAAACAGACACAGTAAGGTCGCCTGGTGAGCCCCGAGTGCCAGTCAGTTACCGCTTGAGTCGGGCGGTGGTCGGACGCTGCTGGGCGGCACGGACCACTTGATACTTTCGCGGTTGTCCGTCTCTTAAGTTGTGTGAGAACTGTCGTAAAATTACCACCCAGGGGTTAGTGAGCTGTGCTGTCCATATTCTATGGTTCTTTATTCGTGCTGAACGAAACTTTATTATTATTTTATAGGGCTGTTTGATGAGGAAATTATAGATCATTATCTTTTTAGGTCTAAACTGTGTGATTGTATAGCTAGGAGACATAGAATTATTAATGAATATTCATGAAATGAAGCAAATGAGGCATTAAGGGAACACCTTAATCCAAGTGTAAAAGCATTTAGCCTACGAGATGTAGAGATAAGAGTAAAGATGTCTTTGGATATATCTGAATTAATGTTTATAGTGTGGCTGTGTTCAAGATAAGGTTGTCCAGTGTGGAACACGTGTGTATGAATTTGGTATAAGTGTACACGACTGGAATGAGCAAACTTGTAGATGTGTATCATATTAAACCCACAAAGTCGTTCATGGTATCTGAACTGGGGAGACGTAATTCTGTGTAGCAAGCTATATATATATATATATATATATATATATATATATATATATATATAAACTGATTTAGTCAGCCTTTGGGTTGAACACATGGTGGGACTGGATGTTTCCACGGTGTGGACAAGGACGTGAGTTGGGTACTACCATTTGCATCCACGGGTGGCAGACACACAGGAACGCTTACATATGAACTACCATTGTTTATACATTATCCACTTGGTGACACATTACGTGATGAACTGGTATAGTAATTCAGTGGTTGACGTATCTTATAGCCTAACTAGCTTAATTTGCAGAAAACTAAGCTGTTTACCTGCATCTGCTGTGTACTTCTTCATGGATTGTTTACGGACAGACAGACCGACAAATGCGCGCACGCGCAAACACACACACACACACACACCCACACACACACACACACACACACACACATGAGGGGGATGGAGGGGGTGTGTGTGTGAAAATGTGCTACCTCGCAAACGCGGGAGACAGCGACAAAGTATAATAATAATATATATATATATATATATATATATATATATATATATATATATATATATATATATATATATATATATATATATACACGCACATAATTGCTTGAAAGTGATGACACTTGAATCACACAGCATACACCCTCAACAGACGACATGTTTTCACACTTGCATTATACTTTCTACTCGAGCAATACAGATCCATGAACCCAGTTGTATACTCTCCCAAGAGATGCATCACACCTCATACACGAGGTAGGCAATACACTCCCTCGGTATGTCACACGCGCGTGAAGCAATTTGCTCCCTTGATACAGTTGTGTGTCATACAACATGGCCATATATCCTCTTGGTGTGTAGGTGTAACACGCTGGAGGCAGGGCAGTATATGTGCGTCTGGTTATAACAGGCGACATGAATGATCTGGGCAATTTGCATATGATCTAGGCAATTCACTTTTATTATCCGTACATGTGATATACTGGAATGGAATCGTACGTTCTCTCGATATATGTGTAGCACACATGAGCCACATAGATGTGGCGCATTCTCTCTCTCTCTCTCTCTCTCTCTCTCTCTCTCTCTCTCTCTCTCTCTCTCTCTCTCTCTCTCTCTCTCTCTCTCTCTCTCTCTCTCACACACACACACACACACACAGACAAATGCAGTTTAAAAATTCTATGATCGGGATAATTCGAGAGAGAGGGCCCCACGAATGTTAAACTCCCATCCCCTTATAGTACAGATAAGTCATTACAGATAGGGAAATCATACACATACACACACTGTAGGCATACATGTCATGGATGTTTGAAGCAATACACAAATCTGGCTCACATGAATGAGTAGGTAGCTACTCCTGTTCTTTCGCTATTGTTAGTGCTAATGACATTCATATTTCTTAATGATAAAGCTCCCCTTTAGTGTTGGATTCTTTCCCTAAATCTTTGAAATGGTATTGGAAGTTATTTAAGAAGGATAGGACAAATAAGATTAATTACTTCGATGATACTCGTTCTAGAATGTATTATATCAAACAAGAGGAATTAGTCATTAACAAATGTTTTATGTTTATGAAAGACAATGTTTATAGATTTGACTAAGATCGTTTTTCAAATTCTAATATTCCTCGTCGGGGAAACATTTGACCAGGTAGACAAAGATAAAATCGTAATATCATCATGACGTTATTCTTTTGTTTATGTAACCAGTGCATGCTAATTCGTCTTTAATGGCTGTAGCGGCCATAACGTGCGTCAACGAACCCTCGTCGAGAATGGAACGCAAAAATATAACGAGACTTCGCATAGAACGCGAACGAAATACGACGACTCACCTTGAAGTATATAATTGCCACGTTGCTCTGTTGAAATGTTAGTTTTTGGGGAGACATCTGCTCGACTTTCCGATCGTTTCATTCATGTTTACTTAATGTAAATCTAAACATATATTCGTTTTCTAACTCGATTGTTGAATATTCATGAATATTTTACTTACTAAAACAGCAGACAACTGGATTATTGAAAGTATGTTAATTCCATTTGGGGAAGTTTCTAGTCTTGATAGTGTCTTTGCCTGAAGGGAGACTCGAGCATGATCACAAATGAAGACATCTGGGAAATTATATCAAAACGCTTCGTCCTGTGTTTCAAAATGTTAAGCGCGACAAGTCTGAATATACTTATTTTGCCGACTGTACGTTGTCATTTATTATTATACTATTTTTTTTCTCTTTGTAAATTTCGTTTGCTTTTCATCGTACCCGGATGATCATGTATTGCTCATTTATTTTTTTTAATACACGTAAAGAATCGCGAAGAATTATCAATTTAGGTTTTTTTTCAGCCAATGGATATGCTAATCCAAGTAGCTTATATCCAGAAATTTTCTATTAAAGGAAAAAAGCTTCTAAATCAAGCCAATAATTTCTAAAAACTTCTAAATCAAGCCAATAACTTCTAAAAACTTCTAAATTAAGCCAATAACTTATAAACTTCAAGTCGAGCCGATACTTCACTAGATGCAACGGCGTCTTTTCAACGAGTTCTTCATTTCTAATTCACAGTCCAGTGATCCTGATACATCGCAAGAAATATAGCAACGAAGCTGTGTGTGTGTGTGTGTGTGTGTGTGTGTGTGTGGGAAATGGCATATTTCTTGTTTGTTGGTGTGTGTGTGTGTGTGTGTGTGTGTGTGTGCGCCCCACTTTAACGAGGGGGTGGTCGTCTTTGCAGACCTTTCATCATGGACGTGTTGACATTGTTAGGTTCACAGTCGCGGATTATTGCCCAGACTTGAGTTGCAAGCTCAGCCGTGGATTATACTCTGGTGCTTATGTGTTCGTTAAACATCAAGTGTCTCACAGTTAAACACAGAGTCTCATTAGTAACGCCAGGGGTCTTCATTATAAGACCCCGAGTCTTATGACCATTATTCTTAGGATAAACACCCCTAAGTCTTATAGTAACACCAGCATCCTATTTATAAAACCCCGATTTTAATAGTAGAATCATTATAAAACCCGAGTCTCTCATGGTAACAGGATTTTCATAATACCCCGAGTCTTATAACACCTGAATTCTCACTGTATTGCCCCGAATCTTACTGTAACGCCAAGATTCTTATCATAAAGCCCACAGTCTTGTATTCACACCAGGATTCACATTATAAAAACAACGAGTCTTATACTAACACTAGGATTCTCGTCGTAAAGCCCACAGTCTTATCTCTTTATCTCCCTCATAAAACCCACTGGTCTTAAAGAGCAACGCCAGAACTATTGTTACAAAATCGCGAGTCTTATGGCAAAGTAAAGGTTCCCTCAATTACCAAACCCCCAAAGTGTTATGATAAGACCAGTATCTTCGTCACCATGATCATCGGCACAGCCTCTTATCATGATAAGACCAGTATCTTCGTCATCATGATCATCGGCACAGCCTCTTATCATGATAGAGTACCGAACTCTATTACAGCGCCAGGGTTCCTAGCCAATAACCCCCCCACTCCAGCAGTTTATCACAACATAAACATCCGGCCGATAAGGATCGCTCTTGTTATCACGATGAGGGGGGGAAAGAGGTGGGGGGGGAAGATAAGAGCAGGACGAGAAGTTTTATTGGGGGCGCGATAAGGCATCCTGATCACGTTATAGTTATTTCGTTAATTACAAGGACTCCTAGTGCCATCACCTCGTCTCGTCTCTTCTCCCGTCTGTGTGTGTGTGTGTGTGTGTGTGGGGATGGTGTCGCAAAGAGAAGTTTGTCATCATGCGTCGAGAGATTTCTTATTCATTTTCCGGATTTTTATTTTTCCCTTACGAAAATAAGTCCGTATTAGAGAGAGAGAGAGAGAGAGAGAGAGAGAGAGAGAGAGAGAGAGAGAGAGAGAGAGAGAGAGAGAGGTGGGTAAGGGTCAGGTCTGTTGAACTCGGCTATGCCAAATGACATTAGAGGAGGGGTGCCATGGGGCCGACCCTCTGGGAGTTGACCACTCCATCCTTAGCCCTCTCCGTCCTTTATACTGGCGACGTGTTCTTCACCAAGGGCCTGCTGCCTGGTCTTGCCTTCTTAGAATGCCCTGAGAGAGAGAGAGAGAGAGAGAGAGAGAGAGAGAGAGAGAGAGAGAGAGAGAGAGAGAGAGAGAGAGAGAGAGAGAGAGATGGCAGCTTGGCGTCCTTTCGCTTCTCGTATCGAGAATCAAATGATTTTTGGCACACCCTTAGGAGGGGGATTATCTTTTATAAGTGAGGATTTAAGTGTTCAGGTCGGCTGTTCGTGATTGCTTTTCCATTGATGAGTAAGCTCTGGATGATGGTGTCTATCCAGACAAACTATCTATCTCGACTCTCGTGTTTCTCTTATCAAGTTCTCCTGTGTAATGTACTCCTGTATGATATTCCTACCCCAGGTGCCTCCCAGTCTGTACGTCTGTGTGAAGGCTGGTGGGAGGCGTAATCATGGATTTTTTTTTTGCGGATCAGTAAGAGAGTTTATGGTTCTGAGGCTTTACGTGAATAGAAAAACGATCAGGTAATTTTTTGATGCTCTATTAATTGTTTTTTTCCATTTAGATATTTACAGTTTTTCGGGTTGTTCTGTCAGTGTTCAACATCTGATACTTCTTCATATAAGAACATATCTCTTGGATATGGGATAAAGAACGCTGCTCAGGTATTCCCTACGATATCACATTGCAAAAGAACGACCAGAGCAAGGAGCCAAGCAAGAATACTTTCGTCTAAGGCCCTGTCGTCTCTTTTCGACGCTAACTTGCTCATGCGGGAAATGGCGAACGTGTGAAATAAATATGGAGAAAAACTGGAGGAAGTGAAGTGTTTTAGATATCTGGGGGTGGATCTGGCAGCGGATGGAACCATGGAAGCGGAAGTGGATCATAGGGTGGGGGAGGGGGCGAAAATTCTGGGAGCCTTGAAGAATGTGTGGAAGTCGAGAACATTATCTCGGAAAGCAAAAATGGGTATGTTTGAAGGAATAGTGGTTCCAACAATGTTGTATGGTTGCGAGGCGTGGGCTATGGATAGAGTTGTGCGCAGGAGGATGGATGTGCTGGAAATGAGATGTTTGAGGACAATGTGTGGTGTGAGGTGGTTTGATCGAGTAAGTAACGTAAGGGTAAGAGAGATGTGTGGAAATAAAAAGAGCGTGGTTGAGAGAGCAGAAGAGGGTGTTTTGAAATGGTTTGGGCACATGGAGAGAATGGGTGAGGAAAGATTGACCAAGAGGATATATGTGTCGGAGGTGGAGGGAACGAGGAGAAGAGGGAGACCAAATTGGAGGTGGAAAGATGGAGTGAAAAAGATTCTGTGTGATCGGGGCCTGAACATGCAGGAGGGTGAAAGGAGGGCAAGAAATAGAGTGAATTGGAGCGATGTGGTATACCGGGGTTGACGTGCTGTCAGTGGATTGAATCAAGGCATGTGAAGCGTCTGGGGTAAACCATGGAAAGCTGTGTAGGTATGTATATTTGCGTGTGTGGACGTACGTATATACATGTGTATGGGGGGGGTTGGGCCATTTCTTTCGTCTGTTTCCTTGCGCTACCTCGCAAACGCGGGAGACAGCGACAAAGTATAATAATAATAATAAAAAAAAAATATATGTATGTATATATATATATATATATATATATATATATATATATATATATATATATATATATATATATAATTATATATGTGTGTGTGTGTGTGTGTGTAATTAGTAACAAGTTCCTTCTAGCATCCATTCCATTATCTTTTTTCCTTGCAAACATTTAAGTATATTGTTAGACTTGGAACTACCCAGACATAACAGGATGTGGAAGTAGGCAAAGTTGAGGGAAAATTTCAGACTCCTCCGAGTGATGTCAAGGAATTATTTACAAGTTAAGTTTACTTAATATAAAAGTATTACTAAAACCATTAATATAATTTCTTGGTTTGCGTTTTCTTTTCTCATTCCTGAAAGTCAATTAAGTCAAGTCTTAGATTTTCTTCGTATTATCTATCGCTTGATCAGTCCAGGGGTATGGGGACGAAGTGGAGTTATTAGCCAACTGGAATTTTTGTGGAAACATTCATTCTGTCCTTGGGGAAAGATTCGAACCTGGATAACGAGGTGTTTTGAACCAAATGCTTAAGACCATAAAGCCATCGAGGTTCCTTAAAACTGGAGTACTTAATGCCCGTAAGACACCTGTGTATACGGTAAAAAATGAACCTGAATCCAACTCAAAATGAAACTTCCTATTTTTCAAGAATAAAAAAAGATGGCTTCGCTACCTTATTGTTTAATATTTGTGTATATATGAAGGTGAAATCGCGATTCGGTAGGATTCAGAAAATCATTTTTGAAGGAATAGTGGTTCTAACAATGTTATATAGTTGCGAGGCGTGGGCTATAGATAGAGTTGAGCGGAGGAGGGTGGATGTGTTGGAAATGAAATGTTTGAGGACAATATGTGGTGTGAGGTGGTTTGATCGAGTAAGTAATGAAAGGGTAAGGGAGATGTTTGGTAATGAAAGGGTAAGGGAGATGTGTGGTAATGAAAAGAGTGTGGTTGAGAGAGCAGAAGAGGGTGTATTGAAATGGTTTGGTCACATGGAGAGAATGAGTGAAGAAAGATTGACAAAGATGTGTGTGTCAGAGGTGGATTGAACGAGAAGTGGGAGACCAAATTGGAGGTGGAAGGTTGGAGTGAAAAGATTTTAAGCGATCGGGGCCTGAACTTACGGGAGGGTGAAAGGCGTGCAAGGATTAGAGTGTATTGGAACGATGTGGTGTACCGGGGTCGACGTGCTGTCAGTGGATTGAATCAGGTCATGTGAAGCATCTGTGGTAAACCATGGAAAGTTTTGTGGGGCCCAGATGTGGGAAGGGAGCTGTGGTTTCGGCGCATTACACATGACAGTGAACGAAAGTGGCCTTTGTTGTCTTTTCCTAGCGCTACCTCGCTCTATGTGTGTGTGTATATATATATATATATATATATATATATATATATATATATATATATATATATATATATATATATATATATATTCCTATGAGTCCACGGGGAAAATGACGTGTTTCATTTTCCCCGTGAACTCGTAGGAATATCTTGATCACGCGCAAAATTGTGATCCTTTCCAATATATATATATATATATATATATATATATATATATATATATATATATATATATATATATATATATATATGTGTGTGTGTGTGTGTAGTGTATGTGCGTCAGAGAACAGTCATGTTATCTATAAAGAATAAAAGAACGAAAAAGGTAACGAGTTAATGACATTTTCAAAGGCTTTTTTTCTACATGTGTCAGTAGTGAAGAGTGGTTTAGTACCATCGAAAATAACGTCTGGTTCATTCAGCCTTTTTTTTTTTTTCACGCATGGTGTTAGTATTACCATCTGAACCTCTCTTACTTCTTGCTTTTATGTGTTGAAGAACAAAAAACACATTCACAGTCCTCTCTCTCTCTCCCCCTCTTCGACCCTCTCGTCTATCCACCAACGCTGTCAGTCATCTTTGCTAATAGTCTCATTAATGCCCTCGCTATCACCCTCTCACCTAAACCACCTCACAAGCACACGGTGAGCGTTTTGCTCCCTAAACCTCTCCCATGCTCTCCTAAAATATCTCCCATGTATTCCCAATCTCCTTTAAAAATTCTACGTATTTACCAAGAAAACTTCATCAGCCACTACCCCTTGAATATTCTTCCACACGTTACCCCCGAAACTCTACACAGGCGCTACCCACCTTCCCTAAAACCTCTCCCACGCAAAACCCCTCGGAAGATCCATGCCACTACCTGTTACTATAACACTCTCTTGCGTACACCTCGTAGAACCTCTCTCACGCACTTGTTTACATAACCTCTCCCACAGTCGCCCTCTACTCTAAAGCGCCCTCTCCCACGCACTCCGAACCTACACACACACACTCACTTTCTGCCTCCCGATCGATCTAGTGGAGGCTATTCATGAATATCACACAGCTCTCCCAGAAGGATGTTATTGGATTATTGACGCAGTGTTTCACTTATTAGTATAACGAGGATTTATATTATGATTATTCTTCTGTGTTGAAAGCTTGGAGCAACTACGTTGCTCCCTAGCTGCTTCTTCCATGAACTTTTCCCGATTCACATCGTCTCTTCAACGTGGCTTAAGTCTGTCATCTTTCCTCACTGCACTTTAATGCCTTTCCTTATTACTGACTTTAGTTGTATTATTATCGTCGGGATGAGGTCTTCTTCCTCTTTACTAAACGAGGAATGGGTAATGAAGAACGTCGCTTATGATGGGGCGGCTTGTCAGATTTTACGTCTTTATGAACAGAAAGAAAGTAAGCGATTAATCTTAACCACAATGTATATGTCTCTTGAAAGTGATGTTAGTTTATACCCCATATTTTTTTCCCCCTCAATAGATCATGGATACTCCTAACCAAACGAGTGAAATGTACACGGCCAACAGTGCTAGAAACCATCACATGATAAGCGTTGTCACAGTGTGTTGTGTCCCTCTAGACCAGAAGTGCATGTGAGAGGACCTGTATGGCTGGAACTCGACATACTAGCGTATAGGGTCCTCTCTCTCAAGGTGGTGAATAACTTAACGCCGGTGATGGACATTTAAGGATGAACGTGCCCTTTTCCTTCCTCTGAGGCCCTGATTTATTTGGCCCATTGAGGTGGCCCGTTCCTCCCTCTTTTAACTGCCCCTGTTGGTGACTGTTTCGTGAAGACCAGAGAATTTCCCGCCTTGTTGGGCCCCGCAAAAGCCCTGCTGACTTCGGCGCCTGCTCGCTCCCGCGCCTGCTAGCTTCGAACGTCTGTGCTCCGTCTCGCCCTCGGCGCTCCGCTTAACGACGAGGCTCTCCGGGTTTGCGTCTCTGTGTGTTTGTGCGTGTGTGTGTGTCCGTCCATCCGTGGCAGCGATGCCCGGATGAGAGAGCTAGCTCACAGCCCCAGCGGTGAGCGCCGTGGAGGTCAGCGCTCGAGAGTGACATGCGGAGTTCGTGACCCTAGCCGCATGACCGCCCACGACCGGCACCAGAAGAAGTCTGGAAACAGAGCGGGATGCTCCCCTAGTAGGGTCCGCTGAGGGCCAGGATCACCGCAGTGAGCCAGGGCCAAGGGTGAGCCGCCATGCCGTGGTCGTGGGGGTCAGTGGGTGGGTGCCTGAGGAGCGGGCGGGCCAGGAAGTCGGCGGCGTACAGGGCTGCGGTGGCAGATGCGGCTGCAGCGGACGGCCTCGATGTAGCGGTCTCCCCTCCGCCAGACTTTCAGGTAAGACCCAGGTGGTTTCTTTCATTCTGCCTGCCGCAGGGTTCGTCGCAGGTAAGGCATAACTCGTCTTCCTTCCTTATTCCTTAGATATTAAGATTTGCCTCTATTGTATGCTTAGAAAATAATCATATCCTTTGTGTAACCAAACACCTTCGTATGTATGCTTGGCTTTAGAAAACTGTGCGTAGAAACCATTCGCTTACCAACAGGGTTTCCTGGCCTTCAGGAACTTCTAAAAGTTATATCTCCTAATGATAAAACAGATGTTCTTTGTACCTTGTTGTATTCTCCACATTGTAGTTCGCCCGATTTCAGTCTTTCTCCTCCCACACCCCAGCCTCCCTCAACTGAACCTATGCTCTCACCTACACTTATCTCGCGTTAGATCCTCCAAGGACTCTCCCAGTTACAGGTGAGCAAGGATTATGGTCCAGATGTCATACCTCCCTCTGTCTTGAACTTCAAGCTAACTTTCATTTATTTTTTTCTCTCCTATTTCGTTTGTCCAAAACCCAGAGACTTCCCTCTTCGTAGAAGCATTCCCTCGTACCACCCATCCTTAAGACAGGAGAGTGTTCTAACATATATAACAATCGCTATCATTTCTTCTGTCCAAAGTCTTTGAAACGCTCCTTAAGGCTTGTACAGAGTGTATCAGATTAGGGAGGGACAGTGACTAAGCGTGGTTGTTTGATTTGTGTATGGACAGGATGGTAAGGGAGGTAAACACGAGTCTTGGAGAAAGAGTTGAGTATGCAGTCTCTAGGGGATGAGAGGGCCTTGATAATGACGAAGTGGTTGTTTGCTGATGGTACAGCACCGGTGGCGGATTCGAGTGTGAAACTGTAGATGTTGGTAACTGAGTTGAGAAGGATGTGTGGAAGGAGGAATTTGTGAGTATATGTGAATAAAAGCAAGGCTATTCGGTTTAGCAGCGTTGAGGGACCGGTTAGATGGGGTGAGTTTGAATGGAGAAAAATTGGAGTTTGATTACTTGTGAATGGACAAGTCGACGAATAGAACCATGAAAGCGGGAGTGAGTCAAAGGATGGGTGAGTGGGCAAAGGTTCTGGGAGCACTGAATAATGTGTTGAGAGATCGTTATCTGGGAGGAGAAAAATGGGTACGTTTGGAAGTAAAGTAGTTCCAACAATATTATATGCGAGGCATTGGCTATAGATACGACTGTACGGAGGAGAATTGGTGTGTTGGAAATGAAACCTCTGAGAAAAATATGCTATGTGAAGTAGTTTGATCGAGTAAGTAATCAAAGAGCAAGATAGATGTGTGGTATAAAAAGTGTGGTTGAGAGAGTTGAGGAGGGTGTGATGAAAGCGTGGGGTCATATGGTGAGTAGAGGTCGACAGAGGATATATATATGTCTGAAGTGGAGGAACAAGAAGAACGGGGAGATTAAACTGGAGGTGGAAGGATGGAGTGTAAAAGATTTGAGCGATCGGGGTTTGAACATGCGTGTAAGTAATAGTGGAACGCTGTGTTATACAGGGGTCGACGTGTAGTCATTGGACCGAACAAGGACCTGAGAAGCGGCCAGGGTAAACTATGGCAATGTCTGTAGGGATTGGATGTGGATAGGGAGCTGTGGTTTCGGTGCATTTCACGTGGTAGCTAGAGAACAGATGTGAGCGCATGCAGCCTTTCTTTGTCTGTACCTTACGCTACCTCGGCAAGACAGGATACGGTGATCAAATATGAAAAAAAAATCATATGAACACACATACACGCACACACACACACGTTTATAATACGATAAGGAGTCGTGCAGAGAAATGGAGTTCTGTCACTGGAACTGACGAGTCTTCAGAACCAGGTCCGCTCGGCTCTCCCTGTGCTCGACTAGTTTTAAAAAGGACGGTAAAACACTGATGCACTTCCGCCGGGACTCCTGAAAAAGACGTGTGTGTGTTGTGACAACCTGAGCTCGAAATGATTTTGCTTGAGCTCCAGCCTCTTTCCTGGGTTTTAAAAACTCCGAAGCATACACACGCATACATATATTTGCTTGTTTTTGTGGTCTCCTGGCGGGTCTACACTTTGTACCTTTTCTTATCAAAAGGTCGGTTTCGAGGCCCATCATATTTCGTATCTGTTCGTTTGCCACATATTATTGTTAGTCTTTAAATGTTCATTTTTGTCTTCCTCACACGAAATATTGATTCTTGATCACCCAGAAGTAAGGAAAAATTATGCATAGCCTTTAATGTCGCATGAAATTATAGGATCTCGTGTGTGTGTGTGTGTGTGTGTGTATATATATATATATATATATATATATATATATATATATATATATATATATATATATATATATATATATATACATATCGTGAAAAAGAAAGGAGCTTCGTATTTTTTCAGAAATAATTGTCCCAAATTTTTCTTGAAGCTGAGACGTAATATAAAAAGGAAGGTTTGGAGACCAGATGTTGGTCCATACGTTGAAGGAAGAGAATTTCCCGTCGCCAAAAAGACTAGCTGGAAATCCCTCCGAAGCCACGACATGATAGGAACATCTTCCCAAAAACAGCCTTAAAGAGATGCCCCGTCCTCTCCACTCGTTCATTCTTTTCCCCAATCTTCTTTCGTGGAAGTTTCTTACTTCGTTTATTAGATGCATACAGCATACAGCCTTCCTTCCTTCCTTTCTTCTTAATAACCTTCTTTCCTTCCTTCATTAGTTCCATCCTTGTCAACCTTCTATCCTTTCTTTATTAATTCCCTCCTTCCTTCATGCTCTCCCTCCCTCTCTTCTGCCCCTCTCCCAGTTGTTTTGTTGTGCTTTGTGGCTGTACAGTTGTCCTCTGTCCGCCCCATGTTCCGAGAGCTTTCTCTGTGGCTGTAAGGTAATGTACGTCTGTCAGGGAGTTTATATCTTAGCTAACATCTTAGAAAAAGGTTTCAACACTTCAGATTGATCTTGTAGAAGTGTTATGTCGTAGGGAGATCGTATCCTGAGCCTGGGGAAACGTACGGAACACTTCAGGCGTCCCATCGTATATCTACGATTGTAGTTATGATTTTTTTTTTTGTTCTGATATCGAACTCGTCTTCTGAGAGTGGGGTCTTCATGTTCCTATGAGCGAATCATTCGCTTATATCAGAAAATGTTTTCCGATGGAGGAGGAACTGGGCAGAAGACTGCTAGTGTTGCACATTGTCGTTCAGAGAGAAATTAAGATGTATTTATGATGTGTTATTTTCGTTCATGTTCTTTCCATTTCAGGTGTGTCTAGGATTTTCCACAGATGGTGTCACAAAAAGCGTGAGTGTGTAGATACTGTTTTTGATTATCATTTGTGTATTACTAGGAGAGAGCCTCGCACTCGTGTTGCTCGTTATCTTAACCTTGTAACTACGCATCATCTCTTTATTCTTCTTTTTACACACACACACACACACACACACACACACACACACACACACACACACTCAGCCAGGTGCACATTTATCGACTAACTCCGTTGGTAAAGTGTAAACCTGACTGCCGCGCCCAGGATTCGAACCATTAAGGGCCTGACCCCGGGTTTGCCCGTACTAACTTAGTCACGCTAAGCATTACACTACGGGGATTGTGTGTGTGTGTGTGTGTGTGTGTGTGTGTGTGTGTAGGAACGATTAGCAGTGAGGACATGTTCGTAAAACGTCTTATTTGGTTCTGGGAAGAAAATGGAAACATTTTCTCCATCGGAGATTTTAGCTCTCACACGCTCACTGGCCTCGTTTTTCGTCTTATAGATCTGACAGACTGATTAACTGCACCGTCCCCATTAGAATTAACGTCATTGTTTAACGCAAGTACGAGAGTATCTGGTTACGAATACCTTTGACGAGATTTGGCCAAAATGGCAGGGCTAACGCGTAGCGCTCACCGCGCGATTTGCTTGATGTTATAAAAACTGTTCTTCTCAGCTGCCACACCTGCATTACATAAACGTCGGTTTATAATTCATCTGCAGTACATAATGATACATAGATTCGTGGCTCATCTTGGGCGGTTTTCAACCATATGTCGTTTTCTTTTCAACGTTTCTCTGATTCGATGCATGTTTCTCGTTGTTTCTGATGTGTGTGTGTGTGTGTGTGTGTGAGAGAGAGAGAGAGAGAGAGAGAGAGAGAGAGAGAGAGAGAGAGAGAGAGAGAGAGAGAGAGAGAGAGAATGACACACATCTCTAATTAAGGTTTTTACTCGTCACGGACGCTATACTTTTCGCGGATATTTTTTTCGTCCAGAACTTCCCAAGTCAAATACCGGCGACGATTAATGGTTAGTCCCGTTAAGCTCTCGTGTGGGAATTAGCTAGGAGCAAATCCCTGTTACCCTCGGAGTACTGACAGTCTGGACCCTGAACCACGAACGCTGGTATATAACGCTGAACTTAAGGCTGATGGTAACGTAACCCTGAACTTAAGAATGCTGGTAACACAACCCTGAACTTAGGGATGCTGGTATATAAACCTGAACTCGGTACGCTGGTGTATATATATATAATCCTTCTGTGATGTGTTTTTGCACGACATTTGGTTTTTAATAACTTTGAATCAACGTTTGAAACTTAATACTTTTAAACCGTGTAAACCCTTACACACATAAACATCTGACAAGAAATCATAGGTAAGATATCTCTTAAGAATACAGTTAAAAATCGTTCGTATATACACAGCAGACTGCAGGAGAAAGACTGCTACGAAAAGTCCTATAAAATTTTATAATTTTTTTTTCGCATATTTGCCATCAGAAGCCAGGAACGAGACGATTGACATAACATTAATAATCCGCGAATTTACTTAAGTGTCTCTCTCTTTTTTTTCAGTGGATGTTGTGATTTCTTTTTTTTTTATATACTTTTTATTTTGTCTTCTTTACACATTCGTCATGCATAAAACCTTCGATTTTTGTAAGTCTAACAGAACGTGGCATTAACGACGCTTGAATACAGTCTCGTTTTACTGCTATTTCACACAAATGGACTTTTCCTATGATATGATAGGCTTTTCTCAGGGTTTGATATATATATATATATATATATATATATATATATATATATATATGATCGCCGTTGACCGCGTTAGTCTTAATTTTTTGAAATTCGTTTTTGAAAACTGATACTTAATTTGCCTCGACAGTTTTGAACATTTCATACACTCGTGACCTGCGTTAATTTGAACATGTCGGAATATTGTGGGTCCACTTTGTGACCTGCCAAATTTGTACAAGGTCCGTTAGGAACCAAACCGGATAGGGTTGACACGGTAGAATAAGTCAGAGCTATGAATGTGAACTACTGTCACGTGGACATTATTTAACCTTGTAATATATTTGAAAATCATATCCATAATAAGGAACTGTAAAGAATAGGTATTATAATAGGCCTACGAGGAAAACAGACATATCCTAAGACCTGTCATTTGAAAAAAAAATAATGTAAAATGAAATTGACACTCGAGTAGGGATGATTGCAAAGGAGAGTCAACCTTCTTCAATTTGTGGATGTGGCACATCCAAAGTGTTTAGCTCTTGGAAAACAGCTGGTTGGAAAGGATATCGAGATGTCGAAGAAAAACCTGATCTCGGTTTCGAAAGGAGACAGCTACTCCAACAGGTTTGGTCTTCCCCAGCACATCCACAGAATCAGAATTTTTAAAGCCACCAGATTGTATAAAGTTGTCTTTGCTTCTCTTGAATGCCGTCTGACTGGGGAGTTCATTGGTTCATTTGAGTGCCACGCGTGAACGGAATGAAAGCAAGTCTCTTGTGTTCAGTGGTGTGAACGGAGAAATGGTGCCAAGTCTCTCTACAACACGGCATCCCACAGGAGTTAGGTGAATATTTATGTACACTACATGTTGAACGTAAAGGCAATGGAATCTTGTCTCGTATCTGAACAGGCTGCCTATAACGGTGAGGGGAATTAAGTACCATCATTAAATGCATAATGCGGGAATCAACTATGATAATTGCAACGGTTTCCTCGTGAGAGAATAATTAGCTGCTCTTAAAGTTGCTCACATTAGCAAGGCAGCGCCAGGAGCAGGGGAAGGAACGGTACTCATTTATTTCCCAAGCGAAACAGAATCCCCCTCTTAAACTATATCCAAATTCCCCAAACCTTTCCGTGGTTTTTCCTGACTGTTTTGTGCAGCATCGTTCAGCCCGTAAACAGCACAACCAATTTGTATCCCGTGCATGCATCGCACCATCCTGCATGTTCAGGGCACGATCAGTCCAAACATCTTACAATCCATCCCCTTTCAGTCTCCCCCTCGTTCTTCCTCCCTTCACTTCTGAGGAATATATCTTGTTAGCCAATCTCTCCTCGCCCTCCTTTCCAAATGTTCAAAACATTTCTGTACAATCTTCTTAGCCCACAGATATACCCCGCATGCTTCCACACTTCTCTCAGTGTGCCGTTAATGTTCAGTGGTAGTTTAGCGAAAGAAAATGTCCTTGATAGAACAAGGACGGATGAATGATTAAGAACGCCAAGAATCTATTAGCTGAATTTCGAAATAGTTGGATGGAACGAGTTGAACCTCATTGGTCAATTTAGCTTTTCTATCTTATTCTAAATTATGGTTTCTGCAAATTGTGAGTTCGACTCTGGCATTCTCGAGAGTTTGCAGATATGGAGAGATAAAGCCAAATGATCACTTGTCTTCTACAGACGTTTAAGAGTTTTTTTTTTCCTCTACTTCCCCGTTTTACCTTCCAATCGACCGTGTGCAACGACCCAAATTGGTTGTTAGTTTTCTTTTGCGTTTTGGAAGTTTGATCGTATTGCATCGCATTTTTGTGTCTGATAATTTCACTTCGCCGTGTTGTTCAGACTTTTGGCCCTTCGACCTAATATTTTTTTTCTCTGGATTCTTTAAGCATATAATCCCCCCCCTTTAAATGTTTTCACTTGGAAAATTGGTTTTAAAAAAGTGTTTTAGGCTTGTAACTTTGATTGTAGTTTACCATTAAAAATGATTTTAAGTGTTCCTTGTGAACTGTAGCCATTTAGATACGTAACGAGCCCTTTGATTCTTTTTAAGGTGAGTGAGAATTGAACAAGAATTTTGGGAAAAGCAGCCAGGCCCCCATTTACTGGTAGATCAGTCCCGAGGGATGAGGAACAGCTGGGTTGGCTGGGGGCCGACTATTGCTCCCCAGAAGGATTCGAGCCGAGGTGGGCCTGAACGTGAATTTTGGTTTGTGTCGCTCACCACTACACCACGGAAACCCTTGCGTTCGTTATTATTCGTGTGTTACAGGGCGAGAGATTTTCGCTCGTTTTGCTCCGTCTCTTAACCTTGTATATATGTACAGTCTCTGCTTCTGTGTACACACACACACACACAACACAACGTTTCTCAAATGACTGCAGGATTTGTATATTTGTACAGCGTTTTGTGTGTACAGACGCACACACACACAACACACGTTTCTCAAATGACTGCAGAATTTGTGTATATGTACAACGTCTTTACTTGTGTGTGTACACACACACACACACACACACACACACACACACACACACACACACATAACACACGTTTCTCAAATTACTGCAGAATTTGTATACAGCGTCTTGTGTGTACAGACACGCACACACACACACACACACACACACACACACACACACACACACACACACACACGTTTCTTAAATGACTGCAGAACCATCTTGCATTCGCCCATTACACACACTAACAGCTGTAACTCTTTTCTCTTCATTCTTCTTCCTCCTCTTCACATTTTTTTAAATAAAACACAGAAGCGGAGATAGGGGAAGAGGCCTTCGTTTTCTTATTCAAATACTCGAGAGGAAGTCGACTCGACGCTTTCTCTCATTCACCAAGTTCCTCTCTTATTGTGGTTGATATTTTATGAGAAATTTATGGGTAAACTCAAATGTTGACGTAAGGAATGTTGAGTTTCTCTGGGGTTTCGATTTTCCTTTAATTACTTGACTGGAAGAATAAATCAGAATGTCGTAAGGACGACTGCTAAGGATTTTCTTTCGTATGGCTACATGTCTCGTCGTGTGAAATTAGAACCGCCTCGTTCATCCACAAAGCTACTCTTGTGACGTCTTTTCTGTACATTTCCTGGAACGTCATTTGAATGTAGATGATTAATGGGTAGAACTATATAGCGTTTGAAACGGGTCGGGTTGAGATTTGAACAAAGAAAAAGGAGGATATAGGATTCTTTATTGATAGTGTCTGACTTCGATCGTCATGAAAATCTGACTTTGATCGTCATGAAATCTGACTTCGATCGTCATAAAATATGACTTCGATCGTCATAAAATATGACTTCGATCGTCATAAAATCTGACTTCCATCGTCATAAAATATGACTTTGATCGTTACGAGATCTGACTTCGATTGTTATAAAATCTTATTAAAGACGATGCTAGAAACGGGTCTAATAATGTCATCTTCAGCACGACGGTACGACCTTTGAGTATGATGGTATGTCGAGGGCGGACCATCAGTGCTCAAGGGTCGTACAATGGGTGCTCGAGGGTCGCACCGTCGTGCTCAAGGGTCGTCAGTGTCGTACTCAGTGGCCGTGGCAACGAACTCGAAGATCATATACATAGATTTCTTTCAATCGGTTTTGCTTCCTTCAATATACGACTGACCTTATCGCTTCTTTCAAATTTTACGTCACATTTTCTTTTTTTTTTTTTCAATCTTACGCTACGTATCCTCGCACGAAAATGCGTGTGACGAACATTACTACGGTTTTATGCGTCTCAGGAGGCGAAGCACTCCTCCCCAGCGTCTTCGTCCCTCCTCACCACCACCTTAAGTCATCAGGACGAAGACACGTTTCGAAAACTTGTATAAAAAAAAAAGAGAAAAGCGTCTGCGAGGCAAGAGAAGACGAACCTCTCTCTCTCTCTCTCTCTCTCTCTCTCTCTCTCTCTCTCTCTCTCTCTCTCTCTCTCTCTCTCTCTCTCTCTCTCGGGCAGTTTATATCCGACGGAGACTCTTGTCATACCTCAGCACTGTATAATTTTCCTAGAGGAGCCGAGGTGGTGGTAAAGGCGTCTGACGTGCTCTCGACATAAGTCGCCTCCCTTTAACTCTGTCCCTGGTATTCATCGTCCTTCCCCTCCTGGATCTCTCGCGTCATAACCACACGTCGTTTCTCTAACTTGTCTATTATCATCGCCTTCGTCCACGTTACTCTCAGGTTCCCTCGCCTCTTCACCATTTGCCACCGAAGTCTTCATTCCTTGATGAAACGTATTTCCCATCATTTGCTTTATTCACTGTATTCCAGTAAATGCTTTCTTATAGTTTAAGGAAATGTATGATTTTTTCTTTAAACTTTTGCGAAATCTATAAATAAAAATTTTACGGTACCGTACATTTCTAGGGGGCTTTGGTTCGAACCCCAGTCACTGAGCAGGATGCTTGATAGTTTTTGTTTCTCATTACTATTCTGAAAGCTGATCACTGAATCACCTTGAGTTACACAGCCTTCACAACCTCTCCAAAACCTTAAACAGACTCTAAACGAACCCCTTACTTCACTTCATATTCAAATACCATAAAACGTATTTGATATGTACGATATTTTTTTTTTTTTCAAAGGCTTCATCGACTCTGTTCTTCAGCCTCGCCAGATCTGTCCCACAAGGCAGAGTAATGTGCCTCACGTCGCCAGCGGTTCTTAAAACAGCATTGTCCCGGAAGGCAGGTCTTACAGAGCGCACCTTGTTGACACGCGCACACGAGCTTACGAAGACCCCTCCCGCCCAAGACTGAGACACTCATTAAGCGTTAGGTATGGTCCCCTCTCCTTCCTAGAGCTCCTTGTTAGCGCACGACCGAGAGGTTTACCGAAGCTCTCGTGAACGCTAAGTGGGAGCTTGAGTGCATGCATCTTGTTCCCTCGTGGCCGCAAGACTTTACCGGAGGGCTCGCGAGGTCTAAATGGACGCGAAGTGCATATTGTTGTCTTAGGGGCGTGTGGCTTTATGTGTAGTGACTTTGCGGTGGGAGGAAGAGAAGCGAGGCCATCATATTCGAGGGAGACGTGAGGCTATCGTAGTCGAGGTCGGTGGTCGTGAGGCTATCGTAGTCGAGGTAGGTGGACGTGAGGCTATCGTAGTCGAGGTCGGTGGACGTGAGGCTATCGTAGTCGAGGTTGGTGGACGTGAGGCTATCGTAGGCGAGGTAGGTAGACGTGAGGCTATCGTAGTCGAGGTTGGTGGACGTGAGGCTATCGTAGTCGAGGTTGGTGGACGTGAGGCTATCGTAGTCGAGGATGGTGGACGTGAGGCTATCGTAGTCGAGGATGGTAGACGCGAGGGCATCGTAGTTGAAGTAAACTTGATGGGGTGTCGTAGGAGCTCTGTTCTCAGAAATATGAAATGACCCTTAAAAACGTCAAATCTGTGTAAAGTAGGAAATAATAAAGTAGAAAATAATTCGCGTCCAGTAGTTCGGTTCAGCAAACACTTAAGGATGCAAATTATTGTTTCCGTTCCTACAGATGGGCATAACCATTGATAAAAGGTGTTTGAAGCAACAAATTGCCTTCAGTTTGACGACAGTATCATTAAGTCAAACCTTGTAACTGTTTTTTGTATTTTTTTATTTTAACTTGAGTCTCGCTCTCTTGCAATATATCGTTGGTTTATCTCGCTATCAGACACTAAGGTTTAGATATCAGAGTTCGTACCCAGAGTACGTTTATTTGATCAACCTTCCTTCGACTCCCAGATGGACCATTAGCCTGTCATTGGGACCAGCATTCTTCTCCATTACAGTCCATCTGCGAACTTTCCCGTTGCACTTCGATTCCACAACGTCCGGTAGATTGTCTCCTCAGTGTCTCTCCCCCCCTCCGCTCCGTCTCTCTCTTCTAGGTCTTCCTTCAAGCCGCCATATGTGTATCTTTCATGGCACAAGACGCGCTGTCTCTCTTTCTCCGTATGTCTCTACGGTTTTCATCCTTTCCAAGTGTCCCGGCCCACTCGGTCATGCAGCTTTGGTTTCGTTCAACATTGGCAGTGTTCCAAGCTGCTGCTGTTTTTTTTCTTTAATCGTTTCTTCTTCCTCTTCTTCTGCATCAGCGTTCATTATCTAGTATTATACAGAGGGATCGCGTTCCTCCTCCTTGTCTGAATTGTCTATTCTTTTTTTTCATTGTTGGTTGATGTGTGGCTCTCTGCTCCACTTACGATGATTGGGGTGAGTACAGACCTAGGAATCTGTTTTCCCTCTTCAGTTTTTGTGTGGATATTTTGATGCATGACACAAGACGCGTGATATATTGTTTTAACCGTATTTCGATCTCCTTCAATAGCATGGTCTTGACCCTGGATGATACATTGTGCTGAGATCTAGTAAACGCTTTGTGCGAGATTAATCTTGGGTGTGTATGGTGCTAACAAGAACACAGTGTTTATGGTCGTCTGCCTCCATGTGTTGCACAGGAAATATCTTATTTGTCACCGATTTTGATACATTTGAATATCTCGTGACATGTGGACATCTGGTAACTGTAAGACTGAAAAGCTACCTATACAATATATATATATATATATATATATATATATATATATATATATATATATATATATATATATATATATATATATATATATATATATATATAACTATTAATAAAAGACCAGATAGTGGCTATTTTCTCTTTAGTAAATTTCCTATAACATCAGGAACTTACGAGTCGTTGTGTGGACAGAAAGAAAACGGTGCGAAATTTATGCCAATTCTTCTAAGTCAGCCAAGCTTTATTGCATCCATTTACCAATGTGCACGTGTCTTGGACCTCTGAATACGTAAATCTTGTGATTTATACATATCACGAA
The DNA here is from genome assembly GCF_036320965.1 of Panulirus ornatus. Taxonomy (NCBI): domain Eukaryota; kingdom Metazoa; phylum Arthropoda; class Malacostraca; order Decapoda; family Palinuridae; genus Panulirus; species Panulirus ornatus. Next base: position 13,650,812 of record NC_092240.1, on the reverse strand, counting down.
TGGTATGAATATTAGAACACCATGATTCATGTCGTACGTTTAAGCGGGTTGCAGTGAAGCAATGTATAGACCAAAAGAGAAAAATCATGGCATTCGAGTTCCAAGTATGATGCTAAATATTTACAATAAAGAAATCCAGTTCTCATGAGTTGCTGTCCATTATAGAGGTATGATATCTATACCGTACTACACCGTTTAGTTATTGAATAACCAGATAATGAATGGATGTAACTTCTCTTTATCACTACACGGAGGGTCATACTCAAATTCATATTGCCGTGAACTTTCGTGTATTGCCTTCACGAACACACACACACACACACACACAGGTCACAAGACTCAGTGACTTATGACCTTGAAGAGAACACTGTCGACACGTATCGTAACCCACTCCTGAGGTGCCACCATTATGTGACAACGGGGGGGCGACCGCCGCCGCTGCCACCACCCGTCTTGTGGTAATAACCCGATCGGCTGGCCAATATCCGGCACGCAGGAGGAACGCCACTTAACTTCATCCGGTGCGAGATTACGTCTCAGCGTCTGGGCCAGACTGACTGACTATATGCCAGGATATCTTATGAAATTTTTTTTCGTCCGGATTTTTTTTCTTTGTTTAAAACATTGAAGTACTACAGTTGATGTATATTTTTCACGACCCATTTTCTTTATGCAGTCATATATATATATATATATATATATATATATATATATATATATATATATATATATATATATATATATATAAATATAAATGACTTTCCTCGTTTTAAGACATGTAAGTAGAGTTGACTTATTTTTCAATGCCTTTTTTGCTATGTATATCGTCATAGTTGAATTTTTTTTATTTTATATTTCGATATTTTCATTTATCATTGGAAGTTGTAGGCTTTGTCAAAGGTTCATAGATTATGAATACACTCGGAGATGCATTGCAAACCATATCCATAAATTTGGATAGCTGATGTGTAGAACTGGGCCTGTAAAACGTCTACAGAAAGCGCCACTGTTGCAGATATTAAGAACTGGAGCTTAGAAGGAGAGGTGTTGTCTTATTGAACTTCGTATTGTGCAAATGTATAGAAAATGAAACGACGACCGACATCGTTCCATAGGAAATACTGTAAATGTTATTGCCATTTGTATACGTGTTGGTATTAGCAATCCGAAGATTTCGATACAAGAATAGACTGACGAGTAAGTGGGTAGTAATCCACCAGGGTCGTATTGTAAAGCGAGACCAGGTGTTACAGCCTTTGGAGTTAGTTACCTTGTACATCTGCAGGAGTAGGTCGTGTTTACATTCCTATCTGACAGCCATCATGGCTCTGCTGGTGGATAGGCCCAAGGCCCAAGTAACCAAGGAGTGGTAATGTAAACGAAGGGACGAGGTAGCTTTCCTCGTGTTGCATTCGTCCCTCCCTTTTTGACTTCACATACACACGTATACACTCCCTTCCACGCCTGGCGAGGATGATGCGCTGCGTTATATGGTAATAGTTTGTGTCCTGTGTATATTACTGACCTAATGAACGATCTGCTCTCCAATGCGTTAAAATAGTGTCGTGCGCACTTGCGTAGCGTTAGTGTCGTGCGTACGTGCGTAAACACGTGATTATCCTAACAGTCTTTACCGTATTCATCCGCTTTAGCTACATGTATTTCATACCAACCTTCCTCTTTACTTATTATCCTACTTATATACATTTATACTTTTATACCTTTCTTCCTACCTACCTACTTATAATCCCACTTCCATTTATTGTTACCTACCTACCTAAACCGACCTACCTACCGACCTCACACACCGACCTACCCACCAACCCACCTATCTATCTATCTATCAACTTACCTACCTTATGTCCTTCTTACTTACCTAATCTAGTTTTCATCGACGCATCATCTCAGAATCACGCCTCACGAGCCCGACAGCGACCAAGGTCAACTGTTACTGCTGCTGGCCATGACACAGCATCTCGCATGACCGACCAGCCCGTGTTTGTGGTGTGTGTGTGTGTGTGTGTGGTGGACCCTTCTTTCATCGGTGGCGGAGGGCACTGCTTATCTCTTTAGCGCTTGACGAGGTCCAGGAAGAGAGAGAGAGAAGAGAGAGAGAGAGAGAGAGAGAGAGAGAGAGAGAGAGAGAGAGAGAGAGAGAGAGAGAGAGAGATTAGGGGTCCAAGGAGTGGAAGGGAAACCGGAGCTCCAGAAGTTCGTGGGAGAAGAGGGAACAATACCACTTGAAGGGGAGAGGTCTCGACGTCACATCTCTTCATGGGAAACTTTGAGGCCTAGTTTTTCCCCATGAACTTTCCCTCGTCCCCGAACGACAAGACTGTACAGCAAATTACTGCTGAACTTGGACCGTGCCGGGATGATACTTTTCTCCCTCTCCTTAAAAATTCATAAGGAATTAATGCAGTTTTTTTTTTTCTATTATTCAAGTTTATCTCGAAACTTTCTGTCTATATTGCCAAACTTCTTTGGAGGGGAGGGAGTGGGGAAGAGGATTTAAAAGGTAATGAACCCAAGCAACCCCTCCTGGATGCATGCGAGCATGAAATTCAAAATGCTAAGGGTATGGTTGGATGGGGTTTATCTACCGAGTGCAGTGCACCCCCAGTAGAGCATGGGTCAGAGTCAGTCATAAGGCTTGCCAGGAGGTTATTGAACTCGATGAGTTTAGCAACAGGCGATCAGATTTCAGTTTACAAGTTGTCATTGTCTTGCTTAAGTTTCATTTTAACGGTCTTTTTTTTCTTTCTTGCACCTGTTTTTTATTCGTCTTTCTTCCCATCTTTCCCTATTTTCCTTTCACATCCTCGCTCTCTCTTTCTAATTTATTCCTTCCTGGTTTTCTCTTCCCAATTCCCGTTTTTAATACTCGACCAGAATCTCCTTTGTCCCATTATCATCTCCTCTTCCTCTTACCCTTCCATATCAATATCATATCTTCCTCTCTCCTTTCTCTTTCTTCCACACCTTCCTTTCCACCCCTCCTCCTCCTCCTCCTTCCTCCTCGACCCATTCCCATGACGACGACCTTCAGGGAACAAAGCATTAACGCTGGTTTTTCTGACCGGGTGACCTCCTCTTCTCCTCCCTCCCCCAGCGAACGCGGGTAAAGCGGCGAGATAGAAAACGGACCAAAATATACCGCTCATCTGGGACGTGATTCACGAGACCTCGAACATCAGAGGTCGAACCAGCGCAGTACAGCCGCCGCAGCTTTGGGGGGGAGGGAGATAACTGCGCCCGACACGGGGTAGTTCATGGCCCTCCCTCAGGCAGGTCTGATTGCCCTAGATTACCCTGTAAATCAGAACGCACGACATGGATTCTCATGCCGGCCGCCCCTGGCGACCATGGGTGTGTGTGTGTGTGTGGGCATGAATTTACGGCGTTCGAATGTTCGACTTCGTTTTCTTCGCTTCTTATCAATATAAAACCTTTCAAACTTGGGCGAATCCTCCAGAGAGAAAATGTGCGTCGTTTTTATTTCATAATCAGTAATGATATGCATTTTACGACGATGAATACATTTAGATTTCATTAAATTCCCGTTACAGAATTCAAGTCTTAAGCTCACATTCTATAGTTTCTCGTACCTCTCTTTCTTTTATTAATCTGTCGATTTTACTCAAAATGCTGTGAAGCCTTGACCTTTGCTAACGTCTTTGGCGTTTAGTTTTTGACACATGGCAGCTCCATTCTTCCAGGAGATCGATCATAATAGAATAGCTGGTCATTATTTCTGGTAGTTCATGCTGGTCAGTGTATATTATACAACCAACTTCCCTCCTCCCTTCGTCCGTGGAGACTAGGTCTAATGACTTCCCCGTACGTGGTTTAATGGTCTTTGATCTGCCATAAATATGCTCGTGGGTTGTGTAGCGATGATTCATGGCTAATGGTTTAATTGAGGATATGGCCTGTAATTCGTTTATAAGGGTCAGGGTTATATATATGTACTTTTTTTTCTTTTCAAACTATTCGCCATTATCCGCGTTAGTAAGGTAGCGTTAAGAACAGAGGACTGGGCCTCTGAGGGAATATCCTCACCTGGCCCCCTTCTCTGTTCCTTCTTTTGGAAAATTAAAAAAAAAACAAGAAGGGAGGATTTCTAGCCCTCCGCTCCCTCCCCTTTTAGTCGCCTTCTACGACGCGCAGGGAATACGTGCGAAGTATTCTTTTATATATATATATATATATATATATATATATATATATATATATATGACGTGAATATTTTTTTTTTTCTAGAAATTGGGAGAGAAACCTGATATGAAATGTTGTCATAGGAAGATATGGAGATGATCGAGTCTTGCTAGCAGGTTTTGTTTATTAAAAGTTTTCGAATTCTACAGCATTAGAAGGTCCAGTGCTGCTTGGCTTGTAAGCCTAGATTCTATAATCCAGTCCAATCCTTATCGAATTCTAATCACAGACTCGAAAACAAGCTTTATCAGACTTCAGAATCACTTTCTTTTACTTTTGGTAGCTGAAATTTTACTTTTAATTGCTGAAAGTGTTTGCATCATACTTAAATTTAATCATACGTATGTAAAGATTATATATATATATATATATATATATATATATATATATATATATATATATATATATATATATATATATCTTTTCTTTCTTTCTTTCATACTATTCGCCATTTCCCGCATTAGCGAGGTAGCGTTGAGAACAGAGGACTGGGCCCTTGAGGGAATATCCTCACCTGGGCCCCTTCTCTGTTCCCTCTTTTGGAAAATTAAAAAAAAAAGTGAGAGGGGAGGATTTCCAGCCCCCCGCTCCCTCCCCTTTTAGTCGCCTTCTACGACACGCAGGGAATACGTGGGAAGTATTCTTTTATATATATATATATATATATATATATATATATATATATATATATATATATATATATATATATATATATGACGTGAATATCTTTTTTTTTTCTAGAAATTGGGAGAGAAACCTGATATGAAATGTTGTCATAGGAAGATATGGAGATGATCGAGTCTTGCTAGCAGGTTTTGTTTATTAAAAGTTTTCGAATTCTACAGCATTAGAAGGTCCAGTGCTGTTTGGCTTGTAAGCCTAGATTCTATAATCCAGTCCAATCCTTATCGAATTCTAATCAGAGACTCGAAAACGAGCTTTATCAGACTTCAGAATCATTCTTTTACTTTTGGTAGCTGAAATTTTGCCTTTAATTGCTGAAAGTGTTTGCATCATACTTACATTTAATCATACGTATGTAAAGATTATATATATGTATATATATATATATATATATATATATATATATATATATATATATATATATATATATATATATATATATATATATATATATATTGTATAAAGCATGCCTGGCTCAACGAATAGAATTGAAACACTTTATCTTTCTTTATTCCATTATATTCCCCTGGTAAAGTACCGTGGGCAACTCCGCATTATACATCACGCGGGAGGACAGTCACATGGGTGTAAGTAAGGTGGCAATTCTCACTGCCTTTACCGTGAATAACACCGCGATATATCACAAGCTCTTGCCTCATTTCACGGCTTTCACTGTGTTTTGCTGTTTTTGTATCGCTGGCATGGGAATTTTATGGCTTGGCTAGGCACACGAGAGCCAACTTCATCTCTTCGCGAATTCACGTTTTGTATCATTAATGAATGTATATATATATATATATATATATATATATATATATATATATATATATATATATATATATATATATATATTATCCCTGGGGATTGGGGAGAAAGAATACTTCCCATGTATTCCCTGCGTGTCGTAGAAGGCGACTAAAAGGGGAGGGAGCGGGGGGCTGGAAATCCTCCCCTCTCGTTTTTTTTTTTTTTTCTTATTTTCCAAAAGAAGGAACAGAGAAGGGGGCCAGGTGAGGATATTCCCTCGAAGGCCCAGTCCTCTGTTCTTAACGCTACCTCGCTAATGCAGGAAATGGCGAATAGTTTGAAAAAAAAAAAAAATATATATATATATATATATATATATATATATATATATATATATATATATATATATATATATATATATATATGTATATATATATGTATATATATATATAGAATGTGTGTGTGTGTGTAGCATGACAGGTTCCCTCGTGTCAGCTCAGGATCACCATGAGCGTGTCCTGCACGTGTTTACTGTGTCTTCCTGCGTGTGCATCCTTTTTGCCGTCATTTTACGCGTCTTACGGACGGCGTAACCTTAATATATTTTGAGCGACGGCACGATGCTCCGGGTTAGGGACTGGACGGGCTAACCTTTGACCTTTGGCCCTAAAGGTTTGGGCGAGAGAGGTCACGTCATCACGGCCATTACCCGGGGTTGGGTTGGGTTTTAGGCCTGTCGGCTCGCCTATGGCCTGTCGGCTTTGCCTATGGCCTGTTGGCTTTGCCTATGGGGGTTTATTAAGGGCCGTCATCGTCATCAGGCCACAATCTACCCATGGGAATGTATAATTTCTCTCAGCTGTTACAGGTTGGTATTCGAAGGTCAAAGTACAAAATTTTCTTCCTGTGTGTGGCCGAGGCTAGACGCTAACCAAGAGTCGCCTTTGTCATCCGCGTGGGTTATACAGTTTTGCTAAAGGGGGTTTTTCCCTGCCGTTCTACTGAAGCCGATAAAGGTGTTGTTCGATGCTGTCGAGATGCAGGGTTATACAGTTTTGCTCAAGGGGGTTTTTCCCTGCCGTTCTACTGAAGCCGATAAAGGTGTTGTTCGACGCTGTTGAGATGCGCAAGTGGCTTCGAATGCCCGAGATGGGGTCGTGAGTGCGATCTTCCACAGTAGAAAATGCGAATTTAAAAGTGGAGCGTTGGAGTAATGCACTTCAGTCCCAGCTGACATTCTTGTAACCAGCTGTCATTCCTCAATCAGCTGACATTCTTCAACCAGCTGACATTCCTCAACCAGCTGAGAGTCTTATATTAAAGGTAAGATCCTCTAGCATGATGGTACAACCCCCACGTTACGATGGCCTTTCTCATAATGTGAGTTTCGGTAAACCTCGCGAGTTTATATTTGGTCCTCGCGATGCTTGGAATTCTTGCCTTTATGAGAGTCTTTCTTTTAGGTTTTAGATAAGGCCGCTGACATTCCTGGTCGTGTATTCTTGAGCACGACGTCACGAACGAACGAACTCTTTGAGCACGACGTCACGAACGAACGAACTCTTTTGAGCAGGACGTCACGAACGATCCCGTGAACTTCCCGTCACGAATGAACTCTTTGATCACGACGTCACGAACGATCCCTTGAGCACGGTCACGAACGAACTCCTTTGACCACGACGTCACGAACGAAATATCTCTGAGCACGACGTCACGAACGAACGATCTCTGAGCACGGCGTCACGAACGAAATATCTCTGAGCACGACGTCACGAACGAACGATCTCTTTGAGCACGACGTCACGAACGGTCCCGTGAACTTCCCGTCATGACCCTGGAACACAACGATAATAACCCTTTGGTATGATCTTTTTTTTCTTTCTTCTTTAAACCTGACCCTTAAATTAGAGATAAGGTGAAGTTCACGCCATCATAACCCCCAAAGGTCGTAACGTCCTGCTCATGGGTCGTACCGCCTTAATTGTCCAATTAGCGAAGCGCCCGACGATGACTTTTTCAGAGACGCGTCTTATCTTGAATGTGTGTGCGTCTTGTCTGTTAATTATATATATATATATATATATATATATATATATATATATATATATATATATATATATATATATATATATATATATATATATGTAATGTTTGGAGTAAGCTATGTGATATGTCACGCTGTCTCTTCCAAGGCTTTACGTTACAAGCCTTAGGTTACGATGGCCTTGGCCTTTGACCTCTCCTAGAAGGGTCAAGGTCAGACGCCATGTGACATCACCCGGCCCAAAAGACTTAACCATCTTGCTCGAGGCTCATACCATTAGTGTTCAAGTATTGTACCATCATGCTCAAGGGTTGTAACATTATGATCAAGGGTTGTACCATCATGATCAAGGGTTGTAACATTATGATCAAGGGTTGTACCATCATGATCAAGGGTTGTACCATCATGATCAAGGGTTGTAACATTATGATCAAGGGTTGTACCATCATGCTCAAGGGTTGTACCATCATGCTCAAGGGTTGTACCATCATGCTCAAGGTTGTACCTCAAGTTTTCGTTCAGTCATGTTAGAAGCGTAAATGCTGATCAAAGGAAAAGATTAATTTTCTTTACCTTTTTCGTACTGTGGCCAGACTTAATGTTTAGCATTTCTTTTATCTCTTTTCATAAGCAGTGATTTCAAACTGGCAGGTTTTGATTTTCGTTTTGGCCTTGTCGTTCATGGGTTCATTCATGGTGGCTTAAATGGGTCATGGGTATAGTTTTTACGTCATGCTTCGTGTGGTGAAATCCCTCTCTGGGGTCATGTTAGTTCATGCTGGTTTGTGTTGGCTGGCGCTCGATCGAGGACACGCAGGGTCGTGTAGACTCCTACTGCATCGTGTTGGGTCACGATGGGTCGTGTCGAGTCGTAGTGGTCATGTAGGTTCGTGGTATGTATCGTAAGTTCGACCATGGGCGTGTTGAACTGCTCGCTTTATGGAAAGGGTCGTCTCTGACCATAGTGGGTCGTATCGGTTGGACCAGTCGTAATGTGGCCATTCGGGTCATACCGGATCAAACAGTCTCATTTTTACTCCCCTGAAGACATAGAAGAAGGTCGTATTAAGTCAACCTGTAGGACGTATTAGGTCGACCCGAGTCGTCATTTGGTCATTCATGTCATGCCGGGTCACGTGACGTGGTGACAGGTTCGTCTTGTATCGAGGGAAGGCAGTGGTGTGTCGTGACCCGTCATCCTGCGACGAACTGATCCGAAACCCACTTCTGGGGTCGTGTTTGCTCGTGTCGCGTCGTACCTCAGGGGTCGCGGTAGGTCCACGGCGACCTAGAACCCGAGCTTTTGAGGCTCGATGTGTATATATATATATATATATATATATATATATATATATATATATATATATATATATATATATATATATATATATATATATATATATATTCCTATGAGTCCACGGGGAAAATGAAACACGAAAAGTTCTCAAGTGCACTTTCGTGTAATAATCACATCATATATATATATATATATATATATATATATATATATATATATATATATATATATATATATATATATATATATATATTGTACTCTCGTGACCTCGTTGACCTGATTCCCGTTCAACTATGGATTACACCAGTCTCTCTCCTGTTCAGGCGGACGTGTTAGGTGAGAGAGAGAGAGAGAGAGAGAGAGAGAGAGAGAGAGAGAGAGAGAGAGAGAGTAGCGTGATGAATGTAGCAAGAATCACGTTAGCGTGATGAGGATCTCTAACGTCTCACAGCAACGAGGAAGACGGAGTTACCAAAGTTGTTTATCCTTTCGTACATGCTGATCATAGGATAAGATTATTCTTTTATTTTTCGTGCTGTGGCCAGACTTGATGAATAGCATTTCTTCCTTCCTTATCTCTTTTCATTATCAGTGATTACAATATGGCAGGATATCATTATCTTCACCAGCAGTTGCAATAAAGGAGGACACAGAGTCTCTGGAAAGCAGACGAGGAACGTCACAAAAATTGACGGTATTGGATAGACGAGTCGATGTGGAGCGTCAACATGTAGGGAATGAGGTCGAGTTTGCCCATCTGGAGGCCCCTGAGGGAGGTAATAGGTTTTGGGGCAAGATGAAAAAGTTGACCTCGAAACACAACTGATGTGAGTAGCAAGATAGGGAATACAAGGGTTTGGACAGTGGTATTGCAAGGCTCAGACTTGAATGACGTACGAGAAAGCAGACTTTGATTACGTACGAGGGAGCTTACAGGAAGAAATAACACTAGCAGTGGAAGGGGAGTATTGCTAGTGATAAACAATGGAAGATCAATATTGCTACTGATAAGCGATGGAAGATCAATATTGCTACTGATAAGCAATGGAAGATCAATATTGCTTCTGATAAACAATGGAAGATCAATATTGCTACTGATAAACAACTAGAAATCAGTATTTCTACTGGTTAACTTGTAGAGTGAGAGATTTGTGATATAGTGAGTAAAATAAGAGTGCAGGTCGTACAACGAGTAATGAGGGACTTCGAACAGTCCATATGGTAACTATTGAATAGGAGGACGCAATGATAGACTGAAGAATACTTCGAGTTATTGCATTACTGTAGAAAGGTGAGAAAAGTTAATGAAATGCTTTCAGTTGATTGTTTAGAAGCGGAGATGTCTGGCATGTGGCAGAATTTTGATCAATAGGAACGTAGATAGTTCAGTAAGACTTTCAGTACTCGGGGAAAGTTGTGGACAACAATCTAGGCAAAAATGAGTTCCGCGGTAAAAATAGTTCAGAATGTTTGATACTCAAAGAAAACGCTTTATAGATTGAACAGAGATAGAACTTTGATTCGTCTTTGTTACTTGCATTCATCTTATTTTGGAGGGGTAAATAATACCATGAGTTATGAGTTCAGTATTCTTGTATGAGTAGTATATTGTGGGGAAGAGAATAGGAAGACGAGGGTGAGTTAATTCAGGTGAAGAGTATGATGCATGGAATGGTGGACAAGGGTGAGAGTGTTGGGTCAAACCAGAGTAAGTTACTGTAAGGAAGAGTAGGCCAGGACGAAGAAGCTGATAGATATCTCAAGTAAGATTTAAGACATCTAGAAGGGGCAGGATGACGAGTGGGAAGAGTAAGACATCTAGAAGGGGGCAGGAGGACGAGTGGGAAGAGTAAGACATCTAGAAGGGGGAAGGAGGACGAGTGGGAAGAGTAAGACATCTAGAAGGGGGCAGGAGGACGAGTGGGAAGAGTAAGACATCTAGAAGGGGGAAGGAGGACGAGTGGGAAGAGTAAGACATCTAGAAGGGGGCAGGAGGACGAGTGGGAAGAGTAAGACATCTAGAAGGGGGCAGGAGGACGAGTGGGAAGAGTAAGACATCTAGAAGGTGGCAGGAGGACGAGTGGGAAGAGTAATTTCGAGGAGGAGTAAAGGCACTCGTGTGTGTGTGTGTATAAATACGCTTGTCATACATCCCTGTAAGCCAGCCATCAGAACTGGTTTACTCTTCAGCATTAGACATTTTTTTGAGTAACTGGAAACATTGTTTCCAACGGATGGTAACAGGTGATTGGGGGTTGATGATGATAGCCTTGATATATACACCCCAAGGTTAAGTAAAAGAAGAGAGGCGAAGGTGATCTGAGAGCCTTTGGTAAATGGAGAGAAGATCAAGTCTAGGATGTAGAGACGGTGATAAGGTATATATACTCCAGTAATATGTAATCCCAGTTCACTGTAGGTCGAGGACAGGAACATAAGGATAGAATGGGTTCGTAGAATTAGAGCGGTAGATGTGAGTGACCTGTCGAAAAAGAGGAGTGTTGTTTGGATGAAGAAATCAGGTGTGAGTATTGCTTTTCTTTTTTCATCCGTCACACACACACAGACGGAAGCTTCATTACGATGGTGTACAGCCGAGTGGAGAGGATTGTGGCGTGTAGGTGAGAGGGTGGTGAAGATTTTTTAGTGTGGTTGGAAGTACAAGTAGGGGTGAAGGGGTGAAGGGGGAAAGACAGCGAGCCGGAGAGGCTTAGAGAGGCTGTCTATGAGTTCGTTGAGGGTCGGGGGGGGGGGGGGGGGGTAGATGGTGCTAGAGGAATGTGTGTGTGTGTGTGTGTGTGTGTGAGAGAGAGAGAGAGAGAGGGTGAGAAAGGGGCCAGATGAGGATATTCCCTCAAAGGTCCAGTCCTCTGTTCTTAACGCTACCATGCTAATGAGGGAAATGGCGAATAGTATGAAAGAAGAAATATATATATATATATTGTGATCAAATTTTTGAAATTGATATTCGCATGTCAGTGCTTCGATATAGTCCCATGGCCTGTTGTAAAAGGCATTTAGAAAAAAAAAAATCTAGTGGCCCCGCGATTGTCAGTAGGAGCGACTGGTTGGGGGTCGGTTGTTATCTCCGGGAAGGATTTTGTGTCAGTGTTTTCACGACCCTCTTGCTCCAGGCTGGGGCTGGTTTGTGACCGAAGTTTTGAGCGGTGGAGCATGAGCGTTTGTTTGCACAAGTGTGGCTTCTGTGAAGGGAACTTGTTGGTTTAGGTCAGAAGTGTGTGGGAAGCTTGAATTTTCTCTATTGTTCGCGAGAATATATATATATATATATATATATATATATATATATATATATATATATATATATATATATATATATATATATATATATATATTGTGTTTGTGAAAGTGACCTTAGGCAAGGCTGCATCATCATCATCATCACTTGGCGAAAGAGAACGCTGACATTCTCGTCAAGAAATTCCTTGCTCCGGGAAAGTATTCATTTCCCCTCATGTCTGACTGTATTGGAGTCAAGAAGGCGCAAGAGCCTTAATAAAAAAAAGGGCCCTGGTTATATATATATATATATATATATAATATATATATATATATATATTTATATATATATATATATATATATATATTTATTTATTCATTTTGCTTTGTCGCTGTCTCCTTGCGTTTGCGAGGTAGCGCAAGAAAACAGACAAAAGAAATGGGCCCAACCCACCCCATACACAATGTATATACATACACGTCCACACACGCAAATATACATACCTATACACCTCAATGTACACATATATATACACACACAGACACATACATATATACCCATGCACACAATTCACACTGTCTGCCTTTATTCATTTCCATCGCCACCTCGCCACACATGTAATACCATCCCCCTCCTCCCTCATGTATATAATATATATATATATATATATAATATATATATATATATATATATATATATATATATATATATATATATATATATATATATGTTCGGGTAGTCACTCGTTTACCAAATGGCGTGTTAGCTTCGTCTCTTCGTTGGATATCAATTGACTGTTACATATCTTTCTTGTATCTCCCCTAATGATGTGATCATTACACGAAAGTGCACTTGGGAGCTTAGCCGTGTTTTATTTCCCCGTGGACTCTTAGGGAATATATATATATATATATATATATATATATATATATATATATATATATATATATATATATATATATATATATATATATATATGTATATATGGTAAAGTAGACACGTAGTCTCTGTCTCGTTCGCTAACGCCGGTGAAAGTAACCTTTACCTCTCCGTGTAGTCTGATGCTTCCGGGTTAATGATCACCTCCACACTCCTTCCGGGGTCCTCTCACGCTCTAAGCAAACAGTAGCCAGCTGTGAGGCAGCGTTCCTGTTTGGTTAGCACACAGCCTGTCTACATGGCCGTGAGGAGAGTGTCTTTTATTTCATTTATTTTTTTTTTTCCTTATGGACTGTGATCGTTCACATATTCATACCACGAATAGTTTCATGCATAATTTAGGAGGTTTGAGGGTGGGTTTCTTGAGGGGGGATCACTCGGCGAATCCGTGGGAGGGAGAACGGCGGGAGGAAACGTTCGTCATGCATTCGTAAACGTTCCATCAAGCCCAGAGGTATTGTTTGGGGGAGGGTGCGGTGGGGGAGGAGCGGTTGTGTTATTGTTTTGCTGTAGGTCTTATTTAGTATCATTTCGCTTGGATAAACAGTGGGAGGTGGGAGGCTACTGTGGGTCTCGAGACGCATCATGAATACGTATTGCATGTGGACGACGTTACGTACAGTCTTGAAAAAGTTTTCCGATTTGATTATTGCGAAATTTTCTTGAATTCAGAGACAGTGGAGGACACTTTTACCTATCGTTCGCTTGGAACGCAGCCTCAAAGCTCCAAGAACCCCCAAAAGGTTCTTGATTTCCAATATATCTATCTATCTATCTATCTATCTATCTATATATCCCTGGGGATAGGGGAGAAAGAATACTTCCCACGTATTCCCTGCGTGTCGAAGAAGGCGACTAAAAGGGGAGGGAGCGGGGGGCTGGAAATTCTCGCCTACCATTTGTACTTTTCCGGGAAAAGGAAAAGAGAAGGGGGCCAGGTGAGGATATTCCCTCTAAGGCTCAGTCTTCTGTTCTTAACGCTACCTCACAGATGCGAGAAACAGCGAATATGTATGAAAAACAATATATATATATATATATATATATATATATATATATATATATATATATATATATATATATATATATATATATATATATATATATATGAACCCCAGGACTCTTTTTCTGAGGGGGCTCACGTGGCTTCATTCAAGGCTGCGCTTCTTCCAGTAGCATGGGAATGATCGACTACTTTGGAGTGAAAAGTTCCTTGACGAGTTTGTATCCCTCGTCTTTTCACTCCCGGTATAACCACCTCGTGTAAGCGGACTCAGTCTGCATTAGAGTTGCTGTGAGGCCGTATCATTATCAGTACAGTGTCGTCTCAAAGAACTTCTTGCTCTATAAGGGTTCACATTAACTTGCTACTGGAAATAGAGTAGAGTTGGCACTCTGGAGCTACTGGAGAGAAAGAAGAATTTGTGACAGCAGAACTCTTTAAGGAGGGATATATATATATATATATATATATATATATATATATATATATATATATATATATATATATATATATATATATATATATATATAAATGAAACGGTAAATGGTGACACAATACAGTTTTAACAACTTGTCGTATAGTTGGGTCCTACGAGTGCATGAGTCCTTCATATCGTCGGAATTAGTGCAATTCGGTATTTGAATACACTAAAATAGGTGCTTTTACACACACACACACGCACGCACGCCTTTACCATTAGTTAACTAGTTACTGTTATGCCCTCCCAGTTCCGTAACTTCTGTCATACATCACTTGTTTATTGTCGGCCATAAACCGTTCTTTATTTATTCATTCGTGTACTACACACCCACACAGTGTTCCAGCATTCCCCGTTTCCCCATATAGAAACACAAGAGCTCTCCATGTATCCTCCTCCTCCTGTATAACAAGTACAGTGTAGCCAGCGTGTACACGTAACAGGCACCCGGGCTGTTGAGGTCTCTCGTGGTACTACAGGGGAGGAAAAAAAAGAATAAACTCCCGAGTCTGAAGAACACTTGGAAGCTCCTCTCTCGAGACCCTTCCATGACGGTGCACTTGGCAGGTCCTCTTCGTAAGAGTAGGTTATTCTACGTAGAAGGGGAAGACCCCGGAGTCTTCAGCATTTGAGCATGTTTCCACTCTCGGATGACGTAGAGAGGCTGTTGAGTATTGAGAGACTAAAGCCTCTCCTCTGCCGTGATGTGGTTGTGGCGCTCCGGGACCTAATGCAGCATTGAGACTAATTCCTCTCGGTTGCTATAGCGTGGTTGTAGAACATTGAGACAAATTAGTCTTGTCTACTGTTGGTTCTTAGCAGAGCTTCGAGACTTGATTCCTTTCAGCTGATGTGGTTTATAGAACACCGAGTCTAATTCCTTTTCGCTGATTGTACGTTGGCTACAGATTATTACGGCTAATGTGTGTCTCAGGTGATTGTAGATCAAGGAGGCTAATTACTCTCAGCTTGGGTGGCTTCAGGGCTTTGAGTCTAATTCTTCTCTTGGACTAATTCCCGTCGAGTAGAGTGGTTATTGATCACTTAGACTAATTACTCTCGGCTACTGTAGGATGGTTATAGTCTTTCTTTTCTTTCATACTATTCGCCATTTCCCGCATTAGTGAGGTAGCGTTAAGAACAGAGGACTGGGCCTTAGAGGGAATATCCTCACCTGGCCCCCTTCTCTGTTCCTTCTTTTGGAAAATTAAAAAAAAAAACGAGAGGGGAGGATTTCCAGCCACCCGCTCCCTCCCCTTTTAGTCGCCTTCTACGACACGCAGGGAATACGTGGGAAGTATTCTTTCTCCCCTAACCCCAGGGATGGTTATAGTCACGTAGTCTAATTACATCAGCCAGGATGGCTATAGGCGGTACAAGCTTTATGACGTGGTTGATGAACTAAGTCCCTTAGAATAAAGAAATTCATCTTCAAATTATGGACAGATGTAGACTGTAAGTTGCAGTTGATAGATCCCGTTCTTAAAGCGGGTAGAAATTCGCATCAAAGTTATTGAAAATTTTATAACGGAGTATGTATTCTAGGGCCAGTACGCTTTTAGCTTTTATCATAAGGTCTCGGAGAATCTTGTGTACTTTTATTGGGCACATAGAACATATCCAGCCAGACCTTATGGATATCTTGCATATATATAATGCATGATTATGTATGGCCTTCTGGTGGTTTGCGTGACATAATCAGTCTGTTTTATACCGTGCCATCCGGTAAAAGGAGCTTATGTATCCTTGAGATGAAGACGTTGTGTGTGTGTGTGTGTAAGACATTGGATGGAATAAACGGAAAAAAGATAAACTAGGCAGAAGCTTAGAAGACAGATTTAGAGAGACAGACAGACAGACAGACTGACACGCACAAAAAGGGACAGTTTTATTTACAGATACGTATAGATCAGAAGGCAAGGAGAAGGGAGCGATTGATCCCCCCCTCCCCCACACACACACGCACACACACACACGCGTCACACGTTTGACATCCCTCGCCTCACAGTTGATCAGTTCCTCAAACATTTACATGGGTCATAAATAACGTCTCCGAAAACATGAGACATTGCACCTCATGCCTCGTAAAATGCAAGGTAATTGTGTTAATGTGTCTCGCTGTAAGAATGATTATCTTTTTTTTACGTAGTCGGATTAAGACTGTAATTATAAGATGCCGCCACGTTGTCCTAGACGGGGATATAAACACAGCGTTGTGGTATTAGATCCAGGAGGAGGAAGAGATATATAGGTTCTTGTTTTTCTTTTTCCCCTCTCTGTTCCCTTTATTTTTCTCCTGTTCCTCCTCCTCCTCCTTCCTTGCCTCATCTCCTGCTCATCTCATCCCCCTTATTCCTCCTCCGTCATCATCATCTTTGCCCTTCTACCTGCCACTCTCATTCCCCTTATGCCTCCTCCTCCTCCTCCTCCTAATGATCATCTGTACCGAGAAATATCATGTCATCACTCGTTGTCGTGGGACCCAGATACAACGAAGCTCTAGTTCTCTCTCCGATATATTACGGCAGTGAACTCATGGGTGAGTGTTGACCCAACTAGTGGCATGTAGGAGGAGGTGCGCACCCCACCCATCTCTCTCTCTCTCTCTCCCACCCTCGCCTCAGTGACCGAGTCAGCACAACGACCTCTCCCGTCCACTCGCAAGAGGCCGGGGTCATGGATGTGATGTGAAGGAGTGTCTTATGCATCAGTTCTGATAGAAGGCTTTTGTGTCAAGCGTTCAGGACGTGCCCGGGTGGTTTAATGTATATGTGTGTGTGTGTGTGTGTGTGTGTGTGTGTGTGTGTGATTACTCTAGGGTTGATTTCCTCGAAAGAGTCCTGGTGTTAACCAGGATCTTTCTAAGGGATCTTGTGGCCCAGGGCTGTGGTGCTTCAGTAGCAGGGAAATGTAGACTCATTTGGAGTGATGTCGTTAGCGGAAATGTACTACCAGTTATGCAACCTCGCCAAAGGCGTGTGTATATATATATATATATATATATATATATATATATATATATATATATATATATATATATATATATATATATATAATTGTTTGCCGTTTCCTGTGTTAGCGTAGAGGTAATAGCGTCAAAAACAGAGCGGTACTAAAGAAAACAATATCCTCATCTGGCTCCTTCTACTGTTATTCACTTACCATCTCCATCCTGGAGTTATCATATTAGTATTCATATCCCTTTAGTTCATTCTCGACTTGCAACACAAGACGCATGTCTTAGAACCTGCTGGTAAAGTGCATCATGGTGATGCGCGTCCCAAATTCGCAGCCTACTTCACGAATAGATCTGACGAGATGGGGGTGTGTGTCCCGCGCAGGAGGTGGTCTTAAAGCGAAGGCGTGCGGGGCTATCCTCGAAGAGAGTGAGAGAAAATCAGGCCATGATGTTAATGTACGAACCAGGGTGCCGTCGTAACTGCGTTGTGTGTGTGTGCTGTTTACTTAACCTCTGGTGACGTGAGTGTGTCAACCTCCTGGTGATGAGTGTTTGTGAGTGAGCGAGTTCCCTGTGTGTGTTCATCTTGTGTTTGTGTGTGTGGATATGTGTGTGTGTGTGTGTGTGTGGTGTGTGTGTCTGTGTGTGTGTGTGTATGCTGTTTACCTCTGGTGAGTGTGTCAACCTCCTGGTGATGAGTGTTTGTGAGTGAGCGAGTTCCCTGTGTATGTTCATCTTGTGTGTGTGTGTGTGTGTAAGGCCTTTACTGAATATGCGTGTTGGTATGTGTTTGTATATAATGTGTTTGTGTGTATATGGTGATCTCGGGTCATTGACTCGCAGTATGTAATTAAAGTCCACATAATCGCTTGCAAATGAAAAGAAATTCTGGGTCAGATCTTTTTTTAAGTGTAATGGGAAAAGGGATGATCACCATAAAGAAAGTTTTACAGAAATATTGGAAGTAAAGAATCGATTACTATTTTGATTATTGATTTTATGAAATTCATATTAAATGTGAGACAATCATAAATAGATTATTACTATTAATATATTTTGAATATTGATTTTATGAAATCCATGATATTGAATGTGTAAGACAATCATAAATAGATTATTACTATTAATATATTTTGATTATTGATTTTATGAAATCCATATTAAATGTGTAAGACACTCATAGATTATTACTATTGATAAATATATATCATGTATCTTACAATACAGACTTGACATCCACAGCTAGTTTTGATGCGTTGGCTAAGTGCGCAAATTGTCTAAAAAATTCTAAGCGTCAGGTTCGGAATATATATATACAAGGACACTCATGATTTCAGCTTCGCGCCAACTACCACGAAGCATCGATTCAACAAGACGACATAGGGTGGAATCGCTACCCGAGTTGGCATTCGTGCTCTGGAAAGCACCGTGCTTTTCAAGATACTGCCTGACTTTATCCAGATGTTTGTAAACAAAAGATTGTGTTGTGTTTTTAGTGTAATATTTTTTTTACGTCTGTTTCCGTCTTATGATCCAGGAGCTTTGTACATTTACATTTTTTGACGCTCGTGTTTACAAAGATCCAATTCCTTGTCGCGTAATTTATTTTTTTTTTTTCATAAAGTTTGTCCTGTGTTCTTTGGCGCCCAGTACCCTGGCCAGAGTCAACCAGATATCGTTACAGTTTAAGAAGAAAAAGAAAAAAAAAATTGAAAGATAAGAGGGGATCCAAAAAAAAAAAGCTAGGAAAAAAAAAATACAGAAAGAAGCGATTTGGGCCACGAACTCTCAACTCTCTCTGGAGCTTAGTAGATTAAGTTGGCTGGGTGGGATTGGGGGGGTTGGTGGGTGTTGGGGGGGAGGGGGTGCGCAAGATGGCACTAACCATCAGACGGGAATCTTCAATAAAAGTTCCCAAACGAGAACCTCCGTTGTTGCTGCTGTTCTTATAAACAGCCGTTCGGGGAAAAAACAAAAAACGGATGGAAGGAAACCCACCCCCCCACAGCCTCGCGGGGAGAGACCCTTATTGGGGCGAGGAATCGGAGAGGCTTTTGGAATTCAGGAGACGATGGAGGAGGTGTAGAATAGAGAGAGAGAGAGGGAGAGAGAGAGAGAGAGAGAGAGAGAGAGAGAGAGAGAGAGAGAGAGAGAGAGAGAGAGAGAGAGAGAGAGAGAGAGTATTGCATGAGACGAGAGGAACAGGGCGTGGAGAGAGGGTGTTATATTGTGGAAAAGATGTTCAGTTTTTAGGTGGGAAATGATGATGATGATGATGAATGGAAAGATTAGAATGTGAAATTCGAAAGACGACGACGAAGTGAAAGAGGAGGAGGAGGTCATTGCCCTGGCTAGCTCCTTACCTCTCGTCTTACCCCTGGTCCAGTGGCGGTGACAGAAGAGCTTTGAGGGGAGCCCTCCTGGTTTATTGGTGTCCAGGAAGGTGTGGTCGAGGGAAATGGAGAGGGTGGGAGAGTGTTCTTAAGACCCCCCCACAGGCATTCTCGTTGGGTCCCCTAGGCCACCGCTTGCCCTCGAGGCGTTCACATTCTCTCGAGACGTTCACATACTCTTAAGGCGATGGCATACTTTTAAGGCGTTTATATACCCGTAAGGGCGTTCACATACTCATTAAAGGCGTTCACGTAACCTTAAGACGTTCACACAATCTTGGGACTTTTACACACACTCATAATACGTTCGCATACCTTTGAAACGTTCGCACACTCTCGAGACGTTCACATAACCAGTCGAATCCCTTCACACACCCCCTTCAGACGTTCACATACTCTCTTGAGACGTTCACTTGCCCCAGAACGTTCACGGAACTCTTCAACTCCCTCCAAGACGACATCCCTATACTGGTGTTATCAGTGCAGCCGTCAGCACTTCCTTGGCGACTGTGGACATTCTGAGTAGAGGGACGAAAGTTTTAGTGACGCTCGTCTCTCTCTCTCTCTCTCTCTCTCTCTCTCTCTCTCTCTCTCTCTCTCTCTCTCTCTCTCTCTCTCTCTCTCTATCTATATATCTATCTATCTATCTATCTATCTCTGTAATTGATATTATCCCTGTGTATTTTCTTGCTCATGTCTCCTCAACATGTACTCTCTTCGTGGGGGTATACTTCATTGTAATGATACACGTGTCGATCAGATTCATCTATCGTATGTTTGAATTATTAACTTTTATCATTTCTCTCCCTCTGTGTATAGCCTACCCATCCATCACGGATATCTTTTATATAAACTATTTTGTTATTAGTCTACATCATATTTACATAAATATATTTTCTTTTTGGCGTTACCAAATTTCTGAAATCCTTATATCATTTTCATCATGTATTCTTTTGTATATATTTTTCCCCCCGCCAACTTCACCACGACAGCCAGATCTTGAAATCCTGTTCTATATAAAAAGAAATTTTCTGCCATCGCTCTATCTCGTGGTCCTACGGGAATGTGTGAATGTACGTTGGCGCATTGCATGTTCTCAAAGCCAACGGATTGCCCTGATCTCGCCTGCGCACGCGCGTTTGGTCTTTTGTGCTTGCATTGCGTGCTGTTTCACGTGGTCAAATAAAGCGTGGGTGCCACTTGCGTGCGTCATTGTACACACTGTAAATCTTTTTCGGTGCCATTAAGAGCTGTATTCCCTAATGGAACGAACAGGTGGTAATGATCGATTCACTCTTGACGTATTGCTCAAAAGCACTTGAAGCACTCGAACAAGCCTATATTTTTAAACCTTAAAAGAAAGTCCCCAATTTCTTCGTTGCATTAATCTGAGTAATGGTGTAGGCTTTCGCGGTGGGTTTAAGGAATTGGTAAGATTTTTCGTTTGTCTATTTTTCTTTTCTTTTTTTGACTACGGTAGATTTTACCGTTGGAGGCCATGATACAGTAATTGTGCCATT
Source organism: Panulirus ornatus (assembly GCF_036320965.1). Classification (NCBI taxonomy): domain Eukaryota; kingdom Metazoa; phylum Arthropoda; class Malacostraca; order Decapoda; family Palinuridae; genus Panulirus; species Panulirus ornatus. The sequence continues at coordinate 13,629,289 of NC_092240.1, read as the reverse complement.
AACTTATGAGATACATTAAACCACGCTGAAGTTAATGAGGTTCATGAAATTGTGAGGTAGAGAAAGCACTCGAGTTAATAGCATTCGTAAACTTGTATTTGAACCATACGAATTTACGACATTCGTTGAATGGTGATAGGTGACCTACACGTTTTGATGAGATTCGTAATCTCATTAAATGCATTAGCCACACCATTTATTGAGACTCGTAAACTTGATATAAAAACCAAACGAGTTAACGAGATTGGTACGCACACGATGCATAAACCAAGCGAGTTAACGAGGGTCGTAAACTTGATACATAAACCACACTAAGGTAACGTGATTCGTAAGGCTGAGACACGAAAACCACGCGAGTTAATGAGATATGGGAACTTTACGATAAGTAAACCACACGAATGAACGAGATTCGTAGACTTATCAATACATTAACCACACGAATTAACGAGATTCGTAAACTTGTCTGTACATTAACCACACGAATTAACGAGATTCGTAAACTTGTCTGTACATTAACTACACGAATTAACGAGATTCGTAGACTTATCAATACATTAACCACACGAATTGACGAGATTCGTAGACTTGTCTGTACATTAACTACACGAATGAACGAGATTCGTAGACTTATCAATACATTAACCACACGAATTAACGAGATTCGTAGACTTATCAATACATTAACCACACGAATTAACGAGATTCGTAGACTTATCAATACATTAACCACACGAATTAACGAGATTCGTAAACTTGTCTGTACATTAACTTCACGAATTAACGAGATTCGTAAACTTTATACATTAACCACATGAACTAACGAGATTCGTAAACATTATACATTAACCACATGAATTAACGAGATTCGTAAACTTTATACATTAACCACATGAATTAACGAGATTCGTAAACTTGTCTGTACATTAACTACACGAATTAACGAGATTCGTAAACTTTATACATTAAACACATGAACTAACGAGATTCGTAAACATTATACATTAACCACATGAATTTACGAGATTCGTAAACTTATTCTACCTAAGATATATGTAATCTTTGGACTTATGAATCAAAAGATTAAGTTGTGTTCGGTTAGGTTGTGTTAGGTAAGGTTGTGTTCAATCTACGTTAGATTTTGTAGATTACTTCAAGTTAGGTGAGGCCAAGTTAGCTCAGGTTACGTAAGTTTCGGTTAGGTTTGTCATACTAGGTTAGATTAAAATCCAGCTAGGTTGTACCGAGGTTAAGGAAGAAGATCCTTATTTCGTCAATAGTGAAAGAGTAAAACATTGGGAACAATATCGAACTGCCTTGATTAATACTACAGGTAACACCAGATTAATCTTTCACCAGATCAATCTACGTAGGCTGGTCGAGGGGTGTGTATGACTGTGTTTATTTAATCGTATCTTTTGTTTATATCTTTCACTCGTGGTTTCCCGCATTAAGCGAGGTAGCGCCAGGAAGAGCGGAAGAAAGGGCCCTCATTCGCTCGCATCCTGTTATGTGTAGATATATCCCGAAATGTGTCTTGTATATTTATATACATAGTTGCTGTCTTTATACAAACATACTTAGGCGTATGGTTTAGATTATATTCTTTATTTGCTGTGTGTGTGTGTGTGTGTGTGTGTGTGTGTGTGTGTCTGTCTGTCTGTCTGTCTGTCTGTCTGTGTGCGTAATTGTTAGAAGTTATTTAATCCCATGACCCATTTTGCGTGGCTTCTGCCACTTCATGGCAGCGCTACAATCGGCATCGGGGAAATTATGAAACTCCTCCAGGATGAAAAGCTCGTGGACGAGATTGTGTTCTCTTACGTCCAGTAACTTCTTTTAACTCTTGGTGTCACTACTGCATACAGGATGTCCGGCAACACCTCTATCTTGAAATACCTTCCCGCCCCAATGGGGGGTTCACCTAACCTTGCTCCTACGCGATACGCGCCACGGAGATACAAGTAACTCTATCATTAACGGGGCGCCAGGGTTTTATACATATAATGTGGATGGTTGGGTGTTTGGGTGCGCGTGTACGCGCACGCGCCAGCTAGGGCACGTGCATGGATGCGTGTATGTGTTGAGGGCGCTGCAGGGTCGGCCATCATCGACCACCTGAGAGAGAGAGAGAGAGAGAGAGAGAGCGCCAGCAACGTATTGACACCCAGATACTGGCTACTCCACCCCCCCCCCAAGGTCACTACTATTTCCTAGTAGTGCCCACGCACCGACGGCCAAACTGGAATTTTTCGTAGCGATTTTGATCAATATATACCCCCCCCCCCCTTCCACCGAGCCCTTCATCCCTTCCCTTCCCTTCCCCCTGTTCGTGTGTGAGGGGGGCCAGCCCTTGTCAAAGTTTCATCACCTGGTCCCATCGTCGATATGTCGACCTAACCTCCGGCAGCAGTCAGGAGGGGAGGGCAGAGCACTCGCTGCTATTCGACCACCGTATCATTCTTTTTTTTTTTAATGTACGTACGGTAGACTTTACACAATCCCGACGCGACACGACGAAAACGAGATCATGCGCTGACGCATGGAATGGTTCTACCGTAACGCACGGTCCATCATAGGACGGGTCGTTAAAACATGCGAGGTGGTTCGGTGTGGCATGTTTGGATATTCATTTGCTCTTGAGGCTTCTGTTCTCCGGCTCACTATAAGGCCTTCGGCGTCAAGCTATGACCGACAGACGAAGCGTCTTGATCGCCATCGGAGATTTTTTTTTTTTTTTTTTTTTTTTTTTTTATACTTTGTCGCTGTCTCCCGCGTTTGCGAGGTAGCGCAAGGAAACAGACGAAAGAAATGGCCCAACCCCCCCCCCCCCATACACATGTACATACACACGTCCACACACGCAAATATTCATACCTACACAGAGATGGGCAAGATAATTCTAAGCCCGTGTAAACGCATTCACAATATTAATGTAGAACGAGCGACTGAAACACGATTACTATCTACTTTGAAGAGAAAAAGGATATATATATATATATATATATATATATATATATATATATATATATATATATATATATATATATATATATATATATATACATATCTTTCTTTCTTTTAAACTATCCGCCATTTCCCGCATTAGCGAGGTAGCGTTAAGAACAGAGGACTGGGCCTTTGTGGAATATCCTCACCTGGCCCCCCTCTGTTCCTTCTTTTGGAAAATTAAAAAAAAGAAAAAAAAAACGAGAGGGGAGGATTTCCAGCCTCCTGCTCCCTCCCCTTTTAGTCGCCTTCTACGACACGCAGGGAATACGTGGGAAGTATTCTTCATCCCCTATCCCCAGGGATATATATATATATATATATATATATATATATATATATATATATATATATATATATATATATATATATATAATATGGAGTCCGCTATCTATTTTTTTTCAATGGTAAATAAGCGTAAGAGAAACTTTCGCGCTATAGGAAGACGCTAAAGTTCGTTGTCAACAGTCTCTTACATCAGAAATATAAGGAAGGAGCTATATCGTTATAGTGATTATATCGGTGTATTTAGAAAATCTGGATGAAGTAGATCTCCGTCTGTTCTCCTACCAAGGACATGGAACACGTTTATACTGAACTAGTCGACCCTCGTACATCACTAATCGACCCTCGCACTACACCACTCTACTCATGCACTTCAACAGAGTCGAGCCTGATACTTCACCAGTCCAGCTTCGTTCATCACCAGCCAAAGGAACCTGGGTCACCGCAAGAGACTTCGACGACGATGCGAACACACACACACACACACACACACACAAAAGCACCAGCGAACACCTTTTAAACTCCTTTGGGGCGAGGAAAACGATATCAGAACACGTCGAACTTTGGACACTGGCAGAAAGTTGCCTCCACAAACACCACATCAGACTTCATGATGAAGTGAGCCGCATCTCGGGGAGGAGCCCATCACGGGAGCCTGGAAAACTCTCCACAGGCTCTCGTGAGAGGACCATTCTGTCTGGAAGAGACTGTTACTCGTGGAAGAGACGGTTACTCGTGTAAGAGACGGTTACTCCTGGAAAATTCTGTTACTCCTGGAAAAGACGGTTACTCCTTGAAGAGACGGTTACTCCTGGAAGAGACGGTTTCTCCAGGAAGAGACGGTTACTCCAGGAAGAGACGGTTACTCCTGGAAGAGACGGTTACTCCTGGAAGAGACGGTTTCTCCTGGAGGAGACTGTTCCAGACGTATCAGACTGTTTCATGAGTAAGAGATGGATACGAACTTGTCGAGATAATACAAGAATATGAAGTTAGTCAACGTCTTTGAGACGATGGAACAGGAAACTGGAAGACTTGAGCCACCGTACAGCAGAGAGAAGAGAGAGAGAGAGAGAGAGAGAGAGAGAGAGAGAGAGAGAGAGAGAGAGAGAGAGAGAGAGACGACCTTTCTGAAAGAGATGGAGCGCCCCAGCCGCTGGTAAAGTGGAACACCCTGGGACATCCTGAGGGACGAGGATCAACGGCTGCCATAAAGACAATGGATGGGCTGAAGGAAGATGCCGGAGGAAGTGATCGGTTATCTCACGAAGGAAGTCCCCCTTTGCTACTCTCTCCCTCCTCGGGGTTTCCCACCGCATCTTCGAGACTTTTTCCTCTCCGTAGTGGGGGGGAAAAAAGTTTTGTACTTAAGTTTAACGTTCGGTAGTTACTGTTTGGTTAGATCGATGGTGGTGGCTCTTACTATACAGACTTGTTCCTTTTTTTATTGCGTGGTAGATCATCTTCTCCTTCGTTTGAATGGGGATTTCTTTTCAGTCTGTGGTCATGGTGAAGTGTCGTTCTTGCGCTCGCTAAATTCTATTTCATTCCTGTGTCTAACGCCTTCCTGCTCCTAATCTTCTGTTTGAATTCCTTCTCATACTTGTTTGATTCTTTCTGTCGCATATATATATATATGTTTGTAGCCACTGTCCCTATGATCCCTCATTTTCGTCCTCAGAAACCAGTATGTGAGGAGCGGTTGTGAAAGTGAAGATAGAGCTTGTCCAGCCGTGATGGTCTTTTTTTTTTTGAGGATTAGCCATGATTCAATCCCTTGATTGTTCGTGGCCAATCAAGATAATATGATAATTATCCCAAATCCTTGGATTTTGCTACTGGATGGTCTCGTGTTTCGGATTTATCTCCTCTACGTCATATACCAGTTTATCATCTTGTCTTCCAGGATCATGATTTACTCATTATCTCGAGGATTAGCCGTTGGATTTATTGATCATAAAAGTCAATGAAGGCGAAGCTGGTTACTTTGCCTCGAGTTGTGCTTCATGACTCGCACAAGACTGTCTTGAATGACCTCAGTTGACCCCCCTTTCCACATACTGTTCTGAGGCTCGGTCCTTGAGGTCGACAGCCCCGTTGGTGATTCATTCGGGTATCTGGAGAAGTGTCACACAGACGGAATCTCTCTACTACTCCGTCTTCATGAAACAACGAGAAGCTCCGTGAAGCTTCGGGGAACGAGTGAAGCCTAATGTGTTCGAATTTAGATGCTTGTTCTTCAGAGTCCCTTCAGAGTTGTAGGATGAAGGGGATGACGATCCTTGGGGACCTTCCCACTCTACGATAGGGAGGCAGGGGTTACTGTAGACTCGAGGCCAAGTTGTAAGATAGTAGGATTAAGGAGTGATTTATTTTAGGTCGGCCACGTGAAATGGGAGATAGGGATAACGAAAAAAAGAAAAAAAAAATGGGTATATAGCTGGAAAGAACATTTTTGTTGGAGAGAATTTTTTTCTGTAGTGTGGGTCATATTGTAATGTGCCACAAGGGAAAGGATTCAGAGAATTCGAGACTTGCTTGATGTATACGTACTGAAGTAGTGGCTAGCGAGGATCATGAAAAGATTGTTCCTTGAAGACATTTTCTTTTACCCTTTCGGAGCCACACGATCGAGATGTTCCATTTACCTGAAGCTGTATATATAATCTTAACTATTTAGCACTGTATCATAATGCCTGCCTTTTAGATGACGAAGGGTAGTCATCCACTTAAAACTCTCGTAGGCAACATTTATACATAAAGTTGTCTAGATGTATGATTAGTGTCATTAATACTGTAATTATGGATTATCTGGAAAAACTTGTATGTAAATGTTGCCTAATAACCATTTATGTATATGATTGATAGAAACGTATATTCAACCATGAACTAATGACAGTTGCCTATCATGTTGCACATTAGACTTAAACTCCGCAAGTTGCATCCTATTTACCACAGGAGTGGCAACTGGGTTGTCGAGAAAGTCCTTCAAATCCCCAGCCAGAAGTTCTCAGTCTTGGGCGTAATTGGCAGGAAAGTTCCACGTAATCCGACGAAGGCTCGCTGGAACCGCGTTATGCAGATGTACATTTAGATGTGATGAAGGTAGACTTGCACACGATAAATGGATATCCTACGAGAATAGAATACAAACACGAAATTGATGGTACTCATTCCTTTAGTGTTCGATCGTTAATGCGTTTAAAAACTGTTTTTTTTTAATAGTAAATTTGATAATTTTGTGGTGGTGTTGGCCTGCTTTTTTTTGACCCACGAGCGTCTTGCATGACGGTAGGTTGATGGGTCATGAGGACGTGAGTGTTGAGGCACCTCTACTCCACAGCCGTTCATGGCTCGGGTGCGGTAGAGTCGTGGGGAACAGAGGCAGTTCTACGGTCATAGAACAACTGGTTTGTATTAGCTTGAATAAAAGATGTATGGTATTATGTGTTTGTATAGTTCCCTCCCTCCCTCCCTCTTGCATGTTGTATGGTTCCCTCCCTCCCTCTTGCATGTTGTATGGTTCCCTCCCTCCCTCTTGCCATGTTGTATGGTTCCCTCCCTCCCTCTTGCATGTTGTATGGTTCCCTCCCTCCCTCTTGCCGTGTTGTGTGGCTCCCTCCCTAACCTTGCCGTGTTGTGTGGTTCCCTCCCTAACCTTGCCGTGTTGTGTGGTTCCCTCCCTATCCTTGTAATGGTGAATAGTTCCCTCCCTTCCTATTTCTCTCCCTCTCCTTGCCGTATTGTATGATTCCCTCCCTTGACATGTTACATGGGTACCTCCTCCCTCTGCCTCATACACTGTTGCATAATATATTCATGGGTCTGTATTACGTAGTGAATAATGCAATCCAATCAATCATCTCTATGATTTATAGAAATACATATGGTGTATGTGTAATACAATCGGACATAGTAACTGTGCATTTCTCCAATGGATCTGGTAGAAAAGCATAGCCTCATCACCCCATCCTGACGATATCGAGCACGCTTCAGATAGCATTCAAACAAGTCTTGTGTACTCTCGAGAAGACACGTACCTCAAACGCTGATCCTCTTCGTTCGAAGCCGCCCGCCGGCAGCCATCCCGTACGGAGTGGTTGGATGTCGCGGCTCTCCCTCCCTCCTTCCCCGCCCCCCCCTCTCTACGTCACGGGCGTGGGCGGCATGAGAAATTCATGGCGGATCTGGGAATACGCCTCCTCGAATCGACGACCATGTTTGTCGAAGTGAAGACAAGGGACACACCCCCCTCCTAACTCTCCCACACGGGGCGAACGCCTGCGGACAGTAAATTGGCTGCCGAGTGCCAGATCACGATGCAAAAACGCCTTTACATACGGTAACGGAACCATCGTCTCGATCCATCCCGTTAAGTAACTCTGATTGCATGAGGTCATAAGGTCTTTTAGAAACGAGCCACACTGACACTAGGACCTCTCGCTGACAAAGTCTCCCTCCCTAGTTCCCTCTTCTCGTAGATACGACTCCTTAACCGTAGAGTACCCTAATTTAATTACATGAAATGACCATATGATTATGCATACGGGTTATGAGAAGTGTGCTACCACTCTCCAGAGGTGGCTGGGTAGACCATTAGCATACATCTCGACCCCAAGATTTGGCGCCTAATTCGAGAATTCTTATGCAGGTCGGGTCTCGACCTCCCCTCCCCATGTAGCCACGGAATTACGTAGTTAATTCTAATAATCAAGGGGCCGCTCTGAGTCTTCACATGAGATTTCACAATATTACATATTTACGATCCTACGGGATCTGAAACATTTGGAATATTCTGACGAATATTCATACACTTCGACGGAAGTGATTCTTTATAGAGTGGAGTACATGGGGAGGGCAGATAACAAGGGAGAGGAACCCGTATATACTACTGTATTATGGCCATTTGCTTATTACTCGACGAAGGTTATACCGTACATGGGAAGAGCAGATAATAGAGGAGGGGACCCATACAGACCACTTTATTCGATCATGTGTTCGTTTTTCGACGGAAGTTTTACTGTACATGGGAAGGGCACATAAGAGGGGACCTGATAGTCCATGGTTCATGTTTTATTGTTTCCCAATACTTGTGTGTTTTTTGTTCACAGATAAACGTCGACTTCAATTTTGTGTTTGTTGGCAGACATGAAATTAGTGTAAACAATATTACTCCTTGATGTTTTTACTCGACTCTAAGGACATAGTGTTCTGTTTACTCTCGTTCCGTGTCTTTCTATCACCCAAGTCCCTGTAACTCGTCATAGAATCAGAATTTAATGTCAGATGTGGTTGAATAACGACACATTCTAAAGGTCTTGTAGGGGAGTGGCAGAAACGGGAGACGAGGTATGGGTTGTCCAGATTATAAGACAAGGCGTCCTTAATTGGCTGAAACGGAAGGACATTATACGATCTTCGGTGAGGATTAAACAACAGTGTGATCATCCACCTTTGGTTGATGTTCATTTCGTAACTGGTGTTAGACGTCACCAAGCGCAAATACGCACACGGAGGATAAAGGAAGAAAATGTATTTCTAATGTGGTTTCATTGTCGGTAAATCATTTTTATGACTAGGAAATAAGTCTGATATAACTCTGCCCTTATTACAATATTCATGACTTGAAAAAAAAAAAAGAAAAGTGAACGCGAGAAGGAAATTCCTTATTTCGATGAAAACAGAAAATGTCTAACATGGGGAAAAATATAGGTATTGGAATCGTGAAACGTTAATCAAGTTTTAAAGGTCGGGAGAAGTAAATGAATCGGTCTCAAATGTCAGCTGGATCCCATTCTCAGCACAGGTGGCATGACTTGGAAGTCCTTCACCTATACCGTTTTTTACTTTATAGTTTTGGAGACTACCGGACACGAGTGACAGAAATTCTCATTCTCTCTCTCTCTCTCTCTCTCTCTCTCTCTCTCTCTCTCTCTCTCTCTCTCTCTCTCTCTCTCTCTCTCTCTCTCTCTCTTCGTAGACAAAAGTTCACATTAAGGCCCGGTCTGAATTGAAATATAGAGAGGATTATGAAAAGGAAAAAGAAGAGACAAGGAAAAGTATGTACGAATTGTGGAGGCAGTAAAAAACCCGTGATTTGGAATGTGCCAGGTCATAGTTACTGGGAGAGTCATGAGATGGGTAGAGAGTTCCAAAGCTTTGAGGTGTAGGGAAAGAAACAGCTATCAGAATGGCTCGCCCTTGAATTGCGAACGACCACACAGTAATCATGTGACGCTGCAGCTTGCCGAGTAGCGCGTAGTCTATCTAACGGTGGGGGGCCCACAAGCAGCGAGTTCTCGGGCGCAAAAGAACAAAAAACAAAAGTGATTCCTTGTAAAGAGGGAAGGTGAACCAACATTGCGGGCTAGGGCAAGCAGGTCAATTTTAGAAGTTGGCAGTGATTATGGTCAGTGAATGATGCATGCTGAACGGGAGTTAGAGGAAGGAGAGTTTTTTCCAAGCCCGTTACGTCTGAACCCTCTCCTGAGTGGCCTTAGGACAAGGAACGATTAAACCAAGGATTGGAAGAAGTGGTCATCATGGAGGAAGGGGGGGATAAATGCTTCTATTCCCGCAAGAATAATGTTGGGTATGCGTTTGGCGGAGACAGAAGCATCACCACATAAGAGACTGTGATTTACCCAAGGAAAGTCAGGAAAGAATTTTCGTTTAAGTTATTCCAGTTAGCCGTGTTGAGGTGCCGATAATTGGGTTTAGAAAGGGGCTGGTGGAAGGCGAGGTGTAGTTACAGCGGGATTGATTAGAGGTGAAAAATAGATCCAAAATATTTGGCCACTGCTGTCAGGAATATATATATATATATATATATATATATATATATATATATATATATATATATATATATATATATATATATATATATATATATATTTATATATATATATATATATATATATATATTTATATATATATATATATATATATATATATATATATATATATATATATATATATATATATATATATATATATATATATATATCCTGAAATAGATTCTAACATAGCTAGAGACTACTAGGTATGGGTTTCGACGCTGAAAATGTCCTGACCCATTTGTGTATGTGTTGTGGTGATGAATATTTCATGTGAGAAAGGTTACCCACGGCCGACCCTCCTCCACAGAGGTACTGTGCTGGGCTGGAAGACTTGAACCTCCTCCTCCTCCTCCTCCTCTTCTACCACTCCTCGACCTCTCCCCCCTCCTCCTATTCCCCTACCACCATTGCCCACGCAAGTGGCTACAGAACTATGGCTGTCGACAGTCCATGGTTACTCTTGTTTTTTTTTCCCCCACAGTCTTACGGAAAGCCTTTGGTGAGGGTCTATAGGAGTTGTCGTCGGCTCTCGAGGACATCCTGGAGAAAAAGAAAAAAGGTGGTAACGAGATTGCGTGTTGAGGTTTAGTGTTTTTTGTTCTGCCTTTTTCTTCCCCTACCCTTATCTTAAGTGGTCCGTCGAGTTCCAGGTCACATTTTGAAGTTTGAGTGAGGGTAAATTTTTTTTTTCCCTTATGCGAGGTATAACTTTAATTCAAGGTCTCTGAATATCTCCTGCAGGGTACTCTTCCTTCGTAAGTTCACCCTCAAGCGCCACCTTTCAAAGAACAACGGCGCCGCCTTTAACCTTTCCATGTAGAGAGTAACATTCCATTTGGCTTGAGTTGGAGATGGTGCTGAATTCCCCTACGTACTGACCAGTCTCTGGTCATAGTTATTTGTGTATCGTGAACCCATTTCTCATATACACTTCAATTCTCCGTTTCTTCTTCGTCTTATAAGCTACCTTCGTCTATCTCCGCCTACTACTGTTATCTACGTTGGTATTGGAACTCTCTATCATTTCAGTTTACCCTCAACATTGGCCAGCTCCTTCAGGCTCCGCGAAGACTCCTCAGAAAACGTTTAAACTCGAGCGCAAGAGGCGAGACTGCAGTTTGAAGACTCGTAAACCAGGGATGGATGTTAACGGAGCAAATTGGGATAACTGTATATTCTGCTTCTCGGTAAAACAGTCCTCTCAAAAATTTAGGCCATCACTCTTTGCAGGAGAGAGAGAGAGAGAGAGAGAGAGAGAGAGAGAGAGAGAGAGAGAGAGAGAGAGATAGAGAGAGAGAGAGAGAGAGAGAGAGAGAGAGAGAGAGGGCGCTAGCATGCATGGGTCGTAAAACTGTAATGAGCATTGTTCCATTGCATGCAACAGGACCAGATACACAATAAGAATACATGCATCATCATTTTGGGTGAAAATGTTCTCGACAGGTGTGACTAATGTGGACTAGACTATGTACGTGTTAATACATATGTATTTAGTATTTATTTATTTTTTTTCCTATCTTGGAGTCTTAAGATTGACGTGATGAAGGACGGATGTACATAGTTCGTGAGTCTTGTGCGTGTTTTACTTTCGTGTTCGGTTTAATATGTCGAGTCGCCCGTGCCAGCAGCTTGAGTCCCACTGAGCACGGAAGTATACGACCCTTGACTACAAGAGCACGAGCCGTAACGGACCTTCAGCTTAACAGAACGACCCTTGGGTGTAATAGCCAGACCTGAAGACCTGATCTTTTAAGAATTATAAAATCAGAACGCCACGCTATCATACCCAAGCGGTCGCACCGTCGTGCTCCAGGGTCGTACCGTCGTGCTCAAGGGTCGTACGGTCGTGTCGCACCGTCGTGCTCCAGGGTCGTACCGTCGTGCTCAAGGGTCATACCGTCGTGCTCCAGGGATGTACCCTCGTGCTCAAGGGTCGTACCGTCGTGCTCCAGGGTCGTACCGTCGTGCCCCAGGGTCATACCGTCCTGTTCAAAGGGTCGTACCCTCGTGCTCAAGGGTCATACCGTCGTGTTCAAGGGTCGTATCGTCGTGCTCCAGGGTCATACCGTCGTGTTCAATGGGTCGCACCATCGTGCACCAGGATCGCACTGTCGTGCTCCAGGGTCGTACCGTCGTCTTCAAAAGGTCGAACAGTCGTGCTCCAGGGTCGTACCGTCGTGCTCAAGAGGCCGTACCGTCGTAGTCAAAACCCTTAAGTGCCACGATTATTTAGTGCTTTATATTTTCGTGAGACATATTATCAGTTATCTCTTCGCGGTCGTTATCAGTGGCCGCGTCTGCCACATCTTCCCCCCCTGCCACAAACTCTTGCACTAATTGTGATAAAGTATCATAATACACACCCCTCACAGCTGCCCAGCTCCGGTGGTGGGGATTTAACTCACTAGAGATTCCTTTATTATAAAACTTCGGCTCGTATGTGTGAGGAAAGTGAAAAATTCGTTCGTCTTATGATGCCGTACGTTTACAACTAATTATTCTCTAAATCCATGATTTGAATCCGTTTTTGAATCCGGTTTTTATCTAAAAGTTTGAGCTGCTATTAAGGCTCTCGACACATAGACGATGAATGTGTTTGCTCGTTTCATACGTTATGGTATTAAGGACCCATTTCCTGAAGGGGTTCCTGGTCTTGCTTCTTAACTCCAGGAGCTCTTGGAGATCCAAGGCTGCGCTGCTTCCAGTAGCAAGGAAATGAATTTCTTTGGAGCGATAGTCTCGCGCGCGCACACACACACAGACAAACACATACACACACACACACACATATATATATAGGATTCGTGTTTTTCTCATTAAAAAGTATTAAAACAAAAAATACAAAGGCTAAAAAGTGCTTAAAGAAAAAACAAGCTACCCCCATTGATGCAAGTCAAAATGATCTGAATATTCGAATATATATATATATATATATATATATATATATATATATATATATATATATATATATATATATATATATATATCTTTCATACTATTTGCCATTTCCACATTAGCGAGGTAGTGTTAAGAACAGAGGACTGGGCCTTTGAGGGAATATCCTCACCTGGCCCCCTTCTCTGTTCCTTCCTTTGGGGAAAAAAAAGAGGGGAGGATATATATATATATATATATATATATATATATATATATATATATATATATATATATATATATATATATATATACGGTTCATGTAGTGCCGTTCGAAGGGCTATTGGAATGGTGGCATTATTCTCTCTCTCTCTCTCTCTCTCTCTCTCTCTCTCTCTCTCTCTCTCTCTCTCTCTCTCTCTCTCTCTCTCTCTCTCCTCGTCACCAAGATTTGTCCTCAGTATAGACCCATACATCACGTACAAAAGTACCGCAAGATTGAATTTCCCTGACATCTCCTCCGTGCGGCATATGGGGCTTCGAGTTCTCTAGCCCAGCTTAACCGATGTTAATCTGTGCAGGCGTGTGTGTGTGTGTGTGTGTGTGTGTGTGTGTGTGTGTGTGTGTGTGTGTGTGTGTGTGTGTACATACATACCACGGTGGGAATTAGCCAGTGACGGCGACATGACGGTTTCAAAGGCAGTGTGTGAAGAGGAGGCAGTTCCACCCACCACCTTCAGCACCCGGGTGTTATGAGTGGGGTAGATGACACCCAGGTGTTATGAGTGGGGTAGATAACACCCGTGTGTTATGAGTGGGGTAGATAACACCCGGATGTTATGAGTGGGGTAGATAACACCCGGGTGTTATGAGTGGGGTAGATAACACCCGGGTGTTATGAGTGGGGTAGATAATACCCGGGTGTTATGAGTGGGGTAGATAACACCCGGGTGTTATGAGTGGGGTAGATAACACCCGGGTGTTATGAGTGGGGTAGATAACACCCGGGTGTTATGAGTGGGGTAGATAACACCCGGGTGTTATGAGTGGGGTAGATAACACCCGGGTGTTATGAGTGGGGTAGATAACACCCGTGTGTTATGAGTGGGGTAGATAACACCCGGGTGTTATGAGTGGGGTAGATATACTCAGGCGTCACCTTCGGGAAATTGTATATTTGTCACTGTATGCAAAGGAATAAAGTTTCATCTACGAACTAAACACTCTGAAGGAGTCCATCATTTTCTAGCTCCTGATTGGAGTGCATCCTTGAAGATGCAGGAACGGTAGGCGCCTTTGGGGTCGTAGAATTGTATGTGTAAATGTGTGACTAATTGGGGGAGAGTTTCACACTTGTGTTGCCCTGTCTCTTAACCCTGTATATATGTATCACACTACACACACACTCACACTACACACACACTCACACTACACACACCCTCACACTACACACACACTCACACTACACACACACACACTTACCAACCTAAGCCAGGTACACTCTCATCGACCAGCCTCGAGGAGATGATGAACAGCTGAGAATGGCTGCGGACAGAGTGCCACGTCCAGGACTCGAACCCTCTGGCGGGCCTTAGTGTGAATGATGGTCATCGACGCTAACTCTCCCCCCCCCCCACAGAAACCCATATATGTATGCATGTGCGTGTGTGTGTTCACAATTTGTTTGCCTTCTTATGTGATAACGTATGTGTATACATATGCATTCTAAGTTTCAGTCCAACATGTCGTTCCAGATTCGGCCCTTAATAAATTCTATGTCTACTATTGGTCCTGTATTGACTACGAGTGGAGCAGTAGCTTATTTGTTGCTTGTCTTGAATAATTCATTGCATGAAATTCTCGTGTGTCACCCCCGCCCCCACACTGCTCATGTTTCTAAGACCATGTCGACAATTCTTAGGTTATTGGAATTTTTTTAGTGTAAAACAAATATAGTTTACTTTAGTCATAACGCTCCTGCGCAGGGCTGTGCGATCCATGAGAACGACTCTACGATTCTTGACTTCGATGGTCCGATCCCTCGAGTTTCGGCTGTAAGACGAACCCTTGGGCATGATCGCGTGGCCTTTGGCCCGGTCATGGACCAAGCCATCATACCCAAGGGACGCCTGGCCGTCCTCGTGCTCAAGAGCAGGACCATCGTACTCGAGGGCAGCGCCGTCGTGCACAAGTACTTCGTTCGAGAGATTGTTTAAAGAGCAACTCTGGAGGAACCGCCCCTTCATATCCCAGACTCTCTCTCTCTCTCTCTCTCTCTCTCTCTCTCTCTCTCTCTCTCTCTCTCTCCCGTCCTTTCGTAGCAGCGTTGTGTGTGTATACTCTGTCTACCAGAACTTGTAAGTGACGTGTGATTCCCCCTCCTCCCCTCCCTGTCTAATGGCGTCTATGTTCGCCTGTCCATCAGAGCTTGTTAGTGTTGGGTAAACCCCCTGTCTAGTAGCATCTAAGTCCGTCTTGACAACCACAGCTTCTGTCCGTCTTGTGTAAGCCCCTCCCCCACTCGAACCCCGCCATCCTGGCCAACAGAATCTTCGTCCCGTCTGTCAACCAAAGCTTCCGTCTGGCTAACTCCAGAGCCACCGTCATGTATCCTGCGCTTCACGGTATTTACTCCTCCCGTCGTCGCCCATCAACAAGGGCGGCGCCCTGTCGAACTTGGTCCACTCCCGTCACTCACCATTAGGCGGGACACGCCCGGCCATCTCCAGTCCTCGGGCACCGTGTGTGTCGCACGCAAGAGCTTCGTCTGGCGTAGGTCATGAGTGATGGTCCAGGCTATGTATGGTGCGATGGGAAATAACATTCTCAGCGATTTATTGCCATGGAAAATTACCTCTAGTGTCTTGCTCTGTGTGACGTTATAGACATCATCTTGGATGGGTATTTGTGATTATCATTAGTGTCGGGTGTGTGTTCTTGGGGTGCCAATAGTTGCAGAGGTCGGGTGTGTGTGTGTTTGTGTGTGTTCTTGGGGTGGCAGAGGTCGGGTGTGTGTGTTCTTGGGGTTTCCAGTGCTGGTGTAAGTTGGACGTGTGTTCTCGAGGTTCTAGCTCTGGCTCAAGTCGGATTTGTGTTTCCTCTGGGTTCCAGTACTACCCGGGTGTGGTGGGTCCAGAACTGGTGCAAGTCGGGTGTCTTTCCCTTTGGCTCCAGTGCTGGCTCTCCCCTGGGCTCCAGTGCTGGCTCTCCCCTGGGCTCCAGTGCTGGCTCTCCCCTGGGCTCCAGTGCTTGCTCAAGCCAGGTGCGAGTTCTCGTGATACCATTACTGGCACAGGTCAGGTGTATGTTCTCTGATCTCTCTCCGTGTGTGGCTGTGACTGCATGAGCTCTCTTTTTTTTTGTAAGTGTATGTGAGTTCGTCTCCTACATGGGGGATCCATCATACTATTTTGTGATTTCTTTTTTGCTATAACTTAATGACCAACCCTGTTGAGAGCAGCGTGGAATGTCCTGCTTTGAATGAGGGAAATCACCAGACATGCACAGCTAACCCCTACACTAGGTTTCCTGCCTCTCTTGAGTCTCCCATACATTATACATCCAGTTCGTCATCGTAACCGAGAGGCATTCCCTTCCTTACCACACACACACACACACACACACACACACACACATTGGGTTTTATGTCCCCGTAAATCACCCTCTCTGGCAACTCCTCAGGCATATATAAACGGGGAGCAGATAGTGTCGAAGTGTCCGGTCTGATTCACTAGTGCCCCTCTCTCTCTCTCTCTCTCTCTCTCTCTCTCTCTCTCTCTCTCTCTCTCTCTCTCTCTCTCTCTCTCTCTCTCTCTCTCTCTCGTCACGGCCCATTCCCCCGGCGCCCGCCCTGCTCACACACACACACACATCACGAGATCCTCGACTCTACACATCTAAGAAGATAGGTATTTGCATAGACCTTTCCCCTCTCTATGGGGAAGCTTTCACCCCCTGAACCTCACGTAAGGTATAGGAAGGGTTCTTCTCCTCTTCCCTGGAGGTGTTCCTCCTTCTCACACTGAATCTAGTCCTCTCTCGCACTCTTCCCGAGACGTTGGTCGTCATGCCGTAGCCTCCACCATCATCAGTGGGCTGTCACGCGCCAAAGTGATGCGAAGCGGGAGGTTTATTATGGGATGGGGTTGGCGAGTGTTATGTCTTAGAAGCTGAGGATTTTAAGGAGCTGATTCTCTGGGTTGGAGTTGTAACCCCCCCCCATGTTTTTTTGTTTTTTTTATCTGTCGGATTTGACCTTTGTTCGGTTTCTATCTGTGGTGGGATTAACACTTTTTTCTTTTTTGTAACTGGTGAGATCAACACATTTTTTGTAAGGTCTGACCGATGCAGATGCTAATCTGTGTTCAATTTGGTCTTTTTTTCTCATAAATATGTATGTATCTCTTTTTAAGGGTGACCTTTGTTGGGTTTGGCTTGTGTTGTGGATGGATCCTGATGAGGTTGACATATGAGAGACGACCACTGTGAAAAGGGATGGCGGGTGTGTGTGTGACCACCATAAGAATAGACCACCATTAAGACCACCCATTACTAAGGACGGTATCACACACTGCCGTTATGGGGGGGGGGGGGGGACGATCACCAGTGGTAAGAATCGCCACAGATAAAGACGACTTCTCCAGGGGTGTGTGTGTGAGGGGGTGGGGGGCGAACTACGGTAGGGAATGACGACTGCAAGAGACTGCCACGACCAGGGACGAGATGTGTAGGTGACGACCAATACCAGAGACACTCGCTCAGGACCAAGAGACGACAGTGGGAAATGGACGACCACAAGTAGGGAAGATTACGACCTGAAATGACCACTGTCGTGCTTAATCACAGCCACTAACGACCTTATCCAGGAACGACCACTGTAAGCACTGGGAACGACCACTGTAAACACCAACCAAGGAACAGAGAACGTAGGAGCCGCTACGGACGACCATCACGATCGACCAATATAAAAGATGAAAGAGAAGACAAACGAGGGCAAGGATTGTATTGTACCTCTTGTCACTTTTACTAAAACCTTTTGTGTGTCAATTTTCAGAAATAGGACGAGGTCGAGAGGTCTAAAGGGGGAGGGAGAGAGAGAGAGAGAGAGAGAGAGAGAGAGGGAGAGAGAGAGAGAGAGAGAGGTAGAGAGGTCGGGAGAGAGAGGTAGAGAGAGAGGGGTAGAGAGGTAGAGAGAGAGGGGTAGAGAGGTAGAGGTAGAGGTCGAGAGAAGTAGAGGTCGAGAGAGGTAGAGGTCGAGAGAGGTAGAGGTCGAGAGAGGTAGAGGTCGAGAGAGGTTGAGGTCGAGAGAGGTAGAGGTCGAGAGAGGTAGAGGTCGAGAGAGAGAGAGAGAGAGAGAGAGAGAGAGAGAGAGAGAGAGAGAGAGAGAGAGAGAGAGAGAGAGCGGTAGAGAGGTAGAGAGAGAGAGGTAGAGAGAGAGAGAGGTAGAGGTAGAGAGGTCGGGAGAGAGAGGTAGAGAGAGGTAGAGGTAGAGAGGTCGGGAGATAGAGGTAGAGAGGTCGGGAGATAGAGGGAGAGAGAGGTAGAGGTAGAGAGGTCGGGAGAGAGAGAGAGAGAGAGAGAGAGAGAGAGAGAGAGAGAGAGAGAGAGAGAGAGAGAGAGAGAGAGAGAGAGAGAGAGAGATTAACAGTTGAATAGAAATAGTTCTTGTAACAGAACCATGCGTGGATCATCAAAGCTGATGACGCGCTCACACACACACTGGAAGCTAAAATTTTCTCTCCCACGCTCGGTTAATTACTTCATTCTTTTTTTCTTTTTTTACCATGATGCACAGTCTTGCTTATTACCCCAAACTGGACCACAGATAAGCGAATTAGTTTATATTACCACAGACTGGACCACAGATAAGCGAATTAGTTTATATTACCACAGACTGGACCACAGATAAGCGAATTAGTTTATATTACCACAGACTGGACCACAGATAAGCGAATTAGTTCATATTACCACAGACTGGACCACAGATAAGTGAATTAGTTTATATTACCACAGACTGGACCACAGGTAAGCGAATTAGTTCATATTACCACAGACTGGACCACAGATAAGCGAATTAGTTCATATTACCACAGACTGGACCACAGATAAGTGAATTATCTAAACGACTGTGAGTTGGAATAAATCACTTATGCTGACCTTTCTCAAGACACGACCTTGACCGTAAGATTTCTCCCCGCATGACTTCTCATTTTCATAAGCCAGAGCTGGAGTTCCCTCACGAGCCTTTTATTCTCGCACCACCTCATCAGGCTCCAGCACCTCTGCCCCCTCCCCTTCCATACTCCTCCTCCTCTTCACCCTCCTGCTCCTCACCCTCCTCCTCTTCCTCACCCTTTTGTGCATACCTCCAGAATAGCCATTACCTCAGAAGGGAAGGCCATTACTGTATTACCTCAAGAAGGGAAGGCCATTACTGTATTACCTCAGAAGGGAAGGCCATTACTGTATTACCTCAGAAGGGAAGGCCATTACTGTATTACCTCAGAAGGGAAGGCCATTACTGTATTACCGTAGAAGGGAAGGCCATTACCGTATTACCTCCGAAGGGAAGGCCATTACCGTATTACCTCCGAAGGGAAGGCCATTACCGTATTACCTCCGAAGGGAAGGCCATTACTGTATTACCTCAGAAGGGAAGGCCATTACTGTATTACTTCAGAAGGGAAGGCCATTACTGTATTACCTCAGAAGGGAAGGCCATTACTGTATTACCTCAGAAGGGAAGGCCATTACTGTATTACCTCAGAAGGGAAGGCCATTACTGTATTACCTCAGAAGGGAAGGCCATTACTGTATTACCTCAGAAGGGAAGGCCATTACTGTATTACCTCAGAAGGGAAGGCCATTACTGTATTACCGTAGAAGGGAAGGCCATTACCGTATTACCTCAGAAGGGAAGGCCATTACTGCATTACCTCAAGAAGGGAAGGCCATTACTGCATTACCTCAAGAAGGGAAGGCCATTACTGCATTACCTCAAGAAGGGAAGGCCATTACTGCATTACCTCAAGAAGGGAAGGCCATTACTGCATTACCTCAAGAAGGGAAGGCCATTACTGTAACGACGTGGCTACAGATAACGGTTGGTCCTCTAGGCATCGTAGTGATACGGTTAACCCCCCTTTTTTGGGGGGGGCGAGGAACTTCCCACAATACAGGGAAGCAGATGAGAGGCATTATCACCGGGAGGAAGGAGAGAACAATAGTGATCGAGGTGGGGGCGGGGTCTTCAAAATCATCACAGTGGAGCGGTTGCTTTGCTGTAATGACTCCAGTCCTGCATTTTTCATTAAAGTATGTCCCACTTCGAAAGAATCTCGGCCCATTCCTCCCCCAACCAAGAGCTTAGGGCTTCCACGATCCAGAGGCAGCAGTCCGAAACGCACTTCCCGGAATATTCTTTGTCGATTCAATTTACGCAAAATAAGAAGAAAGAAAAGATTTGCTTTTTACTGACGATGGAAATGTAGAAATCGAGTACAATATGAAGACAACGACGGTGGTGTTGGTGATAGGTGGGAGAGAGAGAGAGAGAGAGAGAGAGAGAGAGAGAGAGAGAGAGAGAGAGAGAGTGAGTAATGGAGATTACCAACTCTTCTTAGACCATGATCAGATTCTATTGTCGCATAGACACACGGACAGATCAGCGTATAGGAGATCAGCGTATAGGCTCTTTGAAGAGCGAGGCGAAAAGCGGGCAGACTGTCTCGCGAGAGCTGTTCCTAGTGGAATATTACTACTACTACTACTACTACCTTTATAGAGCCTGAGACCGCTTGGTTATGTCTGCGAAACACAGAGGCCAACCGTGCTTACAGGTCAGCGACCGCGAGTGCCTCTTGTCCTTCCCTACCTCGTTACTGACTATGATTTGCGACGGGGCTCTGTGTCCTGGCATGTGTCCTCGCTGGTAAGAGGAGCCAACGTACGCGCTCTGTATCGCCTCTCGGGTTTTGATGACCCGGATGTCATTATCTAGTCGTCCTAGGTAGTTCCAGAGTGACGTATGAGAGTCGTGCTCGTTATATGAGCTTGGTATAGTTAACGAATTAAGGGTTCGTTGGCCCGTGTTGTATTGCGAAGCATAGATGCGAAATGGTGGTGGGGTTTCACGATCCTCGCTCTACCGGGAAAGGTATAGACTCGAATTTGGATTCGGATTCCATTACACACACACAGAAACACACACATACAAATTCTATATATATATATATATATATATATATATATATATATATATATATATATATATATATATATATATATATATATATATATATATTACTGAGTCCACAGGGAAAATGAAACACGAAAAGTTCTCAAGTGCACTTTCGTGTAATAATCACATCATCAGGGGAGACACAAGAGAGAAATATAAGTCAGTTGATATACATCGAAGAGACGAAGCTAGGACGCCATTTGGTAAACATGTGATTGTCCAAAACGGTGTCCTAGCATCGTCTCTTCGATGTATATCAACCGACTGTTATATTTCTCTCTTGTGCCTCCCCTAATGATGTGATTATTACACGAAAGTGCACTTGGGAACTTTTCGTGTTTCATTTTCCCCGTGGACTCGTAGGAATATCTTGATCGCGCAAAATTGTGATCCTTTCCAATATACATATATATATAAATATATATATATATATATATATATATATATATATATATATATATACATATATATATATATATATATATATATATGTATATATATATATATATATATATATATATATATATATATATATATATATATATATATATATATATATATATATATGACCTATATATAGACTCGCTTTACAGTTGATATGGAAGCGGATCAAATGGCGGCTCCATTCATATCGCAAACGACACCCATCATCGGGGGAGACTGTTGTTTTGACAACAATCTCTCCCAGCGAGCACAGTTGATTAGAAACAGCGGCAGGAAACAATTCACGGAAGGTACGAAGCACTTGGGGCCATAAATTGGCCAACAGCTGTAGGAGCACACTGGAGAGAGAGAGAGAGAGAGAGAGAGAGAGAGAGAGAGAGAGAGAGAGAGAGAGAGAGAGAGAGAGAGATGAGGGGGGGAAGAGATGAGGAGGGGGAGGAAACTTTTCGAAAACCGAAAGCCGAGAATGAAATCCACAGTTTTGCGTGGTGAAAGCGGCTGCTGCTGTTGTTGCAGAAAAGATTCTCATAAATTGTTATATATATATATATATATATATATATATATATATATATATATATATATATATTATATAATCTTTTCTTAAACGAGCCAAATGAAGAAGAGCCTTTGGAGAACGGTGAGAGGTGTGTATATGTGGATAGCCTGATATATACCTGGAGGAGGAGGGTGGGGGTGATGAGAGAGAGAGAAGAGAGAGAGCCAGGAAGACCAACGAAAGGCTTGTCTGCAATACTGCTTTGCCATACTGCAAGTCTCATCCGGGTACTATTCGTTATTAGAATCAAGGAGAGAAAGATCCTCTCTGCTAATACTAGGAATAACATCACTGCCTGGGGTCACTCCTTTCTCGTCATACTATGAAGAAAAATATCTATCAAGTCCGCTTGCTTTCAGGTCCGGTCTCTCTCTCTCTCTCTCTCTCTCTCTCTCTCTCTCTCTCTCTCTCTCTCTCTCTCTCTCTCTCTCTCTCTCTCTCTCTTTCGTGTCTGTGAGAGACTCTGGAAAATTATTGGTCAAAGGGCAAGCCAGGTCGGAGATGATTGGCTATGGAGGCAATCAAATGGATTGTTGATTGGCTGCAGCACGTCGGAGGGTGGGATTGGGGTGAAAGTGGTGATATACGAGGGAAATAGGTGACTGGTCTGGTCTGTCGGTAATTGGTTACCACCGGTTTCTGGACCCCTAAAAAAAATGAATTGGTAATAATTGGTGAAGTATGCAGTTAACTCTGACGTAATTGATCGCTCGGGGGTGAAATGAAATGGGAACAGTGTGACCATCTTTAATTACTGTCAATTTTGGTAATTTGAGGGTAGTGAGGAAGGCGTTGAATAGGGAAGGATTGATAGAAGTAGGGTTTTGATTTCTTTTTATGAAGGTGACCATTAATAGCTGTGATTGGAACGAGGATTGTGTTCGGTCTTCAGATGGGCGACCGGGAAATTAAGAGTGTTGGATAAGGATTTGTGAACGAGATTGTAAAGTAATTTGTCGGGGGGGTGGGGGGAAATGAAATGGAAGTGAATTTCGAAAAGACGCAACGATTTTCTATCAATAAGGCAAAAAGGATAGACTACTCTGTAAGTGAAAATAGATTTTCTCTCCATATATATATATATATATATATATATATATATATATATATATATATATATATATATATATATATATATATAATGCTAAAAACTTGGGTTGCCTGTGAGCCGGTTGCCTGGACCAGAAATCGAACACAGGCCCAGATTGGTCCGTAGCTATCGAAGCTGACCATTACGCTGCGGGGTGAGATGGAGGCAGGTGAGGAACATGACTAGCGTGGAGGTGCCATGGAAGCACATGACTGGCCTGGAAGATCCATGGAAGCTCATGACTGGCCTGGGGGGGGAACTGTGGTAGCTGATGATTGGCCTAGCTGATGACTGGCCTGGAAGAACTGTACAGGCCTCTGGCAACTGTGGGTAAAAAGAAGCCATAGTCGCTCATGACTGGCATGGAAAAACCCTGATAGCTCATGACTGGCCTGGACGATCCATCGCTGATCATGACTATCCAGTGGCGGTGGTCGACGGGCCGGCATGACCGATGGTGGTCGTCGGTACGTGGAGTGGAAGGGCACTGAACACCAGACCTGGACGGATCACTCCAGGCATTTGCAGCTTAAACGAAAATGGGAAACGAAAGGCCTGTATATATATATATATATATATATATATATATATATATATATATATATATATATATATATATATATATATATATATATATAATAGAGGGAGAGAGAGAGAGAGAGAGAGAGAGAGAGAGAGAGAGAGAGAGAGAGAGAGAGAGAGAGAGCCTGCCTTTTGGCCCAAAAGGAGCCTCTTGTCACACCAGTGTCTGGTAGCAACGAGCAACCGACCAGTTCTGTCCAATTGGGTATCGGGAAGGTTAGTGACATCTGTGTAGTGAACCGCCACTTCAGTGGCTGTCAAGTGTCACTCCTTTGGACCAGGTAGCTCTTTTCTTTTTATTCTTTTCTTGCCCCACCCACACGTGGGCAGGCTTTCAGTCCAGAAACGTAGACTCTATCCACCTCACACATAACCCACGACAGCTCGTAACTCGCACGAATACTTCTTCGTGGATCTATATTTTCGTGCTGTGAGCGCTACCCTTGCCTTTTGGTGGCAATATCTCGTCTTGAATTAGTACTCCTGCACGGAGCGCAGTCCCAAAGCTGCAGGAGACTCGGGGAAGGAGTTATAGGTATATATATATATATATATATATATATATATATATATATATATATATATATATATATATATATACTTCCCACGTATTCCCTGCGTGTCGTAGAAGGCGACTAAAAGGGGAGGGAGCGGGTGGCTGGAAATCCTCCCCTCTCGTTTTTTTTTTTTTTAATTTTCCAAAAGAAGGAACAGAGAAGGGGGCCAGGTGAGGATATTCCCTCTAAGGCCCAGTCCTCTGTTCTTAACGCTACCTCGCTAATGCGGGAAATGGCGAATAGTATGAAAGAAAGAAGAAGATATATATATATATATATATATATATATATATATATATATATATATATATATATATATATATATATATATTTCTGAGTCCACGGGGAAAATGAAACGCAATAAATTCCCAAGTGTACTTTCGTGTAATGATCACATCATCAGGGAAGACACGAGAGAAATATAAGTCAGTTGATATACAACGAAGAGCCGTAGCCAGGACGCCATTTGGTAAACTTGCGATTGTGCCAAGACAAGACAACGAGCGTATTATAAACTTATCATACTTTATTAGATCATCTATTTTTATTTGTACCACTATATCTACATAACTCTGTAGACAGCAAAGGGTATACGTGAAAAAAAAAAAACAAAGTCTTGAATCTCCGAAACATTCCGTTGGTAAATTCCTTCATAACTTCCGTGTGAAATATGATTTGCAACCCGAAATCTTTTTCACTTCCTCCCTCCCACCTCGGTACGTTCCACGGATGCTAAATCAAATTGTGTCCCCCGATATACATGAGAGGTCAAATATTTATGGTGTCCTTCGTTATAAGTGGTTAGACGGGGAGGAAAGAAATGGGCATTTCTTGGGGAGGGAATTTGGAAAGTGTGGATTGTAAATATTCCTCCCTCCATAAGTAATGTAATACTTCTCACCAGCAGACCCCCTCTGTGTGGGGCTGTGGGGGTAGGAGGAAGAATATTTCCGTAGGCGAATTTTGTTACCCTCTTTTGGTCTTGGGAGAGTTTATCTCTTCCCTTTATGCCCGGGTCGCAGTACCACAGCGTCCGACACCTTGAGTGCGACTTGTGTGACTCTTCTGTATGGTATCATGACCTCTCGTGACCTTATCCTCTTCAGGAGCCAGTTATATAGATCAAATGCTAAAGTGACCTAACATTTGAAGGTCTTGCCATCGTGCGTGTTCGTGGGTCGTACAATCGCCCCCATTGGATTTTCTTTCATATCAGCAAACGCAGCTGTGATAATCATACACAGTGTAAGCCTCTGTTCATCAACACACACACACGCACGCACGCACGCACGCATGGACCTTCGTGGAGTAGCGTTTAGCGTTACTGACCGTCACGCATGTAAAGGCTCCCAGCGATTAAACCCGCTTAGGTTCAAAGGGTACCTGGCATAGGTCCCCTTGTGTGTGTGTGTGTGTGTGTGTGTGTGTGTGTGTGTGTGTACATAGAAGTAAAGACGTGGTACATATATACCAAGATAAAAGACGGGGCCAGCAGAGTGTAATATTCTCACCGTGCTACAAACTAGTAATCATAGATATTAAACACACACACACACACACACACACACACACACACACAATTGAGGACGACGTATGGTTGGTTGGTTGGTCGTCTGCGCTTAAAGCTCATCATCTAACTGGCAAGGTCATTGGGCAAACCTATCGCCGGTCAAACTCCATCCACCACCCAGCAATGTCTTAACACCTTCTTCAAGTGTTCAGCACGATGATATGAAAGACCACATCCACACTGCCTATATCCCATCCAAGTCCCGGACGCCCAAGACCAGCCACACATCCCAACAACACAGTACTGTTGCAAGCACTAACCATTACACCCAGCCAGAGTGGTTGGGATCGTTAGATACATAGCACCACCGCAGAGAAGGAATGAAGACGAAAAAAGAGAGAAAGACGAGGACCAGCAATGTCATGACATGGTGCCATTAAGTGAAGACAGACAAAGGCGGGCTATCGGAGGAATTTCACCGGGCAAACCAACCAAAATAACTACTCGCAGTGCGTTATATTGCCGAGCCCTGCCCGTCTCCCCCCCCCCCCCCCCCCCCCCAACTCAAGCCGCGTCGAATAATCGACCCTTCGGTATCGACATGACGCATACGGCCTTCTCCCGGTCGCACGAACGTCAGGAATTTTGATAGCCTGTACCGTGACTTTGTCGCCATCGGTGCGGACATGATGAGCGAGACACGTTAAAAGAGAACAGTTGAGGGTATGGTGCATGACGAGAGACGCTGGTGGCTGTTAGGGTCATCCGTCTCCATTTATTGCTACGTAATCTAGCCTTTGTTTGCGGTGTCGTGTATTACCCCCTCCCTCTCTCGCTGGCTGGCACCTTTAATGACTGCCTGGGGAATTTAACGTAATTATTCACGACCTCCCCCCTTTCCCCCCCCCCCTCCCCCCTAACCAAGCGACGAGGGGTGTGGGGTGGGGAGGGCGACATCGAACAGATCATGTGGTAAGTATTTTTCTTGTTTCTCTTATCTTTGCCCTGCGGTGTGTGTTATAAACCAAGGTGCTAATGTAACACGCACGCTAATACACCACGGCATAACACACTGCATGCTTGATACGTCAGTGTGCAACACAGCATGCAGATACACAGCACACTATAACACAGTATACAAATATATTTCACACCATAACACACACGCACGTGTATATATATATATATATATATATATATATATATATATATATATATATATATATAATGTGTGTATCACCATACCACAACATACAAACCACACCATAACACAGCACAGTAATGCATAGCTCGCCCAAAAAAACACTTTAGACCCACAGCTCATTTTCTGTTAACATTCTCTCTCATTACCAGCCTTTGTCTGCTAAATGTATACGTTGCCAGACTTGAGTACTGCTTCCCTGAACCGACACTCCGTTTTCTATACATATAATTCACCGAGTGATGATACGAACGTTGTATCTCTCTGAATACGAACTACGAAATATATATATGTATTAGCTTTC
Source organism: Panulirus ornatus (assembly GCF_036320965.1). Classification (NCBI taxonomy): domain Eukaryota; kingdom Metazoa; phylum Arthropoda; class Malacostraca; order Decapoda; family Palinuridae; genus Panulirus; species Panulirus ornatus. The sequence goes on along the minus strand of NC_092240.1, from coordinate 13,601,799 downwards.
GTTCCAGGAACGTGTCTCGCGTAAGAGCCCCATGCGTCATGAGATTTAATGTTCGTTAGTTTCACTGTCGTCTCTTTTAGAAAATGATACTAGGAAGAAACATAAGTATAAAAGCGATTTGTAAGACGCTTCCTGTAATCTTAGGTGATATTTAGTATTAGTTTGTAGCACTGTTGTGTTTCATGGGTTCATTGTTCGGTTTCATGGGTTCAGGGCCCTGTTTCAAGGGTTCACGGTCTTGTTTCATGGGTTCACGGTCTTGTTTCATGGGTTCAGTGTCCTGTTCTACACAGTGTGTAAATCTGTGGACAAGGAAATAGTGATTCGGTTATTCTACACCTGTTTTCTGTAGGGGTACGATGGGGTGTAATGCCCAAATCTCGATTTTTGTGATCAGAATGCTTCTCATACCGTTTCGCCGACTCGGTCGTCAATACGAACCAGAAGCGAGATGGTTCGCCTGCATACGAAGCTTCACTTGAACTCGTAAATACAAGGACAGCTGTTTCGAAACGACACACTTGCCTCGGGATCGCATCAGTTTGAACAGTTTTTCACGTATCGTGCGAACGGAATATATATATATATATATATATATATATATATATATATATATATATATATATATATATATATATATATATATATATATATATGAGATTTCCAAAGAACGTAACGCGTAGGAATTGTTTTTACAAGGTTGACAGCTGCGTTCGGTCCTCGGAGCGAAGGACAAGAGGAGAGAAATAGCGATGCTCCTATACGTCTTGAAGTATAGGGAAGGTAAGGGTGATGGACGAGTCTGGCTGGATGTGGTGTGGTTTCTGGAAAACGAGATTTATGAATACGTAGAATTTTTTTTTTTTTTTTTTTTGAGCATGGCGGCTTCTGGCTGTCTCGTATATAAACGGTGGGTACCACTTTATTATCATTTTTACGACAGTTGTAGATGTTGTAAAAGCTCGTGTGGTGGAATTCTTTCTCTTTCTTTTCCTGTAAACTTTTAAGATTTATGTAAACTCACGAAGCGGGGGTTATCTCCCCGTAGACCGAAAGTTCATGTATTTGGAGTGTCTCATGTACACTCTTGTGGTGGAGCATCGCCCCATCATTTTTAAAAACAACTATCTTCAAAAAAAAAAAAGTTCTTAAAAGAAAGAGTAAATGCAACACGTCTACACTGCGTAGACAGTGAGCTGGGGACAGAGACGCACTGAAGTAACTACCATGAATTAATGTGTTCAAAAAGACTCATCTCTGGGATTCTTTCGTGGCTTTTGAGAATTCTCATCACGTCTTGCAATTTTTTTTTACTATACATAACTACGACATGAGTCATATGTCAACGTTAAATCGACAGCAGTTTGTAAACGAAAATGGGAGAAGGGGCCCCACTTTGCACCTCGATCCACTGAAATTATAAGCATGAGGACCCACGTTGCCCACTTCGCTGCTACTCTGCCATTAAAAGCACGATGGATCCGAGCAGAAAAAAAAAGAATAACAGAAATTAAGATTAGTCTCGCATGAAGAAAATGGACTTCGATACCCACTGTAAATAGAAGGGAGAGACTGTGAGGCCTTGGCAACGGGCAGACGTGGCACTTTAAATGTTGGTGAATTTGTAAATTAGGCGACGGGTGAAGTTTCTGTCCGTGTGCGTGAGGGTAGGTGGGTGGGATGGCAGGAGTGGCCCACCAGGGTAGCTGGGTTCATGGAGCGTGTACAAACATGGCCTGTTGATTTTAATTTGTGAATTTGTGTCGAGTTAGTGATGTTATTCACTTTGGCTCGGGATTTAGCACGGATTTTGATTATATATATATATATATATATATATATATATATATATATATATATATATATATATATATATATATATATAGGAAAGGATAACAATTTTGCGTGTGATCAAGTATATTCCTACGAGTCCACGGGGAAATGAAACACTAAGTTCCCAAGTAAATTTTCGTGTAATAATCACATCATCAGGAAGAAATATGTGTCAGCTGATATACAACGAAGAAACGTAGATAGGACGCCATTTGGTAAACCTTTTTTGGGGGGAAAAAAATTGTAAAAATTTTCCACATGCCTTCGATGTATAAAGACTTTATATTTTCTTTTTAAATGATTGATTATTACACAAAAAGCACTTGGGAACTTTTGTGTTTCTTTTTCCCCCGTGGACTGTGGAAATATTTTGATCGCGAAAAAATTGTGATCCTTTCCAATATATATATATATTATATATATATATATATATAATATATATATATTTATATATATAATATATTATATATATATAATTATATATATATATATATACCTCTATATAGCTCGCTTTACATTTGATATGGAAGCGGATCAAATGGGGGGGCCCCCATTCTTATCGCAAACAAAAACCCCCCACATCGGGGGAGACTGTTGTTTTGACAAAAATTCCCCCAGCGAGACATTTGATTAGAAACAGCGGCGGGAAAACATCAGGAAGGTACAACACTTGGGGCCATAAATTGGCCACCGTGGGAGCACAGGGAAAAGTGAGAGAGAGAGAGAGAGAGAGAGAGAGAGAGAGAGAGAAGAGAGAGAGAGGAGAGGAGAGATGAGGGGGGAAGAGATGGGGAGGGGGAGGAAACTTTTCAAAAACCGAAACCCGAAATGAAATCCACAGTTTTGCGTGGTGAAAGCGGCTGTGCTTTTGTTGCAGAAAAGTTTCCCCTAAATTTTAAAATATATATATATATATTAAAATATATATATATAAAATTTTATATTATATATATATATCTTTTTTTAAAAACGAGCCCAAATGAAGAAAAAGGCCTTTGGAGAACGGTGAAAAAGTGTATATGTGGATCGCCTGTTTAAAAGGGAGGAGGAGGGGGGAGGGAGGAGAGGGAAGAAGAGAGGGGAAGAAGAAAACAAAAGGCTTGTTGCAATACTGCTTTCATACTGCAAGTCTACCCGGGTACTATTCGTTTTTAAATCAAGGAAGAAAATCCTTTGTAATACTAGAAAAAACACTCCCTTGGGTCACCCCTTTTCGTCATACTATGAAGAAAAATATCATCAAGCCCGCTTGCTTTCAGCCGTCTCCTCTCTCTCTCCTCTCTCTTCTCTCCTCTCTCTCCTCTCCTCTCTCTCTCTCTCTCTCTCTCTCTTTCGTGTCTGTGAGAGACTCTGGAAAATTATTGTCAAAGGGCAAGCCAGGTCGAGATATTGCTATGGAGGCAATCAAATGGATTGTTGATGGCTGCAGCAGCGGAGGGTGGGTTTGGGGGTAAAAAGTGGTGATATACGAGGGAAATAGGTGACTGTCTGTTCTGTCGGTAATTGGTTACCCCCGGTTTCTGGACCCCTAAAAAAAATGAATTGGAAATAATGGTGAAGTATGCAGTTAACTCTGAAGTAATTGATCGCTCGGGGGGTGAAATAAAAAATGGAACATTGTACCTCTTAATTACTTTTAAATTTTTGGAATTTTTGAGGTAGTGGGGAAAAGGCGTTGAATAGGGAAGGATTGATAGAAGTAGGGTTTGATTCTTTTTATGAAGGTGACCATTAATAGCTGTGATTGGAACGAGGTTTGTGTTGGGTCTTCAGAGGGGCGACCGGGAAATTTAAAGAGTGTTGGAAAAGGTTGTGAACGAGATTGTAAAGAAAATTTGTCGGGGGGGGGGGGAAAGAAAAATGGAAGTAAATTCGAAAAAAAGCAACGTTTCTTAAACAATAAGGCAAAAAGGATAGACTACTCTGTAAGTGAAAATGATTTTTCCTTCCCCCCTTTTTTAAAATTTTAAAATTATATATTATATATTAAAATATTTTATATAAAAATTAATTTTAAAAAAAATATATATATATAATGCTAAAAACTTGGGTTTCCTGTGAGCCGTTGCCCCCGGAACCCCAAAAAACGAACACCGGCCCAGAATGGTCCGTAGCTATCGAACTTTACCAAATTTCGCTGCGGGGTGAGTGGAGGGAGGTGAGGAAAAATGACTAGCGTGGAGGGCCTGGAAGCACAGACTGGCCCGGAAAAATCCATGGGAAACTCATGACTTTGGGCCGGGGGGGGAACTGTGGTACTGATGATTGCCCCCTTGATGACTTTGGCCCGGAAGAAAGTACAGGCCTCTGGAAATGTGGGTAAAAAAAAGCCAAATCGCTCATGAACCCCCCCTGGAAAAACCCTGATAGTCATGACTGCCCTGGGACGATCCATCGCTGATCTGACTATCCCTGGCGGTGGTCGACGGGCCCCCCATGACCGGAAAGGTGGGTGGGCGGTAAAGGGGGAGTGGAAGGGCAAATGAACCCAGATGGCGGATCAAACCCCGGCATTTGCGCTTAAACGAAAAAGGGGGAAAAGAAAGGCCTTATATTTATATATATATATAAATATATATAATTATATATATATATATATATAATATATATATATATATATATGTAAAAATATATTTATATATATTTATTTAATAATAGAATAGAGGGAGAAGAGAGAGAGAGAGAGAGAGAGAGAAGAGAGAAGAGAGAGAGATGCCTTTTGGGAAAAGAGCCCTTGTACTCCCGTGTTGGTTCAACGAGCAACCGAAACCCGTTCTGGGCCAATTGGGGGGATCGGGAAAAGGGTTTGTGAAATTGGGAGTGAACCGCCATTCAGTGGCTGTCAAGTGTACTCCTTTTGGGCAGGTTTTTTCCCCTTTTCTTTTTTTTCTTTTTTTGCCCCCCCCCCACACGTGGGGAGGCTTTCGTCCAAAACGTAGACTCTAAACCACCTCACACATAAAAAACCCCCGACGCTCTAACCCGCACGAATACTTCTTCGTGGATCTATATTTTGTGCTGTGAGCGCTACCCTTGCCCTTTTTGGGGGCAATATCTCGTCTTGAATTAGTACTCCTGCACGGAGCCAGTCCCCAAAACTGCAGAGACTCGGGAAGGAGTTTATATAATATATAATATATATATATATAATATATATTAAATTTATATATATATTTAATATATTTATATATATATAATATATTATATATAATTTTTATATTTTTTTTTTTTCTGAGCCCACGGGAAAATGAAACCAAAAATTCCCAAGTACTTTCGTTAATATCACATCATCAGGAAAAAAGAGGAAATATAAGTATTTTGATATAAAAACGAAGAGCGAGCAGGACGCCTTTTGGAAAAACTTGCGATTGTCCCAAAGACAAGACAACGAAGCGTTTAAAAAACTTTTTTATACTTTTTTAGATCATCTTTTTTTATTTGTACCCCCTAATCAAAGATCTGTAGACAGCAAAGGGTATACGTAAAAAAAAAAAAAAAACAAAGTCTTGAATCTCCGAAACATTCCTTGGAATTCCTCTAATTTCCCGTGTGAAATATGATTTGAAAACCCGAAATCTTTTTCATTTCCCCTCCCTCCCACCCGGTACGTTCCACGGATCTAAATCAAATTGTGTCCCCCATATAAAATGAGGGGGTCAAATTTATGTGTCCTTCGTTATAAGGGGTTTAGACGGGGGGGAAAAAGAAATGGGATTCCTTGGGGAGGATTTGGAAAGTGTGGTTTTTAAAATATCCTCCCTCCATAGAAAATGAAATTTACTTTCCCCCAGCAGGCCCCCCTTTTGTTTTGGGGCTGTGGGGTAGGAGGAAAATATTTCCGTGGGCGAATTTTTTCCCCCTTTTTTGGTTTTGGGGAGAGTTTATCTCTTCCCTTTTTTTCCCCCCGGGTTTTTGCAGACCACAGCGTCCGAAAAACCTTTTTTTTTTTTTTTAAAAAAGTCCCGCCTTGTGTGACTTTTCCTGTAGGGGTATCATCCCCCTCTTTACCTTACCCTCTTCGGGAGCCGTTATAAAGTTTCAAATCCCAAAGTGACTAAAATTTAAAGTCTTGCCATCGTGCGTGTTCGGGTCGTAAAAACGCCCCCATTGGATTTTCTTTCATATCACAAACGCAGCTGTGATAATCATACACAGTGACCCTCTGTCACCCACACACACACACGCCCCGCACGAAAAAAACCCCGCAGCCCATGGCCCCTTTGAGTAGCGTTTAGCGTTACTGACCGTCACGCTGAAAAGGCTCCCAGCGTTTAAACCCGCTTGGGTTTTCAAAGGTCCCTGGCATGGTCCCCTTGTGTGTGTGTGTGTGTGTGGTGTGTGTGTGTGGTACATAGAAGTAAAGACTGGTACATATATACCAAATAAAAAGACGGGGCCAGCAAGGAATATTCTCCCCGTGCTACAAACTAGTAACATAGATATAAAACACACCCCACACACACACAAAAAAAACACAAACACACACAATTGAGGCAGTAGGGTTTGGTTTGGGTTGTCGTCTGCGCAAAGCTCATCATCAACTGGCAAGGTCATTGGGCAAACCCTATCCCCCCCGAAAAACTCCATCCACCACCCAGCAAGTCTTAAACCTTCTTAAAGTGTTCAGCACGATGATATGAAAGACCACTCCACACTCCCTTTTAAACCATCCAAAGGTCGGAAAGCCCCAAAAACCAGCCCCCAAAAAAATCCCAACAACACAGTAAATGTTGCAAGCACTAACCATTTCACCCCGCCGAGTGGTTGGATCGTTGATACATAGCACCAGCAGAGAAGGAATGAAGACGAAAAAAGAGAGAAAGGAGGCCAGCAATGCATGCATGGTGCCATTAAGTGAAGACAGACAAAGGGGGGGCTATCGGAGGAATTTCACCGGGCAAACCCAAACCCAAAAAAACTACTCGCAGTGCTTATATTGCCGGCCCTGCCCGTCCCCCCCCCCCCC
>NC_092240.1:13557500-13587500 GCF_036320965.1 Panulirus ornatus | reverse complement strand
GTTTCTTTACATACACTTTGCACCATTTTTCTCAACCACTTCATTTGCATCGTACGTGACAGAAGAAGGATGGATGCAAATGAGGCCGGTGTTCTGTTGTCTTTGCGGACCTACCTTACAGGTTAGGAAATGAAGTTCCTCCTCAGTGCTCACACGAACTTACCCTCCCTCCTCTCTCTCTCTCTTTCCTTGACTCGCTTCAGTCTCCATGGTTCCATCCACTGCCCGTTTCACTCTCATCTAAAGCATCTCCAGTTCTTCAGGGTCCATTTCTGTTAACTCTCAAAACCATCGTCTCGTGTCCCTGTTTTACCTCATTTACTTGACGTTTGTTCGCGTTATCTCGCAACTTACTTCGTTCGCGAGCGCGCGCGCGCACTCACTCGTTCACCTCTGAGTTCCCCTCTGGTATCAGTCAGTCACCGGAGCCGTGTCGTCTGTAAACATAGAATGATTCACCTCCCATGTTCCCTCACCTGTAGTATGCCGGACACCTGTGTCTTGTCTTAAGACCTGTGCAAACACCCACCTCACCACTCTGTCCAGAAACTGATAAGAAAAATATCGTTAGCGCTAGACTTCCTTGACATAGTCCCGCCTTCACCGAGAACCATCTACCATTCTCTCTCGCTGTTCGCACACATGCCTTACTTCTCCCGGCCACTGTAACCCCATTACATCTGATAACTCTCCACTTACCCTCATACATTCGTAAGAATTTCCACATGGCTTGTGTGTTAACCCTATCATACGCTTTCCCCAGATCCATAAGTGCTACATACAGCTCCTGTCTTAACCCTAAGGCCTTCTTAAGAAAGAGGATGTCTTTGTCGTTCATTGATTAGTCGAGCTATATTCTATACTTGTATGGCGGAAGGTAGGGTAGGAAAGGACTAGCAACAGGGATGTATTGTACCCAGGGCAAGGGGGGGACAAAAGTGAATGCATGGATTACAGAGGTATAGGTTTGCTGAGTATACCTGTCAAGGTGTATTGGGGGCATTGTTGACGCAGGGGATGATGACGACGTGCACAAAACATTACACTTGGGAGGAACAACATGGTTTCAGGTGTAGTCGTTGGTACGTGGCGCAGTTGTCTACACTGGGGGGGGAAAAAAAAAAGAAATGAGTAATACAAGTTGATGGCATCGGTATACCTTATACATATTTAGGTATACATAACCTCAACATCCCACGTAGGTTCTACCCCCACATCATCTCTGCACCGTCGCAACGAACCGGTGACGGTGACGTGACGCAACGCGCTCTTGTATGTGCGCAGTGACTCACGCACGCCAGTCTAGTCACCCGTGAGTCATAAACATGAGAGTGTGTTCGTGTATTCCTAGAATATTTGAGTCGTGTTATGCTGATGTCTTCCATTTTTTCTGATAATATCGTTATGGAATTCGAGTCGATAATCTATTTTTTTTTTTTTTCGCGTTTTCGTGTCTAGTAGAAAGAACTGATGTTTAGAACTTACCCCGAAGATCGAAGGAGGAGGAGGAGGAGGACTTCTTCTCCTCCTGATTGGTTGGCGGCCATAAGAGAAGAACCAATCAGCGATTAGCCTCTCAGACTTATTGTTTTCAATCAGGGACGTCAAAGGATTCTCTGATTAGTTGTTGATCATTTTGGAGTCCCACCAATCAGAGCTCTTGAGATAATTCTTGAAACACGTTGGCAGTTGTTCACCAGTCAGTGTGACTTGGGTCTTTGGTCCTGAGTGGAATGAAAATGACTAGAAAGGAAAAATAGAAAAATATGCTTTCAGTGTCGTTTCGTGTCTCTGTTGTTTCGTCTTTGTTATGCATCACTCATGGCGAAGTTATTTCATCTTTACTTTCTCCTTTTTTTGTAAAGTGAAGAACGCAACATTCGATATGATATAATTTTCCTGTTAATCCAATTTCAGTTTATACTTTTTTGTACCGTAACTTGTATGCTTAACGTCTTTAAGCATCTTTCTTTTACTTTCCAAAAGTATAACATAAGTCATCTATGAAAACATCACTTACATTAAGATAGAGAAATGTGAATTGATTGGGGAGAAGCTGTGTGATGGGTTCAGAAGTGGTAGAGGATGTGTGGATCAAGTGTTAGCTATAGAGAATGTGTGCGAGAAATATCAAGAAAAACTGACGGATTTGTATGTGGCAAATATGGATCTGGATTCGAATCTATGCCATTGACCTCGGAATCGAAACCGATACCGCGATCGTCACAACGCCATTCAAGTCCAGGTTAGTCTTGCCGACACGTAGAGCACAGGACAGATATTATCGTAATAGCCCGACCCACACTCGAATCCAGACGTAACGTAACATCAGATCTGTAATAATGAAAGTTAAGCGATGAACGGTAGCTCAGGGTACACAATAAACTATTTACATGTTTATTTTACACCTATTTTTTTTGTCGTTTATCCCTCTATCAAAATACACGTAGAAATGAATTTCTCTCTCTCTCTCTCTCTGTCTCTCTCTCTCTCTCTCTCTCTCTCTCTCTCTCTCTCTCTCTCTCTCTCTCTCTCTCTCTCTCTCTCTCTCTCTCTCTCTCTCTCTCTTTATATATACATATATATATATATATATATATATATATATATATATATATATATATATATATATATATATATATATATATACCGTGTGACAGAGAAGATTAGCAGCACTTGAAAAATATATATTGATTTGAGGGAGGTTTCCTGTCCCGAGACACACCTCCCCCCCCTCTTTTTTTTTTTACTGGGTCTCCCTCATTGGCCAGGTAGCCAGCCACGTCCACCAGGTCGGGACGACAGGGTTCAAGTGGTCCAGTGACCACGAGTCCGTGTGTTTGGCTACGACGAATGAAGGACTGGACGAGGACGACGAGGAGAAGGGATGAGGGGGAGGACGAGGGAAGGGATGAAGGTTGTTTGTGATGTACTGAATCGATGGTTTTCATGGTATAGAGATTATGAATGCATGAACGTGTATTACGTCGAACACTGCTGCTGCTCACCGTTACTGAGCCAATATTGAACAGCTGGATAATATACGAGGCAAATATCCACCCCCCCCTTCCCTGTACATTTATTTGGTAAATCGCTCCTATTTGCCTACGAATTCTGGTCCCATTTTCTCTCTTTTATTGGGAACGACAAATCAAATGGCCGAAATTCTCCTCTTTAACTGTTGCTATATTATTTCGTTCGTCCGGATGAAATAAAAGGTTGACCTTAACGGAGTCGAGAAGGCAAGACTTTTAACAGGATTAAACAGATTCGACCTTTAATCCGGTTTGACAAGACGAGACCTTTACCCGGATTAACCAGAGAGAAAGAGAATATCTTGTCATTTCCAAACAGATTGTTTCCGATTCAGTAAAACGAGATTCGGGCTCAACAATTTCTCATTCTCTTTCTCTAAACTTTTTATTGATTTCAGAACCCGAATTAATTTTCCCTCGGGGCCTTTTTTTTTCTTTTTTAAAGATTTTCGTATTTTCCCCCCCGTTGGATTTTGAGATTTATTTTTTTCCTCCTAGTATGATTATCAGGTCTCTCTCTCTCTCTCTCTCTCTCTCTCTCTCTCTCTCTCTCTCTCTCTCTCTCTCTCTCTCTCTATCCCTCTCTCTCTCTCCGTACATTGCCTAATCCGTATTTCGTGAGACATGTAATTCGCATGATTGGCGTCAGGTTACCTTTCTGCCATGCTCATCAGGGCCAAAAAAAAAAAAAAAAAGGAAACCATATTTTGCGGATCACACACACACACACACACACACACACATAGTATACATAACTCCTGTCAGCACACACAAACACAACGCCTCCCGTCTCTGGGGTCAGGCCCCTGACAAAGAAAAGGTTATGAAAGTTTTGAATGGTATTAGAAAAAGATAATCCGATCCTTTCTCGTGTTGTACCAACCCCTCCTTCACCACCCTCACCCCCATCTCTCTCTCTCTCTCTCTCTCTCTCTCTCTCTCTCTCTCTCTCTCTCTCTCTCTCTCCCCCTTTCTCGCCCCTGTGAAGGATTACGTATCTGAGAGGAAAAAATGAATTATCCAAAGCCGTTTATTCAGATTTTTTTCTCTTATCCATGAACATATGAAGACGAGAAGGTTATTTCCAAAGCTAATATCGTTCACTCGCACAGTAACCCATTGTCACAGTAACCCAGTGTCACATAACGTCATTTCGTGATCTCCGATGCAAACCGAGTGACGACCACGGAGGAAGAACGTATGAATATCAGTCCGGACATAAGATAATCACATAGGTCGGCATTATGGTTCATTTTTTTTTCTTTCACATGTAACAAAATGCGACTGACAAATTATCATTCTGAATGCAAAATGGTATATCATGTTTTCCCATGTCGGAAGTCACCACTCCAGGTGTGCAGGGAAATACCCATCGTGACAAGCCAATAGTGTGTGGCTGTGATTATCAGGATATATATATATATATATATATATATATATATATATATATATATATATATATATATATATATATATGTATATATGTATATATATATATTATCCCTGGGGATAGGGGAGAAAGAATACTTCCCACGTATTCCCTGCGTGTCGTAGAAGGCGACTAAAAGGGAAGGGAGCGGGGGGCTGGAAATCCTCCCCTCTTTTTTTTTTTTTTTCTTTTTTTTTTTCCAAAGAAGGAACAGAGAAGAGGGCCAGATGAGGATATTCCCTAAAAGGCCCAGTCCTCTGTTCTTAACGCTACCTCGCTAACGCGGGAAATGGCGAATAGTATGAAAGAAAAAGAAAAGATATATATATATATATATATATATATATATATATATATATATATATATATATATATATATATATATATATATATATATATTGGAAAGGATCACAATTTTGCGCGTGATCAAGATATTCCTATGAGTCCACGGGGAAAATGAACCACGAAAAGTTATATTTATCTCTTGTCTCCCCTGATGATGTGATTATTACACGAAAGTGCACTTGGGAACTTTTCGTGTTTCATTTTCCCCGTGGACTCATAGGAATATATATATATATATATATATATATATATATATATATATATATATATATATATATATATATATATATATATATATATAAATGAGAGAGAGAGATTAACTTTTCAAATAACCCCTTTTAACAGTTTGTTTACACTGGTCAGCTGTAGAATTCAGTTTCCTTTGAACCGAGCCATTCGCCCGTGCTGCTGGATCGAGGTAGCTCCTCGCCCATCGCAGTGTGTGCTCTAGATTTGCAGTTGACAGCAAGAGATGCGACCACAGACCCGTTATAGAGCGATGGTACCTTTATCAAAGCTAATGAAAGACGTCAAAACTTCGTCCCATGCAGATAAAAGCCCAGTGACTCGCTAGGTGAAAAAAGAAATGGTTTCGATTGACATTCTTTATCCTGTCCGAGAACGTAACTTTCAATCGTCTGTTTCCTGAATTTCTTTTTTGGAGAATTTTGGTTTACAAGTTGGCACAGAAGGAAGGATTCGAACGTTACACACACACACACACACACACACACACACACACACACACACACACACACACTTACTTAGGTGCTTTTGCGTACTAGAAATATTTAATGTCTCAAAGAAAGAACTTAACGACCACCAGCCAAAGCATTGGGGTCTCGGGGAGAGCATTAATCCAATGGATTAAGCTTAGCTTAGCTGAGTCATAGGGTCGTACATCGATCTGGCCAGAGTCAAAAGGCAGGGGTACTGTACTGAGCTCAGGTGCGCAAGAGGATGACATCGCATACCGAGCCGAGTAGATGCAAACTCCAGGATGATACAGTTAACCGAGATGAGTCGAAGGCCGGGTGATGAATTTAGCTCAGCTCATGAGCTGAAGGAAGATGGTACACCGAGCTGAGTGGATTCGATATTTTAGGATTCTACCGTGAGCTCAGGTGAGTGAAAGGTGATGACATCTTGTGCTCGAGGGATTTAGACGCTGAGTAAAATGATCGCTGGTGGTGGTCGTGGTGCAATAGAGTTCTGTCGAAAAAAAAAATACCACGAGAATTTCTCCTAACAAACCACCACTGGGGAATGTCTTGCCACCACCAGTAGACATACCTCATGGGGACAATTAACGAATGGAACGCAAGGTATCTTAAGTAATGTACACGTAACTCGCTCTGTCGTATTCCAGGGGCGTTCCGTCGTGTTAAAGGGTCGTCCCGTCGTGTGCCAGGGTCGTACCGTCATGTTATATAAGATCGTACTGTCGTGTTCCAGGGTCATATTGTGTTGCGGTGTCGTCCTTTCGTGCCGAAGGGGTTTAAGATTTTCCCGTTATAAAAGTAGACTATAAACACGAGTTATCATTTGGTGGTGTTGATGATTCCCCTCGTGCTTTTGGTTTTCGGTGGAGTAATACTGTGTGTGTGGGGGATTATGGTCATGCCAGGTTGTAGGAAAGGAACCCCCCAAGTATATACATCCAGGAAATTATTCCCCACGTATATATACATACAGGAAAGTCTTTCCCTCTATATACACATGCAGGGAAGTCATTCCAACGTTTATATACATCCAGGAAGTTTATACCCAAGTATATACCTTCTAGAAAGTCATTCTCATATATTTACATTTAGGAGAACCATTCCCACGTGCATAACAAAGGAAAGCTCATTTATGTACATACGGACAGACATATATGAATCCAGAAAAGTCGATCCCAGATGTATTAATCCCGATTAGAATCCAGAAGTCATCCCGAAGTATATAAATCCCGAGAGGGCATTCCCAGGTACACGAGTCCAGAAAAGTAATTTTCATATATGCAAATCTAAGGAAAAACTATTCATAGGTATGTAAATCTTTAGAAAGAAAACAAGTATTTTGCACTTGTAAACATCTGGAGAATTCATTCTCGTGTATATAAATCCCCACGCCGCTCCCCCTCCCCCAAGTTACTTTCCTCGTTTATAACAGAGAAAAAAAAAATTTCACGAACGTAAATTCCCACTTGGCTAGCTACTGTCGCATTACGTTACCATACTTCAAGTTCGGGTTTGTAAGATTCTTCTTTACATGTGAAAATCATGGATCATAAACCTCTGGTTTTTACCGACCTCCCACAACCTGTGTGTAGGGAAGAGCCGTGTCATATACTTATGAGATTTGAATTTCAGATTTCAACAGCAGCATCAGCATTTATATGGAGATGACTGCAATATACGTCACCTCACGTCAAAAACAGGAATATTTTTGCATAATTTTTTTTTCCTTGCTGGTGCTCCGGTGTTGAGTATAATGGAAAGAGAGGTGTTCGTTCGTTACTTAAGGTGTAATTAACTTGTTACCTGTTTGTACGGTAGGGTGAAGGAGTTGTTGTTCTACACTCGTATGTTTGTGTGTGTGATTACTATTGGTGTGATAAGGGGAGAGATTTTTACACCCGCATTGCCCTCGTCTGGTTACTTTGTATATATGAACCGTGTCTTGACACCTTTGTGTATACACACACGCGCGCGCGCAAATTACGAAAGGACTGAAACAGACCCCAAGGTTGGTGTGATAAATGGCTGATGAAATTCGACCCGACCAAATGTGTACAGTCGTGAGGAAGGGACAGAGTGAAGAAGGCCCTCAATATGACCATTAGCTATCAGGAGTGAGAGAGGGACTTCGGAGTCAACACTATCCCTAGTTTATCTCCTGAGTCCCACATTAAGAGAATAGTTAAGGAGACGAACTGTCTTCAGGCAAGTATTAGAATAGCTTTTAAGTACATCAAGAAGGAATTATGTAGCAAGCTGTTCGCGTCCTATACATAAGGCCAGAACTAAAATATGCTTCGAAAGGAGCCCAAAGAGCTAATATAGGTAGTCCAGAGGAGAGCAACAAAGATGATACCAGGATTTAGAGGACTTGATTACAGGTAAAGGCCCGAGGCTATGATTTGCCCACCTTGAACAGAGAAGAGTGAGAGGAGACCCCGATCATAGGTTTAAGTTTTTGAATAAAGATAGATGACATGGACAGCGATGTAGGGATAGAGTAACCACAAAATATAACGTTGAATTAAACTTTTTGAAGATTTAAAGAATTCTTTTTATAAGAGGTGTGGAATAGTGGAACAAGTTGGTTGAGGAAATTGTTGATGCAGTGAACATACGCGAATCTAAAAAAGCTGTGTGATGGTAGAGAATGTTCAAGAAATGGGGCCCCACGAGTGTAAAACTCCCTCCTCCTTACAGTACAAATACGTGATTACACACCGCTTTATGCCAGTTACCCAGGAACGACCACCCCGGATGGTAGAGTGAACATCTGGGTTGGGTGTGGGCAGACTTCTGCTCCCAGGATTCGAACTCATACGCGTTCGACCCCGGGCAGGCCCGTGCTGAATCTGGTCAGTAACGTTGACCACTACACCACGAAGGCCCTTGTTTATGTGTGTGTGTGTGTGTGTGTGTGTGTGTGTGTGTGTGTGTGTGTGTGTTCACATAGAGTAATAAGGGACGGGGTAACACTAGTGTACGTCTTTCTCGACCTAACACACACTTACTCACAAACATGTACCAGCATTGAGCCTTACGATTGTAGAACTCCCTCCCCGTGCTGTGCAAATAGCTATTCATACGCAATATATATTACATCACGGCACATGCGGATGAAGAAGGGACCCATAGCCAGAAATTCGCAGTATATAATACCATCTGATTATGGCATGTGATAGCCAATCATAGAATGGCCTTCCTCACCCGTAAACACCACTGCGCATGATCCTCTCTCTCTCTCTCTCTCTCTCTCTCTCTCTCTCTCTCTCTCTCTCTCTCTCTCTCTCTCTCTCTCTCACCCCACCTCCCTCTACCAGGACAACGAATCGGATAGATTGATTAGCTGTATCGACTCCTGAAGTCGATAAGGGGAATGTTAAGTTCACCCATCATCATGTCATGACCTTTCTTCTAACATCCTCATGGATCACAGGCCACGCCTGGGAAAGGGACCTTTACGTAACGTGTTACTGGATTATTCTTGTGGATGAATGGGAGAATTGAAATGAACGTTTCGTCAAAGAGAAACGGATGACTTCGGTCAGGGTCTGGGATTAGGGATCTCTGGTGAATATCCACTGCAAATCGGTATTCGTCCGCGCGTGGGAGATAATTTTTTTTAACAAGTGAATGATTCGGTGGCATTTTATAGAAAATGGTTTGAATACGGAGACCATAGCTCACGGTCTAGGTAAGACTTAATCATTTCTCAGATCATTTTGCAAGGTAGAGGTGAATGTCTTGGAAGAATCTGATCCACGATACCACTGCCAAGGAAGAAGACGAAGAAGAAAAAAGACATGGGAAGACCCTGACGCGGGAAGACTCATCCATTTGATCATTAGGAGAGCGAAAGAAATATATTTCAAACGACACACGACCTGCCATAATAATCGGTGATTCGTGTAATTGAACCGTTGCGGGAGCGAACACGAAATAGCCATCGTGACGACCCAACCACTTGACGATGAGTTTGGTAAACAGGGTTCCTCCTGTTTGCCCCCCTTCCGGGGGTTTCCGACGGCAACACGAAACGTTTCATAACTTGATTATGGAAAATTTCCTTGATGGGCCATGAATGCAGGGCTTTTATATTTAAGCTGTGTTTTGATGTTCGTGCTTATTCACAGGTCCTTTCTCTTTTTTTTCCTTTTTTTTGGGGGGATGGGTGGCGGGGGGGTGGGGGTTGGTCTGTGTTGGTTCCGGGAAAGGGAGAAAAAGTGATTTTCTTTAATACAGCGGACAGAGATGCTGTTAGAGCGAGATCAAAGCGACGCTGAAGGTCAGCTGGTATAATTGGTGGTGATTTACCTGCAAATTGCCTCTTTGTCATGCAGCTTAACTGCCTCGTTTGGGGACTAAAATGTTTTTTAATGGTTATCTAATTTTTGTGTGTGCTGTAGGTTATTGTTTTAAACGAAGCATTTTGAACGTTGTTTTTTTTTTTACCTAATCTATTCATAATAAGCTTTGTGCTTTGAAGTCGTTGTCGCAAAATTTACAGAAGCATATTAACACCACGACAGACAGACACACAGACAAACAGACACAGACACATCAACAGACACGCATAAACAGACAGAGACAGACAGACAGACACAGTCAGACAGACAGACTGACTGTTAATGATTGAATCACATGAGGAATGTTAATGCATGAATATTTTAATTTATTTTGCATCAAAATCATTTGTCTTGCTAGTTTTTTGTCATGATTCTAACAGGGAAATTTATTAACTGTCACCAGTTGGTATACTCTGCCAGTCAGTACCGCCAGTCATTGCCATCAGTCAGTACCACCAGTCATTCTGTCCCATCAGTCAGTCAGTAATGCATCGGTCAGTACCACCAGTCATTCTGTACCATCAGTCAGTAATGCATCGGTCAGTACCACCAGTCATTCTGTCCCATCAGTCAGTATTGCATCGGTCAGTACCACCAGTCATTCTGTCCCATCAGTCAGTAATGCATCGGTCAGTACCACCAGTCATTCTGTCCCATCAGTCAGTCACTAATGCATTGGTCAGTACCACCAGTCATTCTGTCCCATCAGTCAGTCAGTAATGCATTGGTCAGTACCACCAGTCATTCTGTACCATCAGTCAGTAATGCATCGGTCAGTACCACCAGTCATTCTGTCCCATCAGTCAGTCACTAATGCATTGGTCAGTACCACCAGTGATTCTGTACCATCAGTCAGTCACTAATGCATTGGTCAGTACCACCAGTCATTATCCCCATTCGGTCACCCTTCAGTAGAACCTGTCACTCGATCAATTCAGTCAGTTCCAGCAGTCTTTCAAACGCCACCAATCATTCCATCAGTCTGTACTGGGCGATACTGAACGACACCTTTTGCAAATGAGATCCACGAATACAGTTTATACTGGATTCCCTCCTCTGAAGACGATACCAAATTGCCTTTTTCTTTTTTTTTGTTTCGTTCGTGTATGTAGGAGATGTCTCATCGTATCCACTATTCATCTTCTCTTCAGAGAAACGATACACCGCGGTGAGGAAGTTGCCTGAAGTCAGGCATACGAAAGAGCTTGAAGTTAGGAATACGAAACGGAACCCAGCTTGAAGTTAGGCATACGAAACGGAACCCAGCTTGAAGTTAGACATACGAAACGGAACCCAGCTTGAAGTTAGGAATACGAAACGGAACCCAGCTTGAAGTTAGGAATACGAAACGGAACCCAGCTTGAAGTTAGGCACACGAAACGGAACCCAGCTTGAAATTAGGCACACGAAACGGATCAGCTCGCATTTACATGAACCAGTCTCGTTCGTTTCACTGTGGGGAGGTCGTTAATAGCGCAATAACCCCAGGACGAACAACGTCGGATGATGAAGGCCTCGGATAATACCGTTTCGCTTTCCTTCTCCACCTTATGGATCTCTTGTGTGAAATGATGAATCAAGCTCTCGAACCTCTTAAAGAGAACCATCCGACCCCATTACCCCGTCAATAAGAGCAGAGCTGTGTCGGTTTTCTGTGTGTGTGTGTGTGTGTGTGTGTGTGTGTGTGTGTGTGTGTGTGTGTGGCATAATTCACTCCGAACCCAAGGCTGTGAGATGTATTCATCTTGCAGTGCGGTGACCT
This sequence comes from Panulirus ornatus, assembly GCF_036320965.1. NCBI lineage: Eukaryota > Metazoa > Arthropoda > Malacostraca > Decapoda > Palinuridae > Panulirus > Panulirus ornatus. The sequence continues at coordinate 13,575,861 of NC_092240.1, read as the reverse complement.
GATTCCATGTTGGGGGTGGGTGGGTGCACTTGTTGTTCATCAGGGCTGGAGGAAGAGGGTGTTGGGGTGGGGGGGCGTTCGTTTTGGAAGACCTATTCCCCCTGAAAATGTTACTTGAAAGGAGCTAGCCTAAGGAATACCTTGGCTCTCTCTCTCTCTCTCTCTCTCTCTCTCTCTCTCTCTCTCTCTCTCTCTCTCTCTCTCTCTCGTTTAGGGATAATAGGTTTGCTTCAAAGCCTCAGTATAAGGCCAATTTTTCATTCGGGTTAAGATTCCGGTGTTGAGATATTGCTTGAGGGGTCATTTAAATCTTATGAATTAACGTTTTGAAATTATCACATGATTATAAAATGTCAAGACGATTGGCCTTGTGTTATAGTGAGACATTTGTCGGTCCAAGGAACCATTGCGAAGTTCTCTTTGAATTGTCAGTATGCCTTCCAATATTGACCACAGTGTTCTGTGAGTTTCTGGTGCCTTCCACCATCGCCAAATAGTCTCGAAGGGACCCAGTGGTCTGTTGCTGTTTGAATTCCTTTGTATTCCTTTGCATTTGTATTCCTCTGATATGTTTTACATTAACCATTTCAAGTACAGAAGTCCTTCCTTACGTTATATTTTGATTCCGAAAGAAAACGTTTTTTTTTGGTCCACAAACGATAATATTCAAAACCTTAGCATAGTCCTAAATTTTCATGAATACGATTCTAGGTTTGAAACATTGTTTAGGGGCAACTATGTCCTGTAATCAAACCTTTAGATTGTTATATATTCCTTTATATTTTTAAAGTTTTTTCGTTGAGCGAAGGAGGCATCAATATGTTTATTCCACTTTCAGTTCAGTTGTACAGGTCTATCATTGTTAGTTTTCAGTTCTGAAGCGGGGGGAAAAAAGGCGTCAAAAGTACCCAGACTTTTATTTTGATTTACTGGCTGTTTTCCTCGGAAATGGATCGGCTTGAGAACCTCGCCATAAGCCTTATTAGTATGATTATGGTGTTGATATATAGTTTGGGGACCATTATGTGTTCTCTAATTAAGCATTTAAATGATTATATGATTAAAAATATATCTCATAATATTCATTTGGTATATATCAGCCAGAGGAAGCATTATCATATAATTTGCATTATCATTTCAAGGACGGAAGACTTTTATATGTTTCAATTTTGAAACAAAAACAATTTTTGGTCTTGGATTTTTTTCTTGTCACTTTTCACTGGAAAATTTATTTTCTTCAAAACCTTCGTATAGAGCCTATTTCTCGGGCTGAATAAGATTCCGGGACTGAGACAATGTAATTAACCATTGTCATTTAACATTTAAACGATTGTATTAAAGTATTTCATGTATAGTCCGTTATATTTCCTTGGTACATCTCGGGCAAGGGAAGTATCGACATATTTTCCAATATCATTTTAAAGGTTGGAGCCTTTCATTATGTATTTTGTAATAAGGAAAATGTCTTTCGCATCAAAACATGTATGTAGTTTTTTTTTTGGGAAAATGGACTTGTTTTAGGACTTGAATGAGGGCTTACTTTTGATCGATTATACGATTCTGGTATTGAATTAATGTTTTAGGGCAATTAAGTTATCAAATAAGGCATATGATTGATTATAAGATTTTAAAAAAAATCATGATAATTAGCTTACTATTTATTTGATATATGTCGGCGTATGGAATCATTACGCTACATTTACAATATTTCATCTACAGAAGCCTTCAGTTAATGTTATATTTGAATTTTGAAACACGATGTTTTTTTTGGCTTCGCGTATACCTTTCAGTTTTTTGCTACCTCGGAAAATAGATTTCTGCAGAACCCGGGTACAAGATTTTTTTGTTTGTAAAATTCTGGTGTTGACATATTGTTTGGAGGCAATTAAGGCCTTTAATTGAGTTTGTCAATGATTATGGGAATAAAGTCATGATAATTCATTTAATATTCATTTGGTATGTGTCGGTCACAGGAGGCATTATAATACATTTACCATTTCAAGTATAGAAGCTATAAATTATGTAGCATGGTTCATGCTTAATCCTTTAGAAACATCCCACGCATTTGTAGCATTAATTAACTGTCTTCTGTAGGTAAACCGAAATCCATTGAACATATCTTAGTGAAGTTCGAAGAGAAAAACAAGTGTCAGCTTCTGCATACGTCCAGGAAAAAATAGGATTTGCAGAAACGAATGACGTAAATAGAATCACCTTCCTGATAGACTTGTTGCTGATGCACTAAAGCGCTTCGGCTTCAATGGCAGATTACAGGCTCGGCGATCCCAAGCCAGTCTCCCAAGTAAGACGAAAAGCATCGCCCACTGAAACTCTCCAGTCTCGCCCTCACGGTGGTATCGGCGGATCGAATACTACGTCCGATACCTTATTGAGGGAGCATCGTTCGCAGTCTTCCTCTTGGGGGTTGGGGTGTCGTCACTCGTATGTATCTCCTCCTGGCGGTCGCTTTTATTCTTTAAGGGCTCCCTGTCGTGGATGTCCTTTTGGGCGAAGCTTTTGCGGAGGACCGTTCAAAGTGAGCGACCTGCTCCATCCACGACCTGAAGGAGATACGGGGTAGGCAGTAATGTCTCCACTATTCCCAGGAATAATGATAGATAATCATACATAAATGATAATGATAATAGGAGATCCATATGTAAGTTGATTTCAGTTACGTCTGGGCATGCTAGAAAATTATATTTTTTTCTTTAGGTATAAAGAAGTCTGTTATTCATTCGTATGTCTTATCATGCTTAATTAAGCTTCAAATCTATCCTAGATAAAGAGCAATTTGATATACAAAGATACTTGAACGAGTGGTGAAAGGATCGGCACTTTTATATTGGTAAACTGATTATCGCAATCGAATGTATGATTTTATATCAACCTCGGAACCAGTTCTTAAATAAAGTTCCTCATTTGAAATGGCTCCTGCAACCCAAAGCAGCGCTACTTCTTGTAGCAGGGAAATGTAGACCCCTTTGGAGTGATGAGTTCGCTGATGAGCTTTTACTTCCCCAAAGGTGATTTTTCCATTCTCGGTGGATCCTTTTGCAGGTAGAACCCAGTAGGTCCGACGTATATATATATATATATATATATATATATATATATATATATATATATATATATATATATTCGCCATATATACTATTCGCCATTTCCCGCGATAGAGGGTAGCGTTAAGAACAGAGGACTGGGCCTTTGAGGGAATATCCTCACCTGGCCCCCTTCGCTGTTCCTTCTTTTGGAAAATTAAAAAAAAAAAAAAAAACGAGAGGGGAGGATTTCCAGCCCCCCGCTCCCTTCCCTTTTAGTCGCCTTCTACGACACGCAGGGAATACGTGGGAAGTATTCTTTCTCCCCTATCCCCAGGGGATATATATATATATATATATATATATATATATATATATATATATATATATATATATATATATATATATATATATATATTCGCCATTTCCAGCATTAGCAAGGTAGCGTTAAGAACAGAGGACTGGGCCTCTGAGGGAATATCCTCACCTGGCCCCCTTCTCTGTTCCTTCTTTTGGAAAATTAAAAAAAAAACAAGAGGGGAGGATTTCCAGCCCCCCGCTCCCTCCCCTTTTAGTCGCCTTCTACGACACGCAGGGAATACGTGGGAAGTATTCTTTCTCCCCTATCTCCAGGGATATATATATATATATATATATATATATATATATATATATATATATATATATATATATACATGTGTATGGGGGTGGGTTGGGCCATTTCTTTCGTCTGTTTCCTTGCGCTACCTCGCAAACGCGGGAGACAGCGACAAAGTATAATAAAATAATAAATAATATAATATATATATATATATATATATATGTGTGTGTGTCTGTTTGTGTGTTAAATAATTTCAGTCCTTTAAATCACAGAGCTACCAAAATTTTTCATTTCTTTTTCTATCATCCATTATGTAATGCATTCATTAACCAGCTTCATTTCTCTTGTCTTGCAGGTAAGAGAACCTCGGAAGATGTTACTTTTCGCACGTAAGTACTGCACTAATTCATCGAAAGAGGGAAAATCTATTTTAGATTTATTTTTAGTATGCCTATAGTTTTTGTGGTGTTAATAAGTAAATAATGACGATGTAAAGCCGTTCGTTGTACACAACTGCGACAAAAATCGTTGTTGGGTTTCTATAGTTATTCATGTAGTTCTGCCGTTTTCTCTAAGTCGTCAGTGAAATTCGTTTTCTTTGAGTTTTAAAGCATACACTAGCTTAAGTTAGAACCACACGTCACGCGATTTTAAACCCGTTTCCCTATTGTTATACCCATGAAGCATTGTTACCAACCTAGATATAACATATTTCAAGTACTCATTCAACATAAATGAAAGTAAATGCACATGATGTACATTTAGAAATGAGAATTTTATATTTTCGAGATAACGTTTCATCGTTTATATTAAAACTAGTTGTATGGTACAATTAGTGGAGTTATATATATATATATATATATATATATATATATATATATATATATATATATATATATATATATATATATATATATATATATATCAGGTGATTCGTGAGGATTCCTAATTCTTTGTTTTCCATCGCTTTACTTCATATCTGTATACGTAAGCGCACTACAAAATGCAGTCGAGCACAAACCTATATTCAATAGTGCCATTAGGTCGGCCGATTACAACATCCAGCCGGTATCTAACTCCTCATATCTCCCATAAGGGAAGGGGAAAACAATTGTATCTGGTCACGAAGGTTGTTTTGATACTATCACTACTACTATACTGCTGCTACTACTAGTATTACTACTATTAGTAAAACTACTACTATTACTACTGTTACATCGAGGTTTCGTTGAAAGTGAATATTTCATGGGATTTGTTCATAAGGAATGGAAGGTAAAAGGTCATGTGATTTACCAGTGGTCGTGGCTCCACTGTGAAAAAGATGGGAGATGTCTATTGATTGGTCCATCACCAATTTACCGTCAGTTTATCGATTTTCGGTAGTATTCTGTGTTGTTCGTAGCGTTTAAATGTCACTTACGTAAATCCCAAGTAACGTAAGTCTGTTACTGGCATGTTATTCTTTTTTGATCTTGATATCATTGCAGTATGAAAAAGATATTCGTCAAAAGATAGCAGTCAGGGAGTTGTATGTTATCAAGTAGGAACTATATGGTATTTTGGATTATCTCAGCCATTTTTTTTTAGATACATTGGCCTTCGCTTACGAATGTTAGACACAAAAGTAGTGTCCATCTACCTATTAGACGCAGGAGCCTCCACCTAAGAATGTGGTGCTCTGAAGTGGTTTATTTTACTTTTTTTCGACCATGACGTTGAATCTGAGTGGCGTTGGCATACGTTTTTCCAGAATTCTTTGGGAAGATGATAAAATTCAATTGTTTATAGATAACTTGTTTGTATAAGTCAGTGCCACATGCTAGTTGGCCAAGACACAGATTACCTCACCTCCTTGTTTCCCAACTAGATCCTTCATTGAAACGCCTCTTAATACCAGGTTTGGGGTTAACATTTCTCAACCTTGTTTTCCCTTGACGACCTTATTTCGACGTTTCCAAGGTTATTGTCAGTCCCCGCCCAAAAGATGAAATAGCTTTAACTATTAGATATCTATCAAGACCAAGGATGAAGTACGGTAACTGTGGGAACAACGGTTGATGAATGTAGCAGCGAGAGTAACACGACTTAGGTTGACCAACATTTCTAATGTATACGTCGACGAGGGAGGGGCTACAGAGACGAATTTGGCATAGGAATTGACAACCCCCGATGGCTTCACGACATCAAGGGAAGATCCTTGGCGACCATAGGTAGGATTGGGAACCCCTGGAGAGTAAGATTACGTGAGCCATGACTACATTGATTTATCCTGTGGGTGTTGACACAACGCGTCATCAGCGTTTGTGGATTCGCACGTCTTCGAATGAGTGGATTTCTTCAGTGGTACAGTTTTCAGTTTGGATTTCTTCAGTGGTACAGTTTCCATTTTGGAATGCTTCAATGGTGCCGTTTGTGGTTCGGATTCGTGGGTCGTGTATATGGTCTTCGAATCATTACGAACACCTAAGGAGGTGTGCTAGATTCTTCGGCAGGCTGGTTGTTAGAACTTGATCTTGACTGCCTAGATGACCCCTGGCGGTCCAGGTGCTTAAAGCTCAGTTAACCAGTGAGCACCTCAAACCTGTTTTCCATTGACTCTCTTGTGCTGAAAGCGTTAACAGAAACATATATATATATATATATATATATATATATATATATATATATATATATATATATATATATATATATATATATATATTCGCCATTTTCTGCGTTAGCAAGGTAGCGTTAAGAACACGGGACTGAGCCGTAGAGGGAATATCCTCACTTGGCCCCCTTTTGTGTTCCTTCTTTTGGAAAATTAAAAACGGGGTAGGGGGGATTTCCAGCCCCCCCCTCCCCGCTCCTTCCCCTTTTAGTCGCCTTTTACGACGCGTGTTGAATACGTGGGAAGTATTTTTGCTCCCCTGTCCCCAGGGATATATATATATATATATATATATATATATATATATATATATATATATATATATATATATATATATATATATATATATATTATATATATATATATATATATATATATATATATATATATATATATATATATATATATATATATATTAAATCTTGTTTCGTCCGTCTTTGCGAAACAGTTCCAAGAACGGACGAAAAATGGCCTCAGTTGCACACATCCACTGTATAGCTGTCATTTATAATGTCCTGAAACTAAAGCCCTGAAGGAGAACATTGGTAGGCATAATCATTCTGTACAGAGGCTCTTCACAGAACGCTGTTCAGTTTAACGTGAAAGGGCACATAGCTCCTCACAGCTAACTGCGTAAGTATGTGAATGTAGGTGACTTTCGTCATGGTCCTAATAGGTATGAACTACCACCCAGGGCAAAACGTGAAAGAAATTTAAGTAACTGGAAAGAAAATAGATGCAAGCGTAACGCAAATTGTGTTACATCACCACGTAATCCTACGGAAGTTGTGGCTTCTGTATGGTTCAAATATTCATGTAAGAAGGATTTACAAAACTGAATATGTGAATACGACGCCCGTGGTCACGACCAGGAGGATGAGGAGGGGATCCTTAAGGATGGGAGAGGGGAGAATGAAAGAAAAAGACCTGAGCAGCAGCTTCTCCCCTCTTTTTGTTCCTGACGTCTGACATCATTTGAGAAAATGGTGTTCCTTTTATGCGTCTTTGACCTCTCCATGGGAAGTCTCTCTCTCTCTCTCTCTCTCTCTCTCTCTCTCTCTCTCTCTCTCTCTCTCTCTCTCTCTCTCTCTCTCTCAGAGCACTTTGCTTTGCCTTTTGATTTTTGTGCCATTCTTCAAAGCAGTTTGTTGTCATGAAGGAAGGAAGGAAGAAGTAGGATAAGGAGAATCAGGACTCGCGCAGCTCGTGAAAACTTCCTGCTAATGTCTTTAGACGTTAAGCGTAAATTGCTCACCTTATGAGACACGTTTATCATCAACTAAGGAAAGAAGTCTTTCCTTTATACGATAAAAACGACCTTCAGTGGCACATCGTTTTCTATAGCACTTTCGCACGACGTTTTAAAGACATTCTCAGAGTCTGCGCATTCAGGTTTTTCCTTATCAGTATTTCCAGTATCAAAACAGAGCAAGTGTGGCAGTTCCTTGTATAGAGAACAGTATATAATGGATTTCTTTCAGTGTTATGTGCTGTATTATCGTGTGTGCAAATTCTCTCCGTAATGGTATGTCATTTATTTTTTTTTTTTTTTTGTCCCACCCCGAAATTCGCAACCCACTTTGTTTGAAAAGGTTTCCTCGTTTTTTAACCGCACCGGATTTCGTTTTCTTTTGCTGCATTCTTCGGCCGGGCCTCGCTGGCTGGCCCCGCCCCACTCAACGCGTCAGTCTTGCAGCATTCATAACACGTTCCTCTTATTGCCAGGCATATTTTACCTGCATGTGTCGCTGCTGACTGCGCTCTTATTATCGCACACTCCAGGCAACACCTGGGTTGTTCTTTCTGATCATCTTCCTCTTTTTATTCTTCTTCCTCCTCTTCCTTTTGCTCATGGCGTTCGTTAGGCGGAGTTTAGTATATGTGACGACCATATGTGTATTAATCTTTTAGTCTTTGCGTCTTTCGTTCGTTGTGACGGTGTGTCTTGTTCCTTGTTCTCAGACACATCAATATGTTCCTTTTCACTTTTCTTTCTTTTTTTGCATGTACATCCAAACTCTTTCAGCAGTGCTAGAAAAGCGATTAGCCACCTCTCCATTATGACTGGTAATTTTCCTGTTACAAAGCTTAACTTCCCTATTTCACGTAGCGACTTGCCTTAACCCAAGCCATGCTTCTCCTTTTGGAGGCAGTGAGTTACGTGTTCCATGTTCCTTGCGACATTTCCTTGTTCCATATTCCTTGCCGTGGCTTCATTATGCAGCATAAGAGTATCCCATCCCTCGACCTTTTCACTGTCGTGTGGTTCGTATGATAGATGGAGGACATTGCTCACTCCTTTTCCTATATATGTATATCCTTCCTGGCCATAAATTTTGACGTGAAATTTAGGCCCGGTTATAATCTTCCATAAATCATCAGTCGTGATACATTACAATGCCTCTTGTCGTTTCCTGGGACGAGGATACTCGTTATTAATGGCATGGCTTTGGTGTGTTCGGTATGGTCGTCTGTTGTTAACATTCAATGTAGGTTAAGATGAAAGAGTGTGTGTGTGTGTGTGTGTGTGTGTGTGTAGAGAGAGAGAGCCTCTTCATGAATCAAGTACCTTCTGCGACATTTGTGGTCACGTATCCAGCACTTTATAGTGGGTCACGTATCCAGCGCTTTTATTACATTAAGGTGGACCATGTGTCTGGTGACGGTGGAATTCTTAACGTAACCACCGGCTTTATGATATCGGGTTTTATACACAAGGGCTTGTCATATACTCCAGCGAGACATATGTTCAACCACTTATCCTAAAGTAGGGCCGATGGCACACCTTATAGGCGGAACGACTCCGAAAACATGTTTACGAACGCGACTTGGCGGGATCAAATCGCCTTCTAGAAACTCAGTTTTTCTTAGCGTTTCTTTTTTTCTATTTTTCCAACATGCTCTCTCTACCTCGACATTTTTTTTTTGCCACGGGGTTGTCTCTAGCGGCACTTGTACTTCTAGGCTTTCATCACCGGCCATATTGGCAATAGGATTTCTTCTATTTAGGCCCTGGTGCCTCTAGCTCCCTCCTCTTCTTCTTCGTCCTTGTTGCTTTCGGTTCCTCTTCTTCTTCAGCCATGTTCTTAACAGGCTCTTCTTCTTCGGCTATACTGTCTTCATGCTCTCTCCTTCATCTTCTTTAGTTATGTTTCCTTCAAGGTCTCCTCTTCATCCTTGTTGCGTCCAGCCTCTACTTTTCTTAAGACTTTTTGCTTCCAGATTTTATAATTTTTCGGCCTTGTTGCTTCCAGGCTATATTCCTCGTCCTTGGTGCTTCCAGGCTCTCCTTTGCTTCCTTGTTTCTTCCAGGATCTCTTCTCCTTCATCTTCCTTGTTGCTCCCAGGCTATCCTCTTCTTCCTTGTTGATTCCAGGCTCTCTCTTCTCTTCTTTGTTGCTTCCAGGCTCTCCTCTTGGGCTCTGTTGCTTTCGCCTGGAACGACGGTCCTGCTTGAGGGTGAAGCCCTAGGATCCCTATAACGACTGAAAGCGTGTCATGCCGTGAATTACCAGGATTGCGCTGAGACACGAGCGGCCTTGCTGAGGGCGATCCACTGGGAGAGGTGGGGGTTTGTGGGGGTGAGAGTTGGCGAGGGATGAGGCTGAGGGAGCTGGAGTGACTGTAGGGTGTGTGTGTGTGTGTGTGGGTGTGTGTGTGGGTGTGTGTGTGGGTGTGTGTGGGTGTGTGTCTGTGTGTTTTCGTAACCATGAGCACAACTGTACGAGTCGTCGGTGTGATGGCATAGGTTTTGATCTAACCCTGATCGGGTCAGGTTAAAGGTTCTGTCATTGCATCCAGAGGTCGCACCGTCTCCTTCAAGGGTCGTGCAGTCGTGCTCGAGGAGTCCAGGCAATATTTCGTCTGCTTGCGACCACCTTGGCCTAACCTGCGTTGCACACTGTCTCGTTTCATCTCTGCATAACATTATAGTGAATGAAACTAGCTTCAGTTTGTTTCCTGTGTTATTGAAACTTCTGTTTCCCTAAGACATGATATATAATAATGTAATTTAGCCGTCTTAGCTATGTGATCCTGGATTAAGCCATACCCCAAAGTGGAAAAAAGAACATATCCGTAAGAATATGAAAGAATCTATGTCTGTTTCCTTGCGCTACCTCGCTAACGCGGGAGACAGCGACAAAGCAAAATAAATAAATAAAAAAATATATAAATTATATATGTAAGAATGTAAAAGAAGCCTTCCAAAGGCTATTGCATGCTAGATTTCCAAAGGAATGTGTACACACACCCACTCACACGCAGGTATATTTACATATGAATATTGCTTGACCCAAACCCTCCTCCAAATCACATTCAATATAAATGCCTGCGGGTATCACGACAACCCCATTCCACCACACACGGGGTCCAAACATTGATTATCGGAAACCATTCTAACCCGTAAAACGAATCGCTCATGATGCCCTTCCAGCCAAAGGTTGTTAGCGGCTGCTGTGGTATCCTAGTGCATGTTACCGATATATATATATATATATATATATATATATATATATATATATATATATATATATATATATATATATATATAATCACTGTTTCCCGAGTCAGCGAGGTAGCGCCAGGAGACGGACGAAGAATGGCCCATCCACTTGTATACACACACACACACACACACACACGCACACACATATATATATATATATATATATATATATATATATATATATATATATATATATATATATATATATATATATGTATATATATATATATATATATTTTTTTTTTCTTTTTTTTACTAATTGCCATTTCCCGCATTAGCGAGGTAGCGTTAAGAACAGAGGATGAGGACTGGGCCTTTGAGGGAATATCCTCACCTGGCCCCTTTCTCTGTTTCTTCTTTTGGAAAAAAAAAAAAAAAATGAGGGGAGGATTTCCAGCCTCCCGCTCCCTTCCCTTTTAGTCGCCTTCTACGACACGCAGGGAATACGTGGGAAGTATTCTTTCTCCCCTATCCCCAGGGATAATATATATATATATACATATATATATATATATATATATATATATATATATATATATATATATATATATATATATATATTTTATATATATATATATATATATATATATATATATATATATATATATATATACACGCCATTTCCCGCATAAGACAAAGCAGTTCCCGTAACGTAATGTGCATGCATTCAAAATGCATCAGTTGGTCTTTGGCAAGTAACATCTAGTATTCGTCCTTAACAGCCATACTCGCGAGAAGAAACGTCGTCAAGTCCGCAAATAAATTTCACCATTTGCCTCTTAACAATCTCGGAAGCGGCCATTTCCCTCACAGTCGTGTGTAAAAGGAGTTAATAAAGTTGCTCCTCTGTGAATTAAGGTTTAAACTAGTGTCTCTTTAGCATCTCTAACAAGTCTCTTTAACATCTCTAAACAGCAGTTTCTTACAATGCCGTGTTTAAGGGAAGTTAAGAACTCTCTCAAGTCTTTTCCTTTTTCATCTTTTTTATTTACCAAGGTTATTGAGTACATTAATTCCCACGACCTCGTTACTTTAACTCTATCGGATGGTTCGAGAATTTGAGCAGAGTAGGGTGGCGCCGCCCCTCTCGAAGTGTTGGAAGGTGTTTTGGTGTGTCCTGAGAGAGAGAGAGAGAGAGAGAGAGAGAGAGAGAGAGAGAGAGAGAGAGAGAGAGAGAGAGAGAGAGAAGCACTGGTCAACAACACTGTCGACATTTTCCGCTCTTTGACGACCGTGAACATACACGTACATGGCAGTCATTTTCGCCACTCGGGACAATCTGACCTCCTGTTGCGGCAACGTCTGATTAACGGTATCCTGTTCATGCGAAGGTTCGTCGAGTCAACAGAACCTCAACCCTCGCCTCCTTCCGGGTAACTGACGGCTTCGTGCACTGAAGCGCACATGTTGGCACGGAATTCCCTTAAGGATGACATGATATTTTTTTTATTTTCACGTGGGCCACGAGGGTGTGTGTGTGTGTGTGTGTAGCCAAGTGTCATGTGTCAATGTCATGTCCTCCAGGTATCCTGCCAGAGGTACCATCGCACGTACACACTCTCTCTCTCTCTCTCTCTCTCTCTCTCTCTCTCTCTCTCTCTCTCTCTCTCTCTCTCTCTCTCTCTCTCTCTCTCTCTCTCTCAACAAAAAATAGATAAAGGGTATTGAAAATAAAACACGGACGAATAGTTTGACACAAAGACGCACACAGACAAAGACAGAAGGACAAACTCAAAAACGCGTACACAGACAGACAGACATAGACTCGGACAAGTTGATAAAACAGACACACACACACACACACACACACACACACACACACACACACACACAAAGACAAACAGAAAAAAAAAGAATAACGGACAATACTGGCCATGACAATGACCCCCTTGCGGCGATATGAACCGACCCGTTCAAAAAAAAAAAAGAGAAAAACGGGGCCATTAATCAACAAGACTCAGTGGACCATAGACACCCCGTGAACAACAGATTGTATGAAATACGTTGAGAGAGAAAATATACGGCACAATACACACATTTCCACACGGGTATGAAACTAAAACGAAATGATTTATTTTTTTTTTCTGTTTTGAAATCGCGTCACTTTAGTTTGCTAATCAAACTGGAAAAAATAAGATTAATCTAGGTTATCCTCCCCCACTCCTTTATTTTCTTTGCCTTGCTGGTAAAGTATTGGTGTAGCAAATATTTGCTTAGGTGAGGTGTGGCATTTGTTATTTGAATTATGATTCTCGTGTGAGCATGATATACATCGATCCAGCATTCAAATTTAGGTAGTTTATTCATTCACAAGTGGCACTTTTTACCATGTAAAAGCCTTATTGATTTATTTTTTTCATTATTCATGGGAAATAGAACATGAAGTGTGTATTGTACACAACATCAACTGAACACAGCTCTATGATAATGCATTTATTTGTCCACAAAACACCTGGAGGTCACTGAATCATTTCTTCAGTTTCTTTTTTCTTATGTACTCTATCATCTCTTCACCAACGATGGCTTTGGTTATGAGAATCCTATTACCACGCGTTACACGAGTCAACATTAGTGAAAATCCACCTCCGTATACCCATATCTTCATGGCTTTTGAACGCAGTTTTTCAAAAGGAAAATATTTAAAAGAAAAACAAATAAGTGGGTGTAGGATGGCTGGTACTGGTGGCAGTCTAATGGGTGGCATTGATGAGGTAAAGGCATGCTCAAGGTATGGTCCTCCTCAGCGTAGCATTACCATCCCAGTCTCTCTGTTGCTGTCGACTCCAGTCGTCACCCGAGCAGGTCGGGTAAACACAGGTGAATGTGCCACTCAGAACGTGTCCTCCGGAGTCATTAACCACGTGGTAATTGAAAAGAGTATCTCATTCGCATATAGAAGAGGATGTATCTTGAGTGATATCTCGGAAAGCAAAAATGGGTATGTTTGAAGGAATAGTGGTTCCAACAATGTTGTATGGTTGCGAGGCGTGGGCTATGGATAGAGTTGTGCGCAGGAGGATGGATGTGCTGGAAATGAGATGTTTGAGGACAATGTGTGGTGTGAGGTGGTTTGATCGAGTAAGTAACGTAAGGGTAAGAGAGATGTGTGGAAATAAAAAGAGCGTGGTTGAGAGAGCAGAAGAGGGTGTTTTGAAATGGTTTGGGCACATGGAGAGAATGAGTGAGGAAAGATTGACCAAGAGGATATATGTGTCGGAGGTGGAGGGAACGAGGAGAAGAGGGAGACCAAATTGGAGGTGGAAAGATGGAGTGAAAAAGATTTTGTGTGATCGGGGCCTGAACATGCAGGAGGGTGAAAGGAGGGCAAGGAATAGAGTGAATTGGAGCGATGTGGTATACAGGGGTTGACGTGCTGTCAGTGGATTGAATCAAGGCATGTGAAGCGTCTGGGGTAAACCATGGAAAGCTGTGTAGGTATGTATATTTGCGTGTGTGGACGTGTGTATGTACGTGTGTATGGGGGTTGGGCCATTTCTTTCGTCTGTTTCCTCGCGCTACCTCGCAAACGCGGGAGACAGCGACAAAGTATAAAAAAAAAAAAAAAAAAAAAAAAAAAAAAAAAAAATATATATATTATGGGAGAGAGAGAGAGAGAGAGAGAGAGAGAGAGAGAGAGAGAGAGAGAGAGAGTAGATGTCATCTCTTCCTTCCCTCTAGATTAAGAAAGGAGGAAAAAAAAAGGGGGGGGGGTTACGTTGATAACGTTTTCATCCTTCATGGTGGATGATGGGTAATTATGCCTAGAGCAGTGATGTTTCTCTCTCTCTCTCTCTCTCTCTCTCTCTCTCTCTCTCTCTCTCTCTCTCTCTCTCTCTCTCTCTCTCTCTCTCAGAAGAGCTGACCTTGGGGAGGGAGGCCCTCTGAATCATCTTCCCCTGAGCTCCCACGTCTCCGCCAACTTTCTCCCAGTGTTAGGTCATAAAGGCTTCTCACCACCATTATATAGGTAAACGTCCGAGATTTGTCCGTCTGTCTTTTATCATACGTTTCTCCCCACCTCCGCCTCCACCATCTGTCTGGTTTATTGACAACGTTGCGTAATCAGCCTCCTCCTCCTCCTCCTCCTAAGTCACACAACCCCCGAACCCATCCTCCGTCACAGTGAATTACAGCACAATGCGTCACGTCGGATATATTTGTGTGTGTGTGTGTGTGTGTGTGTGTGTGTCCCATGTTTTCTCTCTCTCGCTTTTCCAATGGTTGCGCCTCTTGCCTCTTAATGCTAAGACATCACTAAGAGAACCTCTCCCATCACGTGTGTGTGATGCTCATGGCCGTGTTGTTCTTCCAACCTACGTCATTGATGCGCCTCGAACCTAACACGATTTTGATCGGTCGGCCCAAACACTGTGGAATGAATTTCCACCTAAGATCATTTCTCGAATCCTAAGTAAGAGGTTGATGAGCATGTTAGTTTGAATTGGCTGTGTTACGGTATCTCCTTATTTTGTACTGTGTTCCCGTGGTGATTAATCATGTAGTTGATCACTTAATACGATACAACATATTTCAGACTCGGAATCGATTAATATAATCCATCATCAGTTGATCACTCGAAAGCCAAGCTTGTATATGATAACATTTCCGGCTCCGAGAATCTATTTCAGTACCTTGAATCTATTTCAGCACCTTGAATCTATTTCAGCACCTTGAATCTATTTCAGCACCTTTGCCTCCATTAACATAATTCAGAAAACTTCGCAGAGAAAATATGAATTCTGACGATCACTCGAAAGCCTTGTATATCATGCGACATATCAGGCTCTGACATTCAGTTTCGGCACCTTATAACTCGTGTCAAATCATTCAAGAAACTTTGAGGCAAAATGAAAAAAAAAGGATTTAAGATAACTCGAATGTCGTTTTAGGCAACGCATTCCCGTCAACAACCCACCAACACAATTGGACGAAGACAAGTACCCACTGTGTTTAGCAACAGTGTTTTGACGAGTATCATTTCGCATGGGCGTTGGGAAGGGAAGGGGAAAGTTGGGGTCACAATGAAGGAGTAGAGGAAGCTGGTGATGCCTGGGTGGTGTGTAATCTTGTACAAATTTATGTCGGTAGGTCGCAGGTTTATCCACTTTCCCGGTAATGTCATTTTTTTAATATAAATACATGTATATTTTGAGAGAGAGAGAGAGAGAGAGAGAGAGAGAGAGTATTTACTTACGAGTACATATGACGTGGTCTTGTCAAAATGCAGGTCTAGCGCGTAGCGCTCACTGCATGAAAATCTAGGGTTACGAAGAACGGGTCCTGTGAATTGTCTTGTCAAGGGCTATGTGTGTGTGTGTGAGAGAGAAAGAGAGAGAGAGAGAGAGAGAGAGGGAGAGAGAGAGAGAGAGAGAGAGAGAGAGAGAGAGAGAGAGAGAGAGAGAGAGAGAGAGGTTTTATGTTCGTGGACCGACTGCTAGCAGGCCAAGTTTGTGTTAGGCGGGAAGAGAAAAGACGGCTGTCTGGGGTCAAGGGAGTGGAACTTGACAGCCACTGAACTGGTGGCTCGCAGCCCAGGTGTCACTAACCCTACCAACGAGAGAGAGAGAGAGAGAGAGAGAGAGAGAGAGAGAGAGAGAGAGAGAGAGAGAGAGAGAGAGACTCCGGCTTACGCCCGAGAAATGATCGCCATTTCGCACCCGGGGAGCAGGAACGACTGCTATAAATTAGCGACCATCCCGGAAAGATT
Source organism: Panulirus ornatus (assembly GCF_036320965.1). NCBI lineage: Eukaryota > Metazoa > Arthropoda > Malacostraca > Decapoda > Palinuridae > Panulirus > Panulirus ornatus. The sequence goes on along the minus strand of NC_092240.1, from coordinate 13,559,355 downwards.
AAACTTGTGTGCGCTCTCACCGTAAGGCATGACGGAGGACGCAGCAGGAAACCAATAAGCGGAGGCCGTCCTGGGAATTATTACCCTGTATCCCATGGAGACTCGGGTGGACGCCAGACCAACCTCTCCCACGGACTGGACTGGACTGGACTACAGACAGCATCATGCTTCCATGCCCTGGGCTGGGCGTCATCCAGACCCACACTTCCGATGTGCTGGACTGGATCCATCCAGCCCTCTCTCTCTCTCTCTCTCTCTCTCTCTCTCTCTCTCTCTCTCTCTCTCTCTCTCTCTCTCTCTCTCTCTCTTTCTCTCTCTCTCTCTCTTCCATGGACTAGACAGATTCCCTAACTTCACACTCGCGTACACTCGATCTAATTCCTCACACTCTCGTAAGCTCTGCATGACCCAAGCCTCACACTCTTGTACACTTGTCTACACCCTAGCCTCACTTTCTCATACACCTGGCTACACCCTAGCCTCACTTTCTCATACACCTGGCTACACCCTAGCCTCACACTCTCATACACCTGGCTGCACCCAAGCTCTACAAAAAAAAAAAATGAAAATAGAATAAAAGCTACGTGGGATATAGGGTTGTAGAATTAGATTCATTTCTACCAAGGGATTCCCACCCACAACCCATGCCCAAGTTGGAGGACGTGTTGGACGAGGCACATCATCGTCCTCGACGAAGGATCTGCTGATGTGTGTCATGGAAACGTCAAGGAGGAGGAGGAGGAGGAGCAGGAAGTTGAGTGTGCGTGATAAGCAGGAGGAATGCCTTGTTCATCACAGTGTATGTAACATGTACGCTCGTACGTGTATGACTGTATGTGACATACGGGCTCATACGTGGAAGCGATGACTGTATGAGAGATATAGGCTCGTACGTGTGTGAGTGTATGTTACATAGAGGGTCGTACGTGTACGGGATGACTGTTACGTGATTTTGGTAGTTAATTACCTCTGGAAGGAATGATTGGTTGTTCGTGTCTGTTGATCATTATCTTTGTACGTGATGACTGTTCGTAAGTGGTTGTTACCGTTGACCGAGATAACTGCTCGTAAGTGGTTGTTACCGTTGACCGGGATAACTGTTCGTAAGTGGTTGTTACCGTTGACCGAGATAACTGTTCGTAAGTGGTTGTTACCGTTGACCAAGATAACTGTTCGTAAGTGGTTGTTACCGTTGACCGGGATAACTGTTCGTAAGTGGTTGTTACCGTTGACCGAGATAACTGTTCGTAAGTGGTTGTTACCGTTGACCGGGATAACTGTTCTTAGGTGGTTGTTACCTTTGACCGAGATCACTGTTCGTAAGTGGTTGTTACGTTGACTAGGATAACGGTTCGTAGGTGGTTGTTACGTTGACTAGGATAACTGTTCATGGCCGGAATTAATTGCCTTTGGATTGGATGACTAATCCAGACCGATAAGGGCCTTTGGACGTAATGACTATTCATGGGCAGCAATTAGCTTCAGTCTGGATGACTATATCTTACATGTAATATTTACATTTGGACCGGGTCACTGTGCTCGACTGGTAATTAATTACCTTTTGAAATGATGGCAGTTCATAAGTCTTGATTACCTCTAAATTTAAGCTGAGGAAAAGGTACTTTCTTGTCCAGAGGTTCATGGTCTCTCCTACCTGTATGGATGGACACATTTTGTTTCGCCAAGATTTCTTTTCTTTCTGTTTCCAGGGTTCGAAAAATACTCTTCGTTGCTTCTTTATTCCCAGGACGAACGAGGTGAAATTTGGTAGGCGCATATTTTGGTCCAACACATCCAGACACATTTACTCTTTATATATCTCGTTCTTTTTATTTTCATGTACATTCAAACTGCA
>NC_092240.1:13547500-13552500 GCF_036320965.1 Panulirus ornatus | reverse complement strand
TGTGTCAGAGGTGGAGGGAACGAGGAGAAGTGGGAGACCAAATTGGAGGTGGAAGGATGGAGTGAAAAAGATTTTGAGCGATCGGGGCCTGAACATGCAGGAGGGTGAAAGGCGTGCAAGGAATAGAGTGAATTCGAACGATGTGTATAACGGGGTCGACGTGCTGTCAGTGGATTGAACCACGGCTTTTGAAGCGTCCGGGGTAAACCATTGAAAGTCCTGTGGGGCCTGGATGTGGAAAGGGAGCTGTAGTTTCGGTGCATTACACATGGCAGCTAGAGACTGTGTGTGAACGAATGTGGCCTTCGTTGCTGTTTAATCTCGTAGAATAAAGTAAATTAATGTCTCCAAGACTCCTCTCCTATACATTAGGAGTTCACTGGAAAACTGTAAATGCATAGATCATACTTTTAGAACAGTCATCATCAAGGAAATACTTTGTCCTTTGCCGTAACATTCGCTGAAGGTATGTAGTCCCATGTGGGTAAAAAAAGTATTTAATGAAATTATTTAACGTGATTTGTGTGATTATTTTTTTTCATAATGGTGATATAGTACAAAGAGCATATGTTGACTTTGATTTGATGTGCTATAGTGGTTGCATTTTCATCAAAAAAATGAAACTTGTTAAAAAGATATATATATATATATATATATATATATATATATATATATATATATATATATATATATATATATATATATATATATATATATGTGTGTGCGTGGGTGTGAATGTGATTCCTATATGTGTAGGAGTGGTTATAGGTGTGTGGGTGTGGACTGGGGGTGTGCAGGTGTGGCCTGGAATGTGTGGATGTGACCCATCTGTTGTGGATGCAGCCTGAGTAGTGCAGGTGTGGCCCTGGAAGTGCATGGGTGTGACCCAGGTGGTGCATGGGTGTGGCCCTGGAGGTGCGTGGTTGTGACCCAGGTGATGCATGTGTGTGGCCCAGGTGGTGCGTGTGTGTGGCCCAGGTGGTGTGTGGGTGTGGCATGCGATGTGTTGGTTTGAAAGGAGGTGTGTTCGTGTGGTCCAGGTGATTTGTTGGTGTGGTCCAAGTGATATGTGGGTGTGGCCTAGGTGGTGAGTAGGTGTGGCATGCGAGGTGTGGGTGTGGACCGAGATGTGTGGGTGTGGTTCAGGTGGTGTGCGGGTGTGGCATGCGAGGTGTGGGTGTGGACCGAGAAGTGTGGGTGTGGCCCAGGTGATGTGTGGCTGTTGACCGGGGGGTGTGGGTGTGGCCCAGGTGGTGTGTGGGTGTGGCCCAGGTGGTGTGTGGGTGTGACCCACATGATATGTGGGTATAGACCGGGGTGTGACTCAGCTAGTGTGGGTGTGGCCCAGGTGATGTGTGGGAGTGGGTGTGACCCAGCTGGTGTGGGTGTGGCTCAGGTGGTGTGGGTGAGGTGGAGAGCGCCCCGGGCTGGAGGAGACCCGACCCCGATGTTGTGGTACGTGGTCAGTATGAAGCTGAGTGGGACACGAGAGGCATGCGAGGGAGGCTATTGATCAGGCGCAGGTAGGGCGCCTGCGCGGCCAGTGGGAGGTGGGGGAGCGATCTGGGGAGGGAGAGGGAGGGAGGGGAAAGAGGAGGAATAGGGGTGGGGGAGGAGAGAGGGGGGTATGAGAGTGAGGAGGAGGCGGTGGAGGGAGGGAGGGAGGAAAGGGAGGGAGGGAGAGGAGGGGAGAGTTGCGCGACCATCAGCACCCCCAGGAGCAGGACGGAGGTGAGAGTAGCGAGGGAGTGAGTGAGGGGCAAGCATGGTGAGGGGCGAGAGCACCACCACACCGCCACCGCCCAGCCACCACCACCACCACGCCACCCGCCGCCGACGTCTCTCGGTGGCAGGACATACGCCACTTGCACTCTAGGAAGAGGTGTGGTGAAGAATACGCTGTACCCCACGGACAATTCGCGAAGCCAGCCACCCGCCGACCCGCCGCTCGCTAACCAACCCACCCGCTACCAAACATAAACAAATCACCCGCGTCAAACTCTCGTCAACTCAGGATAACCCGAAGAGAACGCGAGTTAATTTCGTAGAAAAGAAGGAAAAAAAAAAAAAAGAGGGGAACATGACAGAACTTGTAATTTAGACCCAAGACTGTGGTGAAGTTCGTAGTGGAATCCGAAGCCGCTGTTACCAAGCACGAAGCAGATGGAGGGTGATCGCAAGTGTCAGCTGGCCAGTTCGCAACACAAGGAACCACCGCCCACACCACTCTAGCTCTTCTCCTCGTCGTCATCTCTCGCGTGTTATCACAAGTCATCCCCTCCTCCTCTCGAGCTGCTGCCTGTTGTGCTCCTCCGCAAAGACACGCTCGTGTGTGGTAGTAGTAGCCCATGTAGGAAAATGAGGAACGATCCCTGAAAACATTTGAGAGGCGAGTAGATAAAGCCTCTTGGAACAGATGTCGCACCTGCAGAAAATGATGAAACACAAATAGGAGTATCCCGGAAGCATCTTTTGAAAAGCAAGATAAAAAGGTGGGAAAGAAGTTATACGAGATATAGTAAAGAACAGGAGCGTTCTTCAAGCCCGTCTAAAGAACGAAAGGAGGGAGGGGAGAGAACAGAACCAACTTCTTTTTTTTTGACAGTGGCCGCAACGGTTCGCTCCTGTGGCAGGAGGGAGGAGGGTCGTCCTAGGAGTCCCAGGCAGGAAGACGAACCCTTCAGGATCTCCCTCGACGCCGCAGGAGGATGTCTAAGGACAGACGACCCCGGGACGGCCAGGTGTGAGAGATCAACATGCCTGGAGGCTTCGTTACGTAGGCTTCAACATGTGGAGATGCCCATCATGGGTTAGTCACAAGGTAAATGAGATGTTTTATATACATATACCCCCTCTACTTTCCTTTTCCAGTGTTTCTATACTAGATGCTGTCCCTCTCTATATCTATATTGTCTTACGTATCATTATAGTGATCGCCTATTCTGGGATGAGTGTTTTTGATTTTGAAGCACCGTTCCGCCGAACACAGCTGAACCTTGCGTATATATATATATATACATGGCGGGTGCTTCCGCGATAACTTCGAGTTTGTCTTTTATGGAAGCCTGGACACTTTATGGTGTGTGTTCATTTAGCAAAATGATATATTTCCAAAATAGTACCGAGCCGCCAGTAACGTTGTCCATCATATCTTAGGTTTGTGTTATTACTATTGATTATATATATATATATATATATATATATATATATATATATATATATATATATATATATATATATATATATATATATATATTAATATTGCCTGAATCTGCATTTTATATCGATGGAGTGTAATACCCTTCCCGTGGGAGAGAAGGGGATGGGGTCAGAACATCTCTGTTCATTACGTGTGTGTAATTAATGTCTCCTGCCTTTTACCTGTGGCTGTGTGCAGCTGTGGTTAGCCAGCCTCGAGCCATGATGCCGCCTCACCAGTTAGTGATGCTCCAACGTTAAGATTGTCGCGCGTGTGTGTTCAGCAGTGAAATCCCGTCAGGCACTGCAGGGTCGTCTACGTAATGTTAGCGACCTGACTTGGTTTCCTTGTTAATTTTAGAGAAATCAGAAAACGGAAATGCAGGAGTCGCACAAGGATACAGAATCATGAAAGGGGTTACAGAATGAGATGTCTTTGAAGGGGTGAAATGATAATTAAATGGCTATTTGCTGAAATGAAATGATTGCATTATAAATACATTTAATTTCGTTATCATAAGAATACTTTCCATTTTCGTTAAGATTTATGATATTCAAGTCTCTGCTTATAAAAGAGGATATTTTCACATTGCTTTTTTCTGTACTTGTTAGCTATATGTGCTTGTGTGTGTGTGTGTGTGTGTGTGTGTGTGTGTGTGTGTGTGTGTGTGTGTGTGTGTGTGTGTGTGCATAAGCGTTTTCCTCTTGTGTATGTTGGCTATGTTTGTGGTGTGTGTGTGTGTGTGTGTGTGTGTGTGCATAAGCGTTTTCATCTTATGTGTATCTGGGCCCGTGTTTGTGGCGTGTGTGTGTGTGTGTGTTTGCATAAGCATTTTCGTCTATGTGCGTATATGGGCGCGTTTGTGTGTGTGTGTGTGTGTGTGTGTACGCACATACATGCCACTAGTGTGTCTTTGCGTGTGTACGTTCCCGTTATGAATGTGAACCAGCTTGTGCAATGCAGATGTGTGATGTATTTCTCCTTGTATGTCTGCAAGTCCCATACCCTCCTGAGGTTACACCGCGAGTGGAAAAACCACCTTTGGCAGTGCTGTACCATCGGGAGTATAGAGCCTCGTCATGGGACTCCTCACTCCGGAGGAGTCCCATTATTTCCTTCGTATGGAAGCAACACGAGAGCCTCAGGCTGCAGGAACCTCTTGGCCCAGAAGGTCCATGGTATGGGTCACACCAGGAGCTTTCCTTTAGGAAGAGGACTTGGAGCATGATAGATGACCGACTGCTCCTTTTATATATGTAGGGCTGGAAATATCGAGTGTAAAAGCTTCGAAAATTACGAGTTTTCACCAATCGACCGTGAGGAGACGTTGGATAATAGTTATATAACTGGGGTATCTATGGTCTGACTGGCCTTTGATAATCTGGTGCGTGTCGTTCATCAGTGGAACCTCAAATAAAGGTTTACAGTCTTAAAGTTTCAGATGTGAGGGAGGAAAGTTGAAGGCGCTGCTCTGTGCTCACCATAGACTCGCTGCAGTGTCAGTATGTGAAGCCATACCGGTGTTACGGAGCCTGTATTAAGTTTGGTGATTTATAAGTGATACGTATGTTATGACGAATTACTTCACTGCTTGGGAGAGAAAGGATTGAAGTCTGCGTGATAAGTATTATATATCCATAGAGATCGTGAGTGAAATCTTTTATTATACATCTGCTGACTCCACCACGTCACGGTTATTGAGAGGTCATTTTGATGAGCGTTCTGCAAACTTACCTGCGACTGTAGGGCTGGTTCGAGTCTGGTAGTTGAGGAACATTTGAAGCAGGTCTGACAAAGCCTT
>NC_092240.1:13527500-13542500 GCF_036320965.1 Panulirus ornatus | reverse complement strand
ATGGGGTTTGATGACTAACAATAGAGAGAAAGAGGGAGTGGGGGTGGTTACCGTTTGGCATAAATTATTAGCCTAATAAGCTAAGCAGGAAATTAGGGTCTTAATTGAAAAATTGAGGAGGTTAGATGAAGAATGTAAATTAGTTATGATAGGAAGAAGTAGGTAAATGGCTATCATGGCTTGGGTGTGTTTCGACGTGGGAGGGACTGAGAGGGCGAATGAGTTTGTGTTTGTTGCTGTAAGTAATTTCAGGTGTTTGTGCGTGTGTGTTTGGATGTGGGTCTGTGTATGAAGAAACACGTTTTTGCGATGGAAGATGTTTCCTTTTACTTGTCTGCATTTTGTATTTTTGTGTCAGATGCTCTATATATATATATATATATCCCTGGGGATAGGGGAGAAAGAATACTTCCCACGTATTCCCTGCGTGTCGTAGAAGGCGACTAAAAGGGAAGGGAGCGGGGGGCTGGAAATCTTCCCCTCATTTTTTTTTTAATTTTCCAAAGGAAGGAACAGAGAAGGGGGCCGGGTGAGGATGTTTCCTCAGAGGCCCAGTCCTCTGTTCTTAACGCTACCTCGCTAATGCGGGAAATGGCGAATAGTCTGAAAGAAAGAAAGAAAATATATATATATATATATATATATATATATATATATATATATATATATATATATATATATATATATATATATATATATATTGTGTGTGTGTGTTTATGGGTGTTGAGTGATTTGAATGCGAAGGTGAGGAATGTGGCAGTTGATGGTATAACTGAAGGATATGGGGTATCCAGTATTGTGAAGGAGAATGTTGAACAGCTTTTGGAGTGATGAATACCTGGTTTAAAAAGGGGGACATACACAAATATAAGTATGAGAGTAGGAGAGATGGTCCACAGGCATTGTTAGGTTACATGTTAACTGATAAGGGTGTAAAAGAGAGAATTTAGGATGTATTTGTGCTGAGGGGGACAACTGGTGGGGTGTCTGATCGCTATCTTGTGGAGGCGAAGGTGAAGATTTGTGGAGGTTCTCGAAAAAGAGGAAATGTCGGTGAGAAGATAGCGGTGAGAGTAATTGAGCTTGGAAAAGAGAATTATGTTCAGCAATACCAGGAGAGATTGAGTGTAGAATGGCAAAAGGTGAGAGCAAATGAAGCAATGGTTGGATGAGGAATGGGAGGTATTTAGGGAAGCAGTGATGGCATATGTAAGATATGCATATGGCATGGGAATAGTGGGAAGTGGGCAGATTAGAGAGGTTAGTGAGTGGTGTAATGAAGAAGTAAAGTTGTTAGCGAGAGAAAAGAGAGGCGTTTGGTTGGTACTTGCAGTAAAGAAGTGCAAATCACTGGGGAGATGTATAAGAGAAAGCGGCAAGAGGTCGAGGAAGGTGCAGGGGTTGAAAAAGAGGGCAAATGAGAGTCTGAGTGAATATCTGTAAACATTCTGGAGAAAAGATGTTTTGGAAGAAGGTGAATGTGTGAAAAGCAAGAGAACAAATAGGAACATCGGTAAATGGGGCAAAAGAATTGGTAACAGGTAATGACGAAGTCAGGAAATGAAGTGACTATTTGAAGGACTATTGAATGTGTCACATGATAGGGTAAGCCGATGTAGGGTGTTTGGGCCGGGGTGAAGAGAGAAGAGGTGGTGAAAGCCTTACGTAAGATGAAATGTGGCAAAGCGGCTGGAGAGGATGGTATTGCAGTTTAATTTCTGTATGTTTGAAGATACAGTAGTTCCATCAATATATGGATGCGAGGCGTGGGCTATAAATAAGGCTGTGTGGAAGAGGGCGGTGGATGTGTTGGAATGAGATGTCTGAGGGCAATATGTGGTGTGAAGTGGTTTGATCGAGTAAGTAATGAGAGGATAAGAGAGATGTGTGATAATGAAAAGACTGTGGCTGCGATATTTGAAAAGGGTGTGTTGAAATGGTTTGGGCATATTGAGATAATGTGTAAGGAAACGCTGACAAAGAACATATGTGTTAGAAGTGGAGGGAACAAGGACTGGGAGATCTAATTATAAATGGAAGTAGAGAGTGAAAAAGATTTGAGCGATGGGGATCTGAACATACAAGAGGGTGAAAGGCGTGCACGGGATAGTGAATTGGAACGATATAGTATACTAGACTCGACGTGCTTTTGGTGGACTGAACCAAGGCATGTGTAGCGTCCGGGCTAAATCGTGGAAAGACATTTTGGGTCCTGGTTGTGAATAGGGAGCTGTTGTTTTCGTTGCATTACACATGACAGCTAGGAACATTTAACAAAGCAATTCTCATAAACATTAAGCAATACCGATCAGTCTACCATTCATTAACCAATACTGCTCTCGTTTCACAGCTTTCACAGCAGTGAAATAAATACTTTGATGAAAAGACTGAATTGTGAAGAAGGTAGTCAGCCAATCTCGACCAACCATTGGGAGGTTATTAAGTAGAGAGTTAGATGATAAAAAAAAAGACAGCCGATCCTGTCTGACGCCGCGTTAAGCATCGCTACTTAGTCTATCTGATCGCATGTTGCTTTCCAGCTCTGGTTATCCCTTCGTCGTTCACGTTTGACTCTTATATGCATTACACACACCCCGACGTCAGTCTCAATCTGGTGTTTCAATATGCACAACGTTCCGAGTCTGAAGCCATTGTCATAACTGCGAAGGAATTTTTTTTTTTTTTTTTGCGATGTCTCGTCACTAACGCAATTTTAAACTTTTGTCTGAAATTAATTGAAGACTGTCTTGGTGGCGTGTATTAGAATTTACTGTTCTGGTTTTTCATTTGCTGGGTATATAAAATATTTTTTCTATTTCCTTTTTTTTTTTTTCTAATTTTGACTATTTGATATTTTTCTGTTCTCGCTGAGGTGGTTGAATAACAAGATCCTGATTTCTGACGAAATGCTGAAGTAAATGGTCGCGTCACGAGATTATTTGGAGTGAAATAACAAGCGATTAGTATTTTGGCAGATTCTCTTTCGCCTTCTCTTCTTTTGGAAAGCGTTGGAAATTTTTTTTGGGGGGGATGAAATGGATGAAATTGTCATTATGTATCTTTTTTTTATTTCTATTCATGCCATCCGCCTTTCTTGTCATCATTCCGTGATGGTATGTTTTCAGCTTGGATGGGAAGGTGGAAGCTAAGGCATGACAGCTGGAGAGTGGATATGTGAAAATGAAGCCATTGTTCTTTTGTTCTTGACGCTACCTTGATGAGACAGGAGGGCCTGTTGGGTAATACACACACACACACACACACACACACACACTAACACACACTATATATATATATATATATATATATATATATATATATATATATATATATATAAACTATATATATATGGTCGGTCACAGCGGACAAGTGTAGACCATATTGTTTATAAACTTGAGGTACACCTATGCAACCTTGCTGAGGCATCTCTTCACGGTGTCGGGCGTTTACGCTGTGGGCGCGGAAGGGTGAGCGAGGCAAGAAGGACTATGGTGTTTATCTTTTTTGAAACCAGGATGGCAAGTGGGGGACGTTTTTCTTTGAGAGAGAGAGAGAGAGAGAGAGAGAGGTCAAGAATTTTATTAGAGGAACCAAGGATACGAGTTTGATATCGGTTCTTCGCGTGTAGGGTTTCCACAAGATTAAGCCAACGTGCGTTAGCCCTGAACAGTTTCTCACGACTCTTTGGTTCAACGTTAACTTCGTATGAATCAGGACAGAGATGGTTGGTAAGGTTCTCGACTTTGCGTCGATTTAAAAAGAGATAAACGGAGACCTTGAAGGTAATGCCATTGGCAGAATACTTTTTTGTTTTGTTTTTTAACTCCCTTGGAATCAGTAGCTCACAGAGCATTCAAACTTTCTTAATATATCTATGGAAAAAGACGAAAAACTTAGTGCAGATCTTACGAAATTTGTTTTTGAGTTCTGGAAGAAAAAAAAAAAGGTGAACACGTGAGTTGAATTCAAGGCAATCATTTCTCTCCCTGCAAAGACACCTGTCTCGCTTCAGCTTAACATAAATTTCTCCTAAGCTCAGAAATCTTCCCAAGTTCATAATTCAGTGTTCCGCGTTCTTCTTCTTCTTCTTCTCCCCCGTAACTTAAAGCAATGGCAGGTGAATTGTTCCTTAAATTCAAGGATCGTTAAGACAGGGCTGAGGGGGAAACAAAAATGTCTCACATCTAAACAGCATCAATGAAACTTCTTAAAGAATTCTTATCGCCCCCTTTTCGAAATCCTCATTCCGTTGATATTCCCTCAAGACTGAGGCTTATGCCTGGCTATTGCCAGGAATCGACGTGTCCGCCTCCATGCTGTAGGCCTAGTCCTAAGCTCGATGTGGCATTAATATTCCATCACTCTTCAATCCCAGCTCCAGGAAATGCTGGATAAAGTCGGTATCGACAAATCTCGAAAATATGTCTTTTTGTTGGCTCAAGACAAGGTCGAGAGCGCTGGCGCTGAAGATGTGTACGCGCAGACTTCAGGCGATGTGCATAAAAGAGCAGCTAAAATCAAGAGATTATCCTTTTTTTTTTCCTCCTTGTAGATTGTCTCTATTCTCTCTCTCTCTCTCTCTCTCTCTCTCTCTCTCTCTCCCGTCGAAACTGTCCCGTTACAGACTGGAGATAATCGAAGCGATTACTACCCATCTCTTCCAGCCAAGGGGACTGCTGTATGATGTAGCACTTGGGCGATCCCCTGAGGTTTTAAAAGTGCTTACGGTGATTGGGTTGGAGAGGAAGATGGATCTCCGTCGTACTCCAGGTGGAACTTCGTATCGTGAAAGTTTTGGGCCACTTTTTTTCTTCTTTCCGAATCGCGAATTTTCGTGATAAGGTTTCGGTCCGAGTTTAAGCTGGGGAAATGTATAGATTTAGCAAAGTATGCCGTATTCTATATCATGGGTGATTATTTACTTTTTGCAACCTATGAATTTTTGTAAAGGTATCAATTATTAGTTTTTACTTCTATAAGTTTTAATAAATGTGACTAAACCTTTAAGGCAGTAAACTGATGAGAAAGTATAAAGAAACTGTTATTTCAGTGCATAGCAATTTTAGAGATAGAAGTAAATATCCTTAAGTAAGAGAGTAGCATTAGGACGTGTCTTCCAGAGAAAGAAGTTTGAAGTAAATATCCTTGTATAAGAAAGTACAGATGTAAGGACGTGTCCTTGAAAGTGACCAGCTGAGTGGTATATGGACTTGCACCAGTTCATTAGCAGGCAGGAGAGGGTCATCAGTTCCATGGCACATCTGTATTCACATCGTTTAGCACTACTCAAGGAGAGAGAGAGAGAGAGAGAGAGAGAGAGAGAGAGAGAGAGAGAGAGAGAGAGAGAGAGAGACTGCAGGTCAAGGCTATCCATTCAGTGAATGTACTCAGGCAACACGTCACTGCACGAAGATATGGATGTGTTTTCCTGAGCAAAACTTGGTCTTGTAATTGCTTTGTTTTGAAGATCACGGTGTCCTTGTTTATTTTTTTTTCTTCCAGCTTCGTAAAACTTTTGTGAGCTCTTGAAGGTACATGGGCTTCTTCCAAAGTCTAGCGAAATAATGAAATTACATAGAAATGTTAATATGTTATTGTAAGTTATTGACAAGTATTTGGAGAGAGATCACCTGTTCCTAAGCGTCAAAAATGGGTATGTTTGATGTTGAAGTAAAATCCCGACATTGTTTTATGGATGCGGAGTGTGGGACTTGGATGATAAGAAAAGCACGTAAGGGAGTGGATTAGTTGGAAATTAAACTCTTCAGGGAAGTAATGTAGTGTTATGAGGGTTGATCGCATAAGAAATGATAGGGTAGAGAGGGGTTCGAAGTTGAGATGAATGTGTGTAAGACAGATGAAAGTTTTTGGACTTAAACGGAAAGGATAAGTGAGGAGAGGCTGACTAAGAAGACAGACACGTCGGGAGTTGGAGGGAACAAGGAGAAGCAGGAGTTCGAGGCGAGAGTGGAAGTATGGAGTGAAAAGATGCTTAAAGTGTTTTTGGCTTGAGCGTGCAGGAGGATGTGTTACGTACGTGGGACAAAGCGAATTGGAGCGATGTAGTATAGGGGGGGGGGGGGTTAAGTCGTGTTGTCAGTGAACTGAACTAAGGGTATATCAAGCTGTTAAGGGATACCATGGAAAGGTCAGTAGGGCTTGGCTTTGGAAAGAAGGCTGTCAGGTTTCAGCGCATTATGTATGACAGAAAGTGTATTTGAAGGAACGAGGTCGTTCTTCGTTTATACCTGCTGTACTTTGCTATGCGAAGAGCGGCGATATATATATATATATATATATATATATATATATATATATATATATATATATATATATATATATATATATATATAATATTTGCATTTATCAAAGCAAGAATAAAAATTATCGAAACATATTACTAAATATTCTTATTTCCATATTGATTGAACTTTATTTTCACGATTGAATTGTAGCATATTTGCTAGCTGTCTCCTTGTCCTCTTGAAAAGAGACCAGACCGGATATCTTCGGATTTTATATATCAAATGGATCTATGTGCAACAAGGTCATTCAGCCTGGCAGTTAAACCTAGATTGGAAATTTCCATTAGAATGGAAAAAAAAATATTCTTTTTTTTTTTTTGCCCCGAACAGATTTTTCTCAACGGACTATTTTTTTTTCATTGTTTGCTTCTTTCAGAACGGAAAATTGTTCAGAAGTGACTTTATTTGGAACAAATTTGATTTTGTTTTTAGAACAGAAAATTTAACTAAGATCGTATTTTCTTTTCTTTTTTTCCATGTAAACTCTTATTTCAGAACGGAATATTTCAGTTTTCCCAGAATCCTTTCAGTTGGCTATTTGGGTTGCTGGACATCCATCCATTTCCACTTTGGAGGCAGTTGACTGATACTACCAGCAGAAAGCTTAGACAATAACAAACGAGACAGAAGATAGCAGGAAAGTTTGTCTTTACTAATCCTGGAGAGACATGACGACCGTTTTCTGTTTCTTTTTTCTTTACGCCTTAATTGATGAAGGTATTTTGCTTAACGTCTATTCATATACATTCATGGGTATATATTCGAATACACACAGACTCAGAGGGTGTACGCGTCAACACACACACCCACACACACCAGACTTAAGCTGGTGTGTGTGTGTGTGTGTGTAGGCACATATAGGAGAGAAATAGACGTGTAACATTTGTGTTACAACACGAGTGAGAAACCCTCTCCCCCGTAACAGGCAAATCATAATTGTAAACAGTAATCACATACACATATTAGAATGACACGAACACACACACACACACACACACACACACACACACACAAACACATGTATATACACACAAACCTGCAGATAGACACGTGAATACACGTATTTAAAACTTACGTACATAAAAAAAACCCTCACACTCCCCTTCTCCCCAATACACACACACACACACACACACACACACACACACACACACACACACACACACTACACACACAAATGCTGCGGGCAGGAATGACGCAAAGAAGTTCTGTTTTAGTATAAGGTTACCTGGAATAATAAGGCTTAACAGGCAACTAAATGGTATAAAGTGTTCGAGAGATGTGGACCTGAAGAGTGCAGAACTCCCTCCCTGTACTGTACAGAAAGATGATTACTAATTGGTCGTTATACATACCCATACATAGAGCCATGCACGTCAAAAATCACAATACTTCTTTCATATGACACACTTTTCGTACACTCTTCCTTATTGTTATAATGGAAATTCAAAGGGCTTTTCGGACGACGATGGAGAGGGGACATATTTGTACCGGGAAAGTCTTGAGTCAGACCTGGGCAGCAGATAACGCTGATAAGAACTGTTTTTTTTGGGGGGTCTCTGTTTTGTTACAATAAAGATATTCAACAGAGGACCAACGCTGCTATTTTTTTTTTTCTTTTCATCTATCGCACTTAAAGAATCGACCCATCTTTAAAAAAATCTCCTTTTGATAATTTCATCTCTTTTTTAAACTTATTTTTTTTTTCTATCACTCATTTGTTACGGTTTACCAAGTCGTATATTTGCGGGTTCTCAAAAGCCACTAACACTGTAAGAGCGTATGTAGTGTCTGAGAAGGATTCCATAACTCCTGATGAAGGTGATGGAGATTTTTCGTTCATAGGATGATTCGGTAGCTCGGCCACTGACAGCTTCAATGAACCCTCACAGTAGACAGGAGTAGAGCCCAAACAACCAACAAACCTACAGCCTTTGCCCGTATCACATTTTCTTATATCCCGTTTTCAGTTTCCTTTACGTGAACTTTGAACGGACATATTACCTTAAAAGATATGTATATATAGGCCTTTATGCTACAGTGCCTCGTTACAACGTCTGCACTAGCCATTCCCCAAAAGAGCCATATTTACTGTTACTCGAGTAAGGTTATCACAAAGCTGCTCTCGAGTCGTGTGGTCTTTCTCCACATGGAATGATAAAACTCTGATAGCCTGTCTTTAGCTTCATATTGATACCTGCAATGACTAAGTCTTCAGCCTCCTGTAGATCGGACATGAGGAGTTAACATCGAAGTCCTCTCTTCGAAGTACAGCCAGCCTCGCTGTTGGCTTTTTTCTTTGATACTTTTTTTTCTAGAGCAAGTCTGTGAACCTGAGGCATTGTAGCACTATGAAACCACGGAATTATCACAGTGTTTTTTGAGCTATCCCAAAATGATTGCGGGTAGACATAATGCATTCTTTTGAGTTTTACGAAACTGGTTTTTTTTTATTTCTTTCGAACTCCATCTATTCAGGGAAGAGTCCAGTCAAGTGTAACATCACAGAGCTTTTTACAGTCTCTCACGTCATTGTTGCGATACTTTGATGTACTGTGTAATCACTGACCTCATCTGTGATTTAATTCGGAGTTGGTTCGCAATTCAGATTGACCGGCAATTTTTCGTAACGTGGTCATTTTCTTCACACAGCTTCATAAAAGAAATCGATAGACTGAAATCCATTTTCTTTTTTAATGTCAATATCCACGCCACCAAAGGCTTAGTGAACAGAGCTTTAGTACCGTAAATGTTTTGTCGTTCAGGCGTGTTTGAGGATTGTATCACCATGTGTTCGGTTATCGCGTGTCGTCGTGCTCATGGATAGCGCAGTCGTGCTCAAGGGTCGTACCCTGGTGTTCAAGGATCGTACCGTCGCGCTGGAAGGATCGCATCGTTGTTGCAGTTGAAAGATCGTACCGTCTTCCTCGAGGATCTTATTGTGTTTACCGATCGCACCGTCGTGCTCAAAGATCGCACCGTCGTTTTCAGGTGTTGCACCGTCGTGCTCAAAAAGATACTGATATGTATTTCACCGTGAGGAATTATACGAACTGATGATACCTAACAGCAGGAGCTTCGAGTAGGAAGACGGAACGAATTCTGGAACTCCATCAGTATTCTAGAAAAGGAGCGAGGCAACCGAGATGAAAATATCGTTATAAGAACGAGTCTGTAGTGGAGTTCGAAACGATATAAACTCCCATGGGACGCAAGATCGGGTTTGGAATGAGGTATTTAGGACCCTGTTAGGGGCGTTTATCGACAGGGGTCTAAGTAGGAAGTCGGATCACGTCAGGTACCCCCGAAGGAAGCCAGATCCTGTCACTTGGAACATTTCCTTTCTTGTGAAGGTGTTCCGAAGACTATCAGCTTGCACCATCTTGCAAGAAATACAATGCCAGCATTAAGAAAGAGTTTTGATAGTTATTGAGGATTCGAATTTTGTTTTGGTGAAGGGCAGGCGTGAATCGAAACTTGAAGTCTCTGTGTTAGATAGGCAAAGAAGAGGAAGATTAAAGACTTCAACAACCCACGGAGGTAGTACGATCCATTAGGATCTAAAGTGGTAGTTGTAGATAGATAAACATGAGCCGAAGTACGTAAGCTCAGGCCGCGTAAGAGGCATCAAGAGAGCTCGCATGCCTGACGGGAAAAGAATGCTGGTCTAAACCACCTGCACATGCCACACAATTGTCCCGACGATTTTGAGAAAGTTCACGGCATGAGATGATCCACTGATCGTGTGCTCCACCTCTCAACACGGAAGACCAACACAAACCATAAGGTTGATGATGATAGCCACTGATACCACTTTGTTGTCTTCTCACACGCGCCGGGGGAGATGGCTCAAGGTATCTGGGTGACGTATTCTTCGGGATTATTTAAGATTTAACCACGACAAATGGAAGTGCAGACGGACGACAATGCAGCTCTTTATGAAGAAGAGTCGAAGACATGGGTGTTGTCCCCCACACACTAGCCCACCAAGTCTGTAGCATGATGCATGATCTTAATAATGCCCACCGTGCTGAAAAATGGGTGTCGCAAATTTCCCCATCTTCTTATTTTTCTATTTTCGTAGTTAATACATTTGGACGTGGGTACGTCCATTTTGAGAGAGAGAGAGAGAGAGAGAGAGAGAGAGAGAGAGAGAGAGAGAGAGAGAGAGAGAGAGAGAGAGAGAGTGTAAATATAACAAATGACTTATTTCCTGGCTGTTGGTGTGTGGGGAGGAGGAGGAGGAGGAGGAGGGGACTGGGTTGTTGATTTCGTGGAACATTATGACAGCAGCAAATGGACGTTACAAACGCATTTGGTCGTGCATTTTCGGAACGTCGGCAGGAGACTAGAATTATTACACCCCCCTCCCGCCTCTTTATCATGATTCCTTAATATCCGGGTATGCATGACAGCTTCAGAATACACCCCCACTACCACCCTGCCCTCGTCTTCCCCACACTCCCTCCCCACACACTCTTCACCCCCCATCCCTCACCCACCCCTAAAGACTTCCAGCCATGACGGCTGAGCACAAGTTAGGTCATTGCAACAAATATGTTGTCAAGTAACGAAAGAGGTCATTATGCTCACAGACGGGGTTTAATTGCACCTCCCTGACAGGTCTAATTACTCTTCACAGACGTGGGGGATGGGGGAGGGTTAAGTTGGTCATGAAGATGAATACAGGGAGTAAACACGAGTCCATTTGGACCTGAGGCATTCACAGTAGTCGTACATTAACTATGACCTCGAATCGCAGACTCGAATGTTTTATATATATATATATATATATATATATATATATATATATATATATATATATATATATATATATATATATATACTCACACACTAAGGAATGCGAGATCAATAGGAGCCCTGTGTTCTTGTCAGGACCCCACCCCGTGACCTCTGACCTTCGCACAATGGCTAGGGTGGAGGTCAAACGACTCATTTTGTCGTAATAATCGAGGTCTTGCACGATCATGACAGCCATTAATTACAGGTCAAGCGACCGTCATTTATAACACTGTCATGGTCTCGCACAGTAACGTCCTTCCTTATTGGTTCCGGTCCGAGGCTTTAAGGTAGGGTGCTTGAACCTTAGGAGCCGAAGGTTAAAAGCTCTGTGGAGCTCTTTAGAGCTCTGTTGTAAAGCTGTATGAGCATGTTGAGAGCTCGAAAGCTCTCGTGGCCGTAGAGCAGTGTGGAAAGCTGTGTGTGTGTGTGTGTGTGTGTGTGTGTGTGTGTGTGTGTGTGTGTGTGTGTGTGACTCTTTGTACCCATTTATCTATGTTTCTCTGTCTGTATCTATCTGTATGTGTGTCTGTCTACTTGTATATTTGTTTTCCTGTCTATGTATCTGTGTCTTTCTCTATTTGTTTGCCTGTCTATGTATCTGTCTCTTTCTCTATTTGTCTGTCTGTTCACCTATTTACCCATCTATCTTGTTTGGCAATGTATGTCTGTCTAACTACCTCACCTATTTGCCTATCTGTTTATCTATCTATGTCTGTCTGTCTGTCTGTATTTCACTAGGTCTGTCTATCTGTCTATCAAACGGTGTGTCTTGTCACCATACCGTCCCTCCTTGGGAAGAAACCTAAGGGTTGGCAGAGAAAGTTTCCTTTGCATCAGCAGTGGCTGTTGATGCTATACCCCTCAAACATGACGGTACGTACCTTGACCACGACGGTACGAACGTCAAGAACGAACGGCACGAACCTTGAAGGCGACGGTACGTACCTTGACCACGACGGTACGAACGTCAAGAACGAACGGCACGAACCTTGAGGGCGACGGTACGTACCTTGACCACGACGGTACGAACGGCACAAACCTTGAGGGCGACGGTACGTACCTTGAACACGACGGTACGAACGTCAAGAACGAACGGCACGAACCTTGAGGGCGACGGTTAGTACCTTGAGTACGACGGTACGAAGATTCAACACGAGAGTACGACCCTGGAACACAACGGTGCGGCCCCTGGGTGGGATGGCTTGATCTTTCACCTTGCCCCTTAAAAGGTCAGATCAAAGGCCAGGCCATCGACCCATAAGCTTAAGTCGTATACAGTCGTGTTGAAGGGGGTCGTATACGGTCGTGTTGAAGGGGGTCGTATACGGTCGTGTTGAAGGGGGTCGTATACGGTCGTGTTGAAGGGGGTCGTATACGGTCGTGTTGAAGGGGGTCGAATACGGTCGTACTCAAGGGGGTCGTATCCGGTCGTGTTGAAGGGGGTCGTATACGGTCGTGTTGAAGGGGGTCGTATACGGTCGTGTTGAAGGGGGTCGTATACGGTCGTGTTGAAGGGGGTCGTATACGGTCGTGTTGAAGGGGGTCGTATACGGTCGTGTTGAAGGGGGTCGTATACGGTCGTGTTGAAGGGGGTCGTATACGGTCGTGTTGAAGGGGGTCGTATACGGTCGTGTTGAAGGGGGTCGTATACGGTCGTGTTGAAGGGGGTCGTATACGGTCGTGTTGAAGGGGGTCGTATACGGTCGTGTTGAAGGGGGTCGTATACGGTCGTGTTGAAGGGGGTCGTATACGGTCGTGTTGAAGGGGGTCGTATACGGTCGTGTTGAAGGGGGTCGTATACGGTCGTGTTGAAGGGGGTCGTATACGGTCGTGTTGAAGGGGGTCGTATACGGTCGTGTTGAAGGGGGTCGTATACGGTCGTGTTGAAGGGGGTCGTATACGGTCGTGTTGAAGGGGGTCGTATACGGTCGTGTTGAAGGGGGTCGTATACGGTCGTGTTGAAGGGGGTCGTATACGGTCGTGTTGAAGGGGGTCGTATACGGTCGTGTTGAAGGGGGTCGTATACGGTCGTGTTGAAGGGGGTCGTATACGGTCGTGTTGAAGGGGGTCGTATACGGTCGTGTTGAAGGGGGTCGTATACGGTCGTGTTGAAGGGGGTCGTATACGGTCGTGTTGAAGGGGGTCGTATACGGTCGTGTTGAAGGGGGTCGTATACGGTCGTGTTGAAGGGGGTCGTATACGGTCGTGTTGAAGGGGGTCGTATACGGTCGTGTTGAAGGGGGTCGTATACGGTCGTGTTGAAGGGGGTCGTATACGGTCGTGTTGAAGGGGGTCGTATACGGTCGTGTTGAAGGGGGTCGTATACGGTCGTGTTGAAGGGGGTCGTATACGGTCGTGTTGAAGGGGGTCGTATACGGTCGTGTTGAAGGGGGTCGTATACGGTCGTGTTGAAGGGGGTCGTATACGGTCGTGTTGAAGGGGGTCGTATACGGTCGTGTTGAAGGGGGTCGTATACGGTCGTGTTGAAGGGGGTCGTATACGGTCGTGTTGAAGGGGGTCGTATACGGTCGTGTTGAAGGGGGTCGTATACGGTCGTGTTGAAGGGGGTCGTATACGGTCGTGTTGAAGGGGGTCGTATACGGTCGTGTTGAAGGGGGTCGTATACGGTCGTGTTGAAGGGGGTCGTATACGGTCGTGTTGAAGGGGGTCGTATACGGTCGTGTTGAAGGGGGTCGTATACGGTCGTGTTGAAGGGGGTCGTATACGGTCGTGTTGAAGGGGGTCGTATACGGTCGTGTTGAAGGGGGTCGTATACGGTCGTGTTGAAGGGGGTCGTATACGGTCGTGTTGAAGGGGGTCGTATACGGTCGTGTTGAAGGGGGTCGTATACGGTCGTGTTGAAGGGGGTCGTATACGGTCGTGTTGAAGGGGGTCGTATACGGTCGTGTTGAAGGGGGTCGTATACGGTCGTGTTGAAGGGGGTCGTATACGGTCGTGTTGAAGGGGGTCGTATACGGTCGTGTTGAAGGGGGTCGTATACGGTCGTGTTGAAGGGGGTCGTATACGGTCGTGTTGAAGGGGGTCGTATACGGTCGTGTTGAAGGGGGTCGTATACGGTCGTGTTGAAGGGGGTCGTATACGGTCGTGTTGAAGGGGGTCGTATACGGTCGTGTTGAAGGGGGTCGTATACGGTCGTGTTGAAGGGGGTCGTATACGGTCGTGTTGAAGGGGGTCGTATACGGTCGTGTTGAAGGGGGTCGTATACGGTCGTGTTGAAGGGGGTCGTATACGGTCGTGTTGAAGGGGGTCGTATACGGTCGTGTTGAAGGGGGTCGTATACGGTCGTGTTGAAGGGGGTCGTATACGGTCGTGTTGAAGGGGGTCGTATACGGTCGTGTTGAAGGGGGTCGTATACGGTCGTGTTGAAGGGGGTCGTATACGGTCGTGTTGAAGGGGGTCGTATACGGTCGTGTTGAAGGGGGTCGTATACGGTCGTGTTGAAGGGGGTCGTATACGGTCGTGTTGAAGGGGGTCGTATACGGTCGTGTTGAAGGGGGTCGTATACGGTCGTGTTGAAGGGGGTCGTATACGGTCGTGTTGAAGGGGGTCGTATACGGTCGTGTTGAAGGGGGTCGTATACGGTCGTGTTGAAGGGGGTCGTATACGGTCGTGTTGAAGGGGGTCGTATACGGTCGTGTTGAAGGGGGTCGTATACGGTCGTGTTGAAGGGGGTCGTATACGGTCGTGTTGAAGGGGGTCGTATACGGTCGTGTTGAAGGGGGTCGTATACGGTCGTGTTGAAGGGGGTCGTATACGGTCGTGTTGAAGGGGGTCGTATACGGTCGTGTTGAAGGGGGTCGTATACGGTCGTGTTGAAGGGGGTCGTATACGGTCGTGTTGAAGGGGGTCGTATACGGTCGTGTTGAAGGGG
>NC_092240.1:13450000-13522500 GCF_036320965.1 Panulirus ornatus | reverse complement strand
TCGAAGCATCTGAGATTCGCTCCACCTTTGGTCACATCGATATGTACTTAAAGATAATTAATCTTCTCTCTTAGCAAATATTCATTTCTATATAGCGCTTCGATAATGATTACTCTCGTTTCTATCTTCTCGTCTTTTGTGTTTCACTGTTTTTTCTGTACCGTACCGAGATATCTGCCTAGTTTTGAACAGCTGTTTTTATAGGTGTTCGTTCTTGCTCCTTTTTTTTTTTTTTTAGCACGACGTTCTCTCTGTAGCACTTCAGTATTGACCGTTTCGTTTGTGTCTTTTGATTCATCTTTATTGTACAATTTCCTCCTCCGTGATGGAGCAGCCACAGAGCTCTAGATTGGCGTTCACGAACTGTTGCTTTCCCCTAGAGGCTTCCCTTCATTCGTTGAGCATAAACTGACGTTAAATTAAACTTGCTTTTGCCCCTGAATTCCGAATCGTTGAGCATAAACTGACGTTAAATTAGACTTGCTTTTGCCCCTGAATTCCGAATCGTTGAGCATAAACTGACGTTAAATTAGACTTGCTTTTGCCCCTGAATTCCAATACTGATTTTATCCATGTACTTCATTGTTAGTCCCAGGCTTTTACTATGAAATCAAACCCTTCACATTTTCCACCAGAAGCTCCACGAATTTGCATTTATATAATGTACTAAATCTCTTCTTACATGGAAGATTGATATTTTTTTTTCCATCACGATGATATTCTTGAAGTCCTCCCCCATATATCACCATTATCTTAGTTTTTTTTCATTTATAGTTTTTTTTTTTTTTTTTTTGTTCCACTTTCGTTCTGAGTCTTAGATTACGGAGACTCTCCTGCTTGGTTCTTAAACTTTCCGAGGAAAGTTATGTACATCACGTAATTAGACGAGCCTTTGCAGTTGGATTTGCCTCGAAATTCTTAATTTGCTTAGTGTTTTCTCCCTCTTTTTCTACTGAAGCTGTTCTCCTACAAGGTACTGTTTTTTCTTCTCCTTGGTTGATAAATATATAGATCTTTCATACTATTCGCCATTTCCCGCGTCAGCGAGTTAGCGTTAAGAACAGAGGACTGGGCCTTTGAGGAAACATCCTCACCTGGCCCCCTTCTCTGCTCCTTCCTTTGAGAAATTAAAAAAAAAAAGAGAGGGGAGGATGTCCAGTCCCCCGCTCCCATCCCTTTTAGTGGCCTTCTACGACACGCAGGGAATACATGGGAAGTATTCTTTCTCCCCTATCCCCAGGGATATATATATATATATATATATATATATATATATATATATATATATGGGGGGGGGGGTTGGGCCATTTTCTTTCGTCTGTTTCCTTGCGCTACCTCGCAAACGCGGGAGACAGCGACAAAGTATAATAAAAAAAAAAAATATATATATATATATATATATACATACACACGCACACATATACAAGATCACTGACACTTTACGACCTGTAGTTTCGTCTGGTGGACGTGGCCAGCTTCCTGAGTGCTGCAGGAACCTCATCAGACCAGAAGGGACTCCTGGAGCAGGAAGTAAAGTAATCAAGTATACGGAGGTGTTCCCGAACTCCACCACCAAGTGGTAACGCCACGAGCATGTAGTCCCCTAAGGCCTCGTCTTTGTCAGTGTACGGCATCCTTGAGGGCGTTTCCACTTCGAAGGAGCCCACTTTACCCTGCTCCTATGTGGAGCGCAATGTTGAATTGACTGATATTTTTTTTCTTCTTTTTGAAGTGGGTGTTTGATAATTCATTATTTCTTTTTTTCAAGGGCGGAGTTATTTTTTTTCTTAATGTTTGAACGATTAACCAATGGTCATATTTTATCACTGGTTTTGTTCCGGTAATCCTCTTATCTATAACTGGGTTAAACAACCGCAGTAAGGGATGTAACAACCAAAAAGCCTGTCGATTGTGTAAGTACGTTGTCAATCAAGAGGCTTTGCCTCCATCAAAACATAAGAGTATGTGCGATGCTCAACGTGAAGTGGAATGATCCAGTATACTTTCAATGTGATTGAATACTTCTAACAGAAACAAATGTGGTCTATTTTCTATAAATATATGGGTCTAATCATTATTACCCGTGTTACCGGACTCTGCCTACTTGAGGATACGCCATGAGTGAAGAAAACTCACCTTTGGTGAGGCTGTATCACTGTCAGTTGAAGAAGTAGAGCACAGCTTCATCAAAGAACTTCTCGCCTCAAAGGAATCCGTCATGTCCCTGCTACTTAATGTAGCACAGCCTTAAAACTGCAGGAACACCTTGGAAAGGCGTCATTCTGTAACATCAGAACCCATTTAAAAAGTTGTCCTAGGGTTACATAGTGATTATGACCATATGTATTACATTATATCTCTTGCATCTTGGAGTAGTTGACTGTCTACGCTTTGATCTTTGTACATTTGACGGAGATCAGAGAGGAGACGGGGAAATATAAAGTGATAGAAGGACATCCCCGACCGTGAGGTATGAACGGTTCGAATCGTGGTTGGTAGCAGCAGGTGGTCCACAGCTCGCCCAACTGTTCATCTTTTCCCTAAGGGTTGGGTTTCTTAGAATGGAATAGGCAAGGGTATGTTTATGCTTTGCGTAAATGAGATGGCCTTGATTAGGGCCATTTCAGTGCCCGTGCTGCCTCAGACAGCATAAGAAAATATAAGGGAATGGAAACTACGCAATTTTGTGTTGTGTATCGATCTGAGGGAGAACTGTCCAATCCATCACCGATCTCGCTTACATTTAGAGAGTCTTGCTTTTGTATGGTGTTGAAACTGGCTCTCAGGTTTTAACAGGTTCCTATCCCTTGCTAGCGTAGCTTTTGGGAATAATTGAAGAACGACATGTAGGAAGAACTCTTCTGATAGGCAGCGTACAGTTATATCGGTGTGAATAGTTATGACAAAATTGATTTACAAATATAGAATAGAACAAGCCATAACTACGATCGACTCGTGCATAGTGAGGAGAATAGATGTGATTAGAATGAAATAGATAGAACAAACCATGACTACAATCGACTCTTGCATAGTGAGGAGAATAGATGAGAATAGATTATCAATGCCATTTCAGTCGACGAGAAATCTGGATGAAAAAGATTGGACTCAAACTATATAGGAAAGATAAAGGTACGAGAAATAGTTACGGATTACCTCACATACTGGCCAGCAGATCATAGTTTTCAGGAAGGGTGAGGTAGTGTGCTGAAGGCAGATCTAGGGACGTATGAAGTTGCTACGTGGGATAGTGAAGATAGGATAGATATGGATTATACTGAATTGCTTCTGAGGACGAGAGAAGGAACAGTGCTGGGAAGAGTGTGGGGAATATGTATATATATATATATAATATTTATCTATTTACTTTGCTTTGTCGCTGTCTCCCGCGTTTGCGAGGTAGCGCAAGGAAACAGACGAAAGAAATGGCCCAACCCATACATCTCAATGTACACATATATATGCACACACAGACGCATACATATATACACATGCACACAATTCACACTGTCTGCCTTTATTCATATATATATATATATATATATATATATATATATATATATATATATATATATATATATATATATATCAACAGGTGCCCGGAAATAAAAGCTGTGGCTCCTGCCTGATAACGTATCAAGCACAGCGGAAAGTTTCCCGTCGACCACCTGTGTTAAAACTCTCTCTCTCATATATCTCTCTCTCTCTCTCTCTCTCTCTCTCTCTCTCTCTGTTCTCGTTTTCTTAATTCAAAAACCAACTTTAATTCTCTCTCTCTCTCTCTCTCTCTCTCTCTCTCTCTCTCTCTCTCTCTCTCTCTCTCTCTCTCTCTCTCTCTCTCTCTATTAGTAATTCTAATCAAACAGTCAAACATTCCCCTGCACAAGAGATAACTTCTTTCAGTGGATCTGACTAAACCATCTAGCAGCGACTTAACCATTAGCAGCAGCAGCAGCGGCGGTGGTGGTGGTAAGCAGGCAAGACACGTAAGACTTTGGGGTTGGAAATGTACGAGGCGGCCGACCGAGAAGCGATGGGAGAGGGATTTGTGTAAACGAGCGACGCATTACTCGTGAGCTCTTTGTCTCTTCCCCTCCTCCTCCTCTTCCACTTCCTCCTCCTCCCTCCCGTCTTAGATGGAGCGAGACGGGAGTAGTAATACCTCGACACAACAGTGCAATAGATAACTGAATTATACTCCCTCTTCCCTCGATCGCTTCCTAGATTATGTTGCGAAATTAGTATTTAGAAATGTTTTGTTCCCCTATTGCGTTATTTGGTCTTGCTTATAAGTGGTCGAATCGTTTTCAGAGTTTCAGGAGAGCAAGACAGACAGACGAAGGTTGATGATGAAGCCCTGGCGTCTGTCTGCACAGAGACTAATCAGTTTTTTGTCTCGGCATAATTGCGATGTTTGATTCCCAGACCATCTACACTTTCTCCACTGTGTTAGGATGTCTCAAACGTCTTTTAGAGGTAAGCAAATAAGATTATGAGACGCACTTCATAAGCAGAATCGAGGGGATGGAACATATGAATTACATAGCCCAGAAGTAAGAGAAAGATGTAATGGTGATCGGTGCGTGGCAGTAGATTGAAGGTGTGAAGGAAAATGTTTTAGAAACAATAAACCTCTTGTGTAGTCGTCAATATCACCACGGCACACAGAGAAAATAAATCACACACAAATATATGAAAGCCCAATTCAGTATACTACCAGGTAGAAATGAGATACACGCATGGTAGAACTATAGAAGCAAAATCTAGTAGAATACTTGACGCGTGGTCGAAGTCAGTCCCAGAGGAACCAAGAGATTATCATGGAATTCAAGTGGCAGCTGAGAGGAACATGTCTCGCCAAGCAGGACATGAGGTGAACGCTGGCATCGAGGCCCTAAAAACAATCTCGCCGTGATCTGCTCGTAAAGACGTGGGCAAGATGATCTTTCTGACTTCTTGGCGATGACTGAAGATTTCCATCTTCTACAGACGTTACTCTCTCTCTCTCTCTCTCTCTCTCTCTCTCTCTCTCTCTCTCTCTCTCTCTCTCTCTCGCATCGATACTCTGAATATTTCCATACGGTTGGGAGGAGGGTGGGAGGATAATCCTCCACACGATCATCATCATTATCTAGGGATGTCACACGGGATGGAGACACAGCATCCGATATCGCCCTCTTTCCCTGGCTGCCCTCCTTGTGTTAGGTCGCCCCCTGAAAAACCAGTGATGAGGGGAGAGGCGAGTACCTCCGGCGTCCCACACCGTCTTTGAGGGTGACCTCTCGAGGAGGTTGGATTGCCCCCCCTGTAGAGGCGTATGACCCTCCTCCTGCAGGAGAAGGAGGTTGGCTTTGAGGCTGCTACAACAGGGATTTGAGTGGTGTGGACTGTGCTTGTGTGATGTAAGACGACTCTGTTTTTTTTTTTTTTTAACTCGCTGTAGACTTCATTCAACGGGTTTTTAGTCGGTAATGACTATTCATTTTTCCCTTGGACTCATAAGAATATATATATATATATATATATATATATATATATATATATATATATATATATATATATATATATATATATATATATGCTCTAGAACACCGTGCGCCCCACTCCCCAGCAGCGCTTCGCTAATATTAAACCATTCATGGAAATCCCTGAGTCGTTTGGTGGAGATGTGGCCTTATTGCGTATTTTGCACTGACCAACGCGAGCCCATGGTTTTATACGCTGTGTGTGTGTGTGTGTGTGTGTGTGTGTGTGTGTGTGCACAGATTCGCAATGCTACATTTGATTTATATATATATATGTATATATATATATATATATATATATATATATATATATATATATATATATATATATATATATATTTACTCCTCGTTTTCACCACTACTCTGACTTAGATAGGGAATTCGATCGTCGTGGATCCATTTAAGCAAAATACCCAGTGGGCTAGTAGGTCTGTCGTGTGTTGAAAAGGAGGACAAAGTGAAGGTTGAAATGGTTGATAGGGCGAGGATGGTGATCAGGAAATGCTGGATAATTGAAAGGTTTCGTCCCATATTTTGTTTTTTAAATTCTCGATTCTAAATTGGATACTAAATTGGTTATATGCGAGTGTGAAATACTAGAAAATAACATTTGCTGTACTCTATAACATGTCAGGGACAGCTATTCATATATATATATATATATATATATATATATATATATATATATATATATATATATATATATATATATATAAAGCACATACATGCGCATGCGTATGAACCCAAAACACTCGGACGTACACACACATTCACACATAGTTACCTATACTCGACCATAAAATCAAAGCAACAAAATACATGAAGGCTCACACGCGCGCGCTCACACACACGCACAGAGCGTTACTGACCATGAGCCACCACTTCGGGGTCTGGCCCGCATGGGTTCGAATCCTGACCGAAGCAGTCGGCCTATTCCCAACCCAGGTGTTCATCCACCCCTCGGGGCTGGCTGGTAAATGGGTGCCTGGCTTAACCTGGTGTGTGTTTGTATGTATATATATATGTATGTATTTCACACTATTCGCCATCTCCCGCGTTAGCGAGGTAGCGTTAAGAACAGAGGACTGGGCCTTCGAGGGAATATCCTCACCTGGCCCCCTTCTCTGTTCCTTCTTTTGGAAAATGAATAAACAAAAACAAAAACGAGAGGGGAGGATTTCCAGCACCAGTGCAAGATGGACATTTTAGTAACTGCGGCATCTGTGAAGATGAACAGTATTAGGAGAAATGAATGTTAGAATTCGTCCAAGTTTCAGGACCTCGCCTGATTTAGAAACGTGTTCACTTCGCTACCTTCACAGATGCCACAGTTACTGAAATGTCCATCTAGCACTGCTGCTGTTTTAGGTCGCTTCCTAGATTTCATTTGAAGTGATTTAGGAAACTTTTGACTGAGGTGCGCTGGGGAAAAAACGGGTTAGGGCTTCCCTTTTTAATCCGTAAGAGGCATTGAGACAATATCTGAAACTCAAACTTCCTCCTTCTCTCTCTCTCTCTCTCTCTCTCTCTCTCTCTCTCTTTCTCTCTCTCTCTCTCTCTCTCTCTCTCTGAAAGGTTTAATAGCCTATCCAACTTTAATTTCTCGACTCCATAAAGATAACCTTCCCCCCCTCCTCCCCACCTCACAACCACCCCCTCTCCCCTCCATATCGCCGCGTTCCACCTTCTCCCTCCCTCCCTCCCACCTCCCTCACGTGGACTGGGGCCGAGCTGTGAATGGGAGACGGATGGAGTGTTGGCCTAGGACACACTTCGGCAGTCAGTAACCCAGGCATACGGTCCAGCGAGCCTCTCTCTCTCTCTCTCTCTCTCTCTCTCTCTCCCGCACCCCGTCGCTCTACTCCTCCCTCTCTCTCTCTCCCCTCACCTCTCTTCCTCCACCCCAGTGGTAGTATTTATTCTGTTGTCATGGTGACTAAGTGTGGCTGGCTGGCTGGCGGCTGCTGCTGTACTACGCAGCGATATGTATGTGTTTTTTTTACTAAGTGGTTAGAGGAGATGAAGAAGAGGTGGGACAGGTGGAAGGGATGGTTTGAAGTGGAACAGAAAACTAGTGTTTGGTTAGGTGTAAGGGGTGAGTTTTTTTGATGCATGTGGGTGATTATCTGGGAGCGTGATATGTGTGTATATATATATATATATATATATATATATATATATATATATATATATATATATATATATATATATAGCATTAATGAGATGGCCTTGATTAGGGCCTCAGTTGCTCGTGCCATCTTGCCTAAAAGAAAGATATTCTCCTTGTGAGACAGAGGCATCTTTGTCCCTCCGCCGCCTTCTCCAGCTCAGCCAGTGGCTGGTAGACGTGAATACCTTCGAAGCCTTTTTTGAAGGCATTCTTTTTTAATAGTTGAGACGGCACGGGCAGCTCAGGCCCTAATCAAGGCCATCTCATTAATAATATATATCTATATATATATATATATATATATATATATATATATATATATATATATATATACTTTAGCCTGAGCCCGGTACCCATTTCATCGACCAACCCCTAGGGGTGGATGAACAGCTGGGTTGACTGTGAGCCTACTGCCGCAACTAGGATTCGAACCTGTGCCTTCGACCCTGGGCGGCCCCGTGAATGCGTCAAGGTCAGGCACGCTAACCGCTACACCACGGAGGTCCATTTACAAAACTCTCTCCCTTAATGACGGCGCTGTTCTCCTGGCGGCAGTGAAGACGGGATGTGGTGATGTCTGTTCAGCCAAAGAAGCCGATGATGGTACCCTGGAAAGCTGTTCCCTCCCTTAACTGCTGGGGTCTGTAGCGAGAGCTTTGCCTCATAAGACTCCAGTTTGCCCTAGGCTCCCTCGTTCCTCCTCCTTTCCCCCCCTCCTCCCCTTCCCCTCCCTCGTTTTATTGGTAGTTAAAGAACTCCAGGAGAGAGGGTAAAAATGAGTTGTAAAGTTATCTTTATTCTCTAGTTTCCCCATCTTGGCTTCATTTTCATTCTGTAGGCAGATTAGGTTTTATGCTACCACGAGAGAAAATGCGGGTCGCGAGCTGAAATTCGTTCAGTCAGCCAAAACACGACTCGTGATAACTAGACGTAAATCAAAGACCTTTTCAAAGGAAAATGTACTGGGAACGACTACTGCAGGCGCCGACGATGACGGAGGATACCCAGAAACTTATTTGAGGACTGAGGATGGCGTTGCAAGTGGCGTATCGTAACGTCATTTTCTTCGTCCATTTTCAGACGTGACTAGAATCTCGGCAAATCCCCCCCCCCCCCCCCCCCCCACACACACACACACACACACACACACACACACATAACAGCAGGAAGTTCCTGGCAACGACGTGCGAAAGATCCTTGGTCTGTTGGGCCGTTGTGGTGTCTCTTTGTCTGTTCACTACATCGCTCAAGCTTTGTAGCTTTTCAATCTATCATGTCCTCTCCGAACAGCCAGCTACGGACGGATTGCTTATGAAATACAATTCTGGTTTTCCACACCTCCATTAACATTCGTTGGTTAGTTCTTCTTATTCATCCACTTTTTCAGTTCGTTATATTACAAAAAGGCTTGACCTTTATGACTACTACTGTCCGTAACCGGAGTCTTCAGCGAAAGGCGAACACAGGGTCTTCGGTAGGTTCTCAAAGGCCATGCGCCTTCTTCCTCAAGGATCTCCAGGTCCCATATACCATCTTCAGAATGAGGCCCTATGATACCCTTCCGTGATATGCCAGGTCATAAAGACCAATTAGCCCTCGTAGGGAGGTAGGTTCACCAGGACAATCATTCCTCTCGCCGAAGTCACCTGGACAATCGGATCCCACTCTCTCGTAATACAATGGTCACCAGCTTTCAGGCCATCGTACCAGATCTCTTTGAAGATCTACCATTCTGCTTAACAAGACGACATGACCTAGATCCCCAGGACGACTTACCCTAAAAAAAAGAAGAAAAATAAGAACCAAACGCAAATCTTGTCACATTCAGACTACCAAAACGACTTCGCGGCTTAACCATATCAACGAGTCGACCCACAGTCATATTTTGATCACCGGGATGACCTGCCGTCGAACCCAAGCCACGAAAACGACTTTCCGCAGCAGCTAAATCTGTCGCACCCACAACCCCTGAACAACACCACCTTGGACCCAAAGATTCACAAGTGGGAGACAGTAAACGTGATTTCTATACGTTCGTGTGTGTGTGCTAAATGTTAAGAATGATGAGTGTTTGCGCCAAGGCCTTGAGACTATGAGAGGGAGAGACAGACCATCGTTACCTCATTAACTCCTGTCGTGGACTTAGGAGGATGTTAATTAACAATTTGGTGGATAGACGAGAAAGGCAGAGACCATCGTTACCTCATTACCTCCCGTTGTGGACGTACGAGGATGGTAATTAACAGTTTGGTGGATAATCCAGTCTGACAGAACGCTGCTATCTACCAATCCTTAGGATGGTTGGCTTGGGTAGTGGGTCTTGCAGCCTTCATAATCATATCTAACAACGTCAGCTTCACGCAGAGCCCCCCAGCAGGGGATCTGAACATTACATTTTTTCTTATCTTTCATCCCCAAGACGTGCCTCTTCACCCTACTTGGTTTAAGATCAGAGTTTTGAGAGGTTTCGAATCAGTAAGTACATCTAAGCGTGTCTGTACAGTCGTGATCAAATGCACGTCACGGTTATCAAGCTTACGTAGTTCGAGAGCATAAGATAATGCTCTCGATCAGGGAATGATCTTACGTATGCTACAGAGGAACAAGTAGTACAGCTCCACCGCTGAACATTAGAGGAAGACATTATAATTCCGTGTGAAGATATATATATATATATATATATATATATATATATATATATATATATATATATATATATATATGTATGTATTTTAAACTCCACATCCGTGCCAGTACATACGTCAACGATACATAAACGAACTATTAGAATAATTCAGTAATCTGGCGGGGGAAATTCACATGGTAAAGGGTTCATATGGCATTTATTAGCGTAACATGAGGACTACGAGTGTAAAGCTGAAGTTAACCGGCGGAGTCTAAAGCTGACTTCAGCTTCAGTTCTTGCCTGCGTGCTGAAATTGGCAGCAACTCACGGTTTAATTAGTTCCTTGCACAAGACGGTAATAAAGGTCTTTAGCAAAACACATTGGCTGAAGGGAGAGGAGAGGAGGGGGAGAGAAACTGAGTGAGTAGTTGTAGTAGTGGGAGGAGAGAGAGAGAGAGAGAGAGAGAGAGAGAGAGAGAGAGAGAGAGAGAGAGAGAGAGAGAGAGAGAGAGAACGGTAGGGACAGACATACCCTTAGAGACAATGTGTGTCTCAGAGATAACTTGTAGACTTAGAACGGACTCGTCTCTTGGAATGCCTCTCTAAACTTAATGGAAGTGTTTTAGACTGGGTGGGGTGGAGGTTGCTTATGTTACGAAGCATACTTTCTTTTTTAATCCTTCGATAACGAATAAGTGATAATGGTGAAGCCTACTGGCTCAAGGCAAAATAAGTCCTAAGAAAACAGAACCAATGAAGTCCTATCCGAACTTCCCCTGATTTTACCTTATTGTCGATGTTAAGAAAATAAATGGAATGTTTTGGTCATCTGCATGCATTTGCTGGGAGATTTGTTTGCTGACAGTGTTTCTTGTGTTCGCTGAGTGTGTGTACTTCTTCCCCGCCACCGCATGGAGCCATTACGGTATAAGGAAGATGACTATAATATCGAGGGTGTATTCTGAACCTAGTATTGAAAACTGAGGCAAATCTTTGACCCCAGGTGATGGTAAGAGACGTTCTCGCGGGTCCATTTGATGTGTGGCTGTTTATTATTTGCATCTTCCCCTGATCGTCGTGTCCTTGATCGCAATCTCTTACTTATCCTTCGTTTAGTGAGATAATGCTACAGTGTAATTCATCCCTGCTATGTAAAAAAGGAGTTTGTTCCAGTTCCATAGGATATTACTGTGGTCCCCTCAAACTCCTGTTACCCACATGGACCTTCATATATACTCACACACACACCTACATACATACATATTAACATATACAACACACACACACACACACACACACACACACACACACACACACCTGGCCTTCGTAGTGTAATGGTAAGCATTATAAACCTCAAGTCATCACAGATGAGCCCCTAGTCGGAGCCGTAAGGGTTCGAATCCAGGGCATGGCAGTCGGCCTATACTTGATCCAGATGTTCATCCTCCCCTCGGGGTAGATCAACTAATGGGAAATGGAACTGCCTTAAGCTGGATTATGTGTGTGTGTGTGTGTGTGTGTGTGTGTATGTGTGTATGTGTGTGTGTGTGTGTGTGTGTGTGTGTGTGCGCGCGCATTGGAATATAGCATGTATATACTGTTTAGATATGGATTACCACGAGTGGAATACTCTCTCCGCGTAACACACAACTAGTAATCATGCCCAGAGATGAGAGGGGAGAGCCTTAGATTGATAATGAACCCAGAGGGAACAAAGAACGCTGGTCAGAGGAGCCATTTTTATAATGAGTTTGGGTTGACCAGTGGAGTGCCACAGGGCTTGATCCTGGGACCGTTGATCTATGTAGACGACTTGCCAGAAGGATTAGACCAATGTCCACACATATATTTCCGAGTAATGACATGGTCCTGAGGGGGGAAATGTATGTAGACCATAGATAACTGCATCAGCTTACGGGAGAATTTAGACGAACCTCAGAGTTGGTCTGATCCATAGTGGATGGGATTCCAACCTGAGTAAATGCAAAACAGCGATGGTGGGGCATAACGAGCGTAGGTCTTGATACACTCTTCACCAGGATTTAAGCCACAGGAATCTGTAAGTGAAGAGGGAGTTGAGGAATCGACATTGTATCAAACCTGTCTCCATAGACCACTCACTGGAGAGGAGTCGAGGAGATTTTACAATCGCCTTCAAGTACGTGGTTAAGGATGTACCGAGAGATCTGTTCACGTACCATATCAAGCTGATACTTGGATACGCCTCTTAGGTTTGATCACAGCACTCTGAGGGAATCGCAGAGAACCAATGGTGAAGGTCCAGAGGAGGACAACAAAGACGGCATCAGAACTAAGATAGGTGAGTTATAGGGAGCCATTGGAAGTAATAGATTTGTCCACCATGGAAGGGAGAAATGTAAAGGGGTGACGTTATTATATCCTTTAGGTTTTTTAAACGAGTCTGATGATGTCAGCAGTGAAGTGTTCCCTCGAAAAATGCAATGATAGAAAAACAGGAGACCATAAGATGGAATTCAGAAGTACTTATGGAGGAATGGAATAAACTGAGTGATGAGATGACACCATAAAGGAGTTTAAAAAGTCGCATGATGATATAAAAAGTTGAAGCGACGGGGGGTGGGGGTGGTTCCTAAAGTGTGGAGACCCCTCGCTAACACTCTCTCTCTCTCTCTCTCTCTCTCTCTCTCTCTCTCTCTCTCTCTCTCTCTCTCTCTCTCTCTCTCTCTCTCTCTCTCTTCTCTCTCTCGTGTTGAATAATTCGCAGAGAAATTATTACGTGCGTGGAATTGGCGTTAGCAGTGCTCGTGGGGTATAAGGAGGTGATGGATGACTTGAGGCCGGTGTATGGCGGGGATGTGGAGTGTAGAGGGGCGGGAGGGTGAGTGATGGAGGGAAGGGAGAGGGAAGACGATATGAAGATGGAGGGGGGGCGGGAGAACGAAGAAGGAAGCACAGGAGGAGGAGGAGGAGGAGGAGGTGAGAAGCTGCCGGAGGTCTCAAGAGAGAGAGATGTGATGGGAAGGGGGTGTTCGGGAAAGGGGAGAGGAAGGGGGTGTTCGGGAAGGGGGAGGCAGGGAGGAAATAGGATTAGGGAGACTCGGTGCTGGAGGTCCTGGGGGCTAATGGCGTTGCATAACGACAAGGATCTGGAAGAGACCGAGGCTCGCAGGAGGAGGAGGAAGGAGAAGAGGAGGACGACGACGAGGATAATCAGGAAGGAGGAGGTAGAGCAGGCAAGGAAATAAGGAAAAGGAAGACAAGAAGGGGAAAAATATCTAGGAGGAAGAAGAAGGAAAGGAAAATGGAGGCGTTTGACTCTCAAGCAGGAGAAGAATGTCATGGGGTAAGATATAGTGAAGACGAAGAAAGAGAGATAACCCTGCGAGTGATAGAGAGACAGGAGGAGGAGGAGGAGGAGGAAAATGGGCAGGATGGTGCAGCGGCAACAGTTGGGGGCAGGAAGACATCCTCCAGGAAACTGGAAGCGGTATACGAGTGTGTGTGTGTGTGTGTGTGTGTGTGTGTGTGTGTGTGTGTAGAGAGAGAGAGAGAGAGGGAGAGGGAGGGAGGGAGGATTCTACTGAACGCCACAAACCTGGACCCAAAAAGGGCAGTGGCGAGATTCGATGTTATGATAAATTCAAGTTCAAGATTAGAAAATGAGGGTTGAGTGGGAGAAAAGAGAGAGAGAGAGAGAGAGAGAGAGAGAGAGAGAGAGAGAGAGAAATGGTTGATCTGAAGAGCCAAGTGGAGAAATAGAACATTGTTTGATAGTGACCATACACCATAGAGGCATTACGTCATTAGTCAACACACACACGCTAGGTATGCAGACGGCGTACGTGAATGAAAACGGTTCTGCAAGTGAAAATATATTCAAGTGATGGAGCCCTACGAGTGTAAAACTCCCGCACCGTACAGCACAATTAGGTAATAGGTAAACACACACACACAGACACACACACTTACTCCGTGCTTGCGCTAAAAACACTCGCGGGTTTTATTACATCTTGAGGAGCTTGAAAACTTCAGAAGCCATTAAGTTAATGGTTTTCGCTGCTTTTGGAAAGTATGGGACATAAAATCTTCAGATTTAATTTATATATCCCAAGTGGCGCTCCATGTGTGATTGTATACTTTCGATTGCAGTAGTTTACATTCGTACTTGCACGTATGTGTGTTTGCGTATATGTGTGTGTTTTTGTGCATTCGTGTGCGTGTGTGTGTGTGTGTGTTTCTTAAAGTGTATGTACTTGGATAGCACCCACATCCAGTTTATACACACCTACAGCGTCAAACACGATCACCTTCCATAACCACTCATGTGTCCGATGCTCATTCATCCCTCGGAGGCAAACCCTATCGAGTCATGTCCGCCAGCCACAGCGCCTGCAGGTCATGGGGACGGGTGGGCTTCGCATCCGTTCGAGAAATTAATTCTGCGAGTTCCTCGGCCGAGACAAGGCCCTTCTCCCAAACTAATTCTCGCTTCGGTAATTATCCTGGAGCTAGGAAGGGTGTCTGTCTGTCTGTCTGTCTGTCTCTCTGAATGCAGGGGTCTCTCTCTCCCCCCTCTAGTCTCTCGTGTCCCCATGATTCCTGGACAGGTCTCCCTCCACCTCCTCCATCACGAGAGATGGTGAGGGGTTTGATAAACCTCAAGAGATGTTGTCAGTGGAGAGAGTGTGGTATCTGAACCGGGATGAGTCTCTCTCTCTGTCTGTCTGTCTGTCTGTCTCTGTCTGTCTGTCTGTCTGTCTGTCTCTCTCTCTCTCTCTCTCTCTCTCTCTCTCTCTCTCTCTCTCTCTCTCTCTCTCTCTCTCTATCTCTGACCGCAGGTGTCTCCAATATCTCTCAAGTCCCCCTTAGATTCCAAGACGAGATCCCCTAATGAGAGCAGAGATAAGTATACTAAATCACCCCCGTATGAGAGGAGAGATAGATATACTAAATCACCCCCATATGAGAGAGAGAGATATATACTACTCCCTTATGAGAGGAGAGAGAGAGATATACTAATCACACCCCATATGAAATAGATATACCACTATTTCATATGGGGTGTGAGGATATATATATATATATATATATATATATATATATATATATATATATATATATATATATATATATATATATACACATTAAAGCTTTAGAAACGTTGGTGACGGAGCGCAAGTGGCACGTCGTAATTTTCGTCTGAACTCGAGAACGTCTGCCTAACACCAAGAAGCAGAGGTCGAGTGCAAGGAATGGCATGGTGGGTCGGACGCCAGAGGGCGTGTGAACGGCGTAGGATGTGAGGTGTTGGCCCATTCTCGGGCGTCTCGCTGCGATGGCCTGTTGCTCCTGTAAAGGCTTGGGTGATGGTGGCGATGGAGATGGCGTGGTGGCGGCGGCGGTTCTTGTGCCTCGTTGACGAAGACTGCCGCGAAGAGATAAGGGCCTGGAAGATGGCCAGTGGCGGGGAATGGCTGGGATGCAGCCAAGGAAGGAGAAAGAAGCAAGTTTAGCCAGATTGGAGGAGTGAAATGATATATAAAAAATGGACGAACCGATATATATATATATATATATATATATATATATATATATATATATATATATATATATATATATATATATATATATTTTAGTTTATAGACCTTTGAGAGTTGGTGGTCTTGGTAACTTTAATCTTTTAAAGAGAATCTATGTGGCTTTCTATTCATGGCTGAAAGTTAACTTTTCTTTCTTTTTTTTTCGTATTCTCTTAAGACGCAGTGGTGGGTAAGATTCCTATCCTTGGATGGGGGAATGACCCCAGTGTATCAGGGACACAGGCTCGCTGGGGCTTAACTGCGACACAAACTTCTTTTCTTTGGTTTTGCAGACCCTCTCCGTCTCCTTGACTCTCTCTCTCTCTCTCTCTCTCTCTCTCTCTCTCTCTCTCTCTCTCTCTCTCTCTGGATTGTTTTCTCAAGTTTTTCTGAAGTTCTTTGGAGTCTTGTCTCTTTCTGGACAGTTCAAAGTCTCCCTGGATGTCCCATATTGTCCTCCCAGTGTTCCCTAATTGAAGTCTCGAGGACCCTGTGAGTCTTCAATGAAGCTTCGTGAATCCCTGTGCCACTCTGAGTACAGGAAAACCCCCTCGTGAATCTTCCCCAAGGGTCTTTGGTACTCGTCTTGTGGTCGGGGGGGGTCTTTGTTAAGCCCCTTGACTCTCCTCTCTGTCACTCTTACCGCACGTAAGCGAAGAAGAGAATCGATATCTATATTTTTCTCTGTCTCTCTCTTTTCATATATATATATATATAGTAATCACCTGGGCACTAGTGCCCTTTCCTCACCCTGTGTGACCGATCATGCCACGGCCTCTGCAGAGCAGCCAGTACGAGAACAGCTGTTCGTTGTAAACACAGGGGTTAGCCAGTCCGCTGTGACGAAGTGGTGATACACGCGAGATATAGGATGAGAGGATCTTGCCCTTTATACATTCAGGTGGTGTAGATTTTTCGTTGGTAAGTCTCCGAGTCGTGCTGCTGGTTACATGACTTTAGTACTAGAGGATGGATGATAATGGTTACGTGAATTCCTTGGGTTTTTCTTTAAGTAATTTAAAATTATAAGCCTGTTTTTGATATATGTACCCGCCAAAGGTCTTTTCATATATATATATATATATATATATATATATATATATATATATATATATATATATATATATATATTATGTGTATATATATTATACTTTGTCGTCTCCCGCGTTAGCGAGATAGCGCAAGGAAACAGACGAAAGAATGGCCCAACCCACCCACATACACATGTATATACATACTTACACGTCCACATACATATACTATACATTTCAACGTACACATATATATACATTCACAGACATGGACATATGTATATACACGTGTACATAATTCATATTTTAGTCATTTTTTTTTACGTAATGCACTTCACTGTGATACAAACTTGACATTTACGAAGTAATGGGTTCTTGAATTTTCACACGACCCCTCATGATCCCAGTGATCTAGGGGACGTTGAGGGAGAGGAACCGAAAACCAACGAGATGGGACATCGAGTCGAGGCAGGCGGGGTTCGACCAACCCTCACCGAAGGTAACTGTAATCAAGCGACTTCCTCATTAGTTATAAGAGGTTTTCATGCCTCATCTGAATTAATTGGAACTACATGACGTCAGCTGCTGAGAATAATGGATATGGGGGAATGATTTACGGCCGGGGGGGAGTAAGACGAGGCAAAAGGGAAGTAGAAGAGGAGGATAAGGAAAAGCAAGGGGTTGGGAAGGAGGAAGGAATAGGACAGACGGGTGGTGATAAAAACGAGACTAAGGGAATAAGAAAACGAGAAAGGTCGAGATGTTAGGGAACAGAGAGACATAGGAAAGATAGATCGAGTTCGGTAAAAAGCTGATGATTATGTGGGAGAGACAAGACGACACGGAGACCTAATGGTCTATGACGAGTGTATTTGCCAGAGGACTGTAGCGATATGCGCACTAACTCCCTTATCTGTCTTGATGGAGGCAGGATAGTGAGGCTGGAGGCTTTGCCCTGCTGCGCATTCCCTCCAGCACATACGCCTGCAGGAAAGTGCCGTTGGAGGTATACTATGTTATACGGAGAGAGAGAGAGAGAGAGAGAGAAAGAGAGAGAGAGAGAGAGAGAGAGAGAGAGAGAGAGAGAGAGAGAGAGAGAGAGAGAGAGATAGTATACTAAACATTGCGGTGTTTACCGGAAAGGATGATTGTAGAAAATGAAAAAAGACATTATTTTTGACTGCCATTTGTAAAGAGAAATGTTGGAATATGTGCATTTTACACTGTTATTCTTAAGTGCATTTAGAAATGATTATCACCGAAATATTTGAATAGATGTTTTTTTCTCATAATAATTGTCATTTTATTGACAGACATCCGGAAGTAGCTCCTTCGTTTCATGGTTTACAAATCTATTGCTGCCGTGAGGATATATTTATTAAATGAGCGAAATCGATTAATAATTTTGAAAAGTTTTTCCCCGGTCTCTCTCAGATTTATGCGAGAGAAAATTATTTGATATCTTCGTTCTTCTTCTTCATGGATTTTATTCCTTTGTGTGAGAATTGATATTAAGCGTATTCATTCCTGAAAAAAAAAATCTTTTTCGTAGTCCTTGGATTCTGTTGTCTTCGATAAGTCTGGTGGTCAAGGTTGAGCGCAGTTTTCTAAACGTCATCTCGGACAGAGTTTCATCAAGGGAATAAAGTGTCTTTTTTTTATTTAATGTTGAAGGCTTCAGTCATGGACATTAAGTCCACATCTCGACCGGGCCGTAATTGAAATATAAGAGGGGAGGGGGGTTATCAAAGTGAAAAAAGATATGGAACTTATTTAATGGATCGTCTTCTGCATTCTATGAAGTTAAAAGCACCGATTGATCAATTCAGAATCTTTATATTTTGCTTGTGCTTCCCCAGTCATGGCTAACCAGATGTTTCGTAGTCGCCTTTAGAATTCTTACCACCAGAATGAGTTACGTTGTATTTGCCTACACTACAGTAATTACACTCGGCCACCTCTTTGATCCCTACGTCAATCTGTCTAAATCTCTCTCATTGAAGTCTTTTTGTTTGGTATCCATTTCCTAACTTCGTATCTCAGGCATATATATAATTTTTTTTATAATACTTGAGTCTTGTTTCCACATCGGTGATATAGACAATAAAAAGGCGAAGGGCCTCGAACCTAGCCTTGTGGTTCCACGCTTATCTTGATGAACGAGTCGGATGCTCCCTTCGTCGAATGCCACCCGCCGTTTTCTGTTTGTTAGCTAGTCCCACGTCCATACGCAGTGGGAATAGATTTTCCTGAATCGTCTTTCATTTGGTGCTTTTATCGAAAGCTTACGTCAAGTCTAGATATAAGAAATCTGGAGGTAATTCTTTTTTTCCTATTCCATTATTTACATATGACTAAAGGAATTCTGTTACATTTGTTGAACATTATCTTTTTTATTACGAGACGAATGCTTATTTTCAGATAAGCATTTTGCTTTTGAAAAGTATTGCAACTCGATCCCTAATCTTCGTTTTTTTTTTTTTATTTTCCAGAAATTAAAACTAGTTTAAAGTCGATGGTTTGATGAACCGCATTTTATTTTGCATTCTAATTCTGTGGTCGAGTGATTTTACGTTCGCGAGAGGGAAATAGGGGGGGAAAGTTTATGGAACCTGGATGAGAAAGACGTCATAGCTCAGATAAAAAGGGTGAGTGGGAATAGAGTAGATTGCTGAAAGGGCAGAGGGGCGGATTGGCTAGCTAGTTAGTTGGTTGATTAGTGAATTGGCTGATTGGTTAGTTGGCTGGTCTTTACGCTTATGAACTGCCAGGGTTCATTGAGGCCACCAGCGTATATCACGCTACATCTACCAAGCGACGACACTTGAACACCTTCTTCAGGTGTTTTTACAATAGTACTAGAACCGCATACACACCTGCTGTACATGTGCTCCTGAAGCCACATGTGTGATTCAACATACATTGGCTCTAAGGACGGCAGATGGGGATCTGGGGCACAATTGTGCTAACGGAAGGTACGGGAAGGTAGAAGGGGTGGGTAGAAGACGCCTCTCATCAGGGTAGAGAGTTGTGGGTAGTGAGGGAGGGAGGTTGGTGTGGCTTCAGCTGATGAGGACGAGAGGCGTTGAGGAGGATAGAAACATCCTCAGGAAGTGAGGGATGACTGGAAGTTGAAAGGAATACACTCCATCAGGACATTCTCACGCCTCCGGTCAAAGAGCATTTGGAGGAACTCCACTACAACGAGGAAAGTGACTAGAAGGATAGCCTTTTCCATTGTATAGACAATTTGAGATCGTTTGAACGTGAAAATATTTGAATAAAAGATGTGTGTGTGTGTGTGTGTGTGTGTGTGTGTGTGTGTGTGTGTGTGTGTGTGTGTGTGTTTATGCGTGTGTGTGTGTGACAAAAGACTGGACGCGCACACACTATCCCACAAACAAACGCATGAGGTCTCGCACACACATATACATATATGCAGTCACGCTATTCCTTATTTTTGTTTATCACACACACACACACACACACACACACACACACACACACACACACACACACACACACACACAGCCTGCAGCAGGACCCTGTGTATGAGAGGGACATGGGAGTCGATATTGTACCTAAGCCGTCGCCAGAGTCTCACCTTAAGTGAATTACAAAGAAGAGACAGACTGTCCACGTGCAGATTATTGAATCGCAACCAAGTGCATGGATGACAGAATATTCAGCAAACTGTTTACATCCTTTATGAGGTCAAAGCTAGTGTGTTCTTCTTAAGTTTGGACACCGCATTTAAAGAAGCACTGAGATATGATAGAGAAGGTGCAGAGGAGGGCAGCAAAGACGGTACCAGAATTATGGGAGCTGAGTTACACTGAGAGGTTAGAGGCCTTGAAATTATCCATCATAAATTGAAGAAAAATAGGGAATGACAAAGTTATAACAAGTTTGATAATAATGTCAACAGAGGAAAGTTCTTTGAAAGATGCAAAGACAGGATCAACCAGAGACAGTCACGTCAGATTAGGCAAGAAACCTGTTTAGAAAAAGATAGACAGAAATATCCACATAGTATGATTGTAGTGGATGAATGAAGTAGACCAAATAGGGAAAGCTATGAATATTGACGAAGGACGAGAGTGAAAAATGGTGTTAGGAAAACCGTTTAAGTGATGGCGCGGCGCCCCCCCCGCGATCGCGGAAACCCCTTCTGCACAGCACAAATGGACTTAAATTCCCCAGCACGTGATTCACGCACGTGTTGTCTTGCTTCTCTTTACAGAAGCTATTTATAATTGTAAGCAGAGATAATGCGGGCTTAGTTTGGCCCCTCCGACGAGATCGATAGTTAATATCTTTTACTCCCTTTCTTTCGAGGTCCTCGAGGCCTCTTATTGGGAGAGGGGAGGCGGTTAGGGGGTCCTCCAGACGGGGACCACCTCCAAGAGGTGCAAGTACCACTCCAGCCACCATTCTGACTCGAAGTACCTCCAGCGCTCCCCATCCTCCCCCTCCACACTTTATTTTTAAGGTTAGCCTTGATGACTCTCATTCAGCCCCTCATAGTCTCCGTCTCGTTTTTCGTGTCTCGCTTTTTCTTCGTCTCCTGATTATCGTGTATCGTTTTTTTTCTTTTTTTAGCTTTCGCCTTGTTCTTTTAGGTGTTGTGATTTCCCTTGTTTTTCCTGTGCTGTTATCGTTTCGTTGGGTCACGGTGAAGGTTATGTTGTCTTTCTCTTCTCTTCTCCCCTTTTTCCTTCCCTTCCTTCGTCTTTTTTTTTTTTTCGTCATTTTGCCTGTCCTTCATCATCCTCAACCTTCTGTTTCTTCCATAGATTTCTAAGTTTTCATACAGTCCTCCTCCTCCTCCTTTCCATCTCCCTTTTTGTCTCCCTTCGTTTTTTCCTTTCCGTGTTTACTCCTCATCCTCTTTCTGTCATTCATATCCCTTTCCTGTTTTCCTTTTCTTCCACATTTTTATTTTCCTGTCTCTTTTTCATCATCTCCTTCGTCCTTATCGCTATAGTTCTTCTCTAAGTCTCTTCTGTGAACAGATGAATTGGCTCACTCGTGAGAGAGAGAGTGAGTGTGTTGGCTTTACTGGTGTCTGATCTCCTGCTCTTTATGACTTGGTTTTTGTGACTTCGAAA
This sequence comes from Panulirus ornatus, assembly GCF_036320965.1. Classification (NCBI taxonomy): domain Eukaryota; kingdom Metazoa; phylum Arthropoda; class Malacostraca; order Decapoda; family Palinuridae; genus Panulirus; species Panulirus ornatus. Next base: position 13,500,479 of record NC_092240.1, on the reverse strand, counting down.
TCCTCGGGAAAACCTGCTCCGTCGAGGCTGTAGTCCATTGAGATCCGAGACTTCCATGAATCTGTGACCTCTCATTACTACAGGTAAATGGAGCGTATCCTTCAGTCAAGAAAAGGGGATTCTAGGGCCCGTATTTTTCAAAGTCAATCTGCATTAGATTTTAGACAAGAAAAAGGGGATTCTCCGGCCCGTTTTCTCAGTCAATCTGCATTAGATTTTAGACAAGAAAACTCTGGATGGGTGACGCTCAGGCTTTTGACCTTTCGTTACAAGAGGAATCAACGAAGTTGGGTTATTCTGGTTTGAGTAAGGTAGGGGTATTTCCTCTCAGTGTTGTAGGTTGGTGTGCACAGATTGGCGTCCTTTCCACCGTAATGAGCAACCAACTTACCTCCCTTCCGCCTCAGAATCGCTGTGTGTGTGTGTGTGTGTGTGTGTGTGTGTGTGTGTGTGTGTGTGTGTTGTGGTTCCAGGTTATGTGAGAACGAGTGATGACGCCGCGAAGACATGTGAAGGATCTCCACGAATGTTTTGTGTCCGGTAGTGACTCTGCTTTCCCCTCTCTCCTGCTCTCCTTCTCAAATAACGACAGCGGACCGCTGGAGGTGACGTAATTGTCCGTTTCTATATCGTAATTTGGCCAATCGTCCTCGGATACCTCTACCGCTGACGAAAGAGAATACAAGATGAAAGAGAGTGGACTCTGTAATTTTCTTCCTCCATTTCTTGTCTTGTTTGTTCCTTTCTCCACTATGTTCTCCTCCTCCTGCAGGTTCTCTCTCTCTCTCTCTCTCTCTCTCTCTCTCTCTCTCTCTCTCTCTCTCTCTCTCTCTCTCTCTCTCACCTGTGAAATGATGATGCAAGAACCTTAATGGGTGCTTGGAGTGTGTGTGTGTGTGTGTGTGTTTGTGGACAAGAGGCCTTGGGAGGAAAAGCCAGGCCTGGTTGACTTCAACACACTGTGTGTGTGTGTGTGTGTGTGTCCATCTGGGACCAGATCCCCCTCGGGCACCGTGTGTGCGTTCTCCTGGGACTATACTCCCTCCCTTAACGCTCCCTTAGCGCGGAGCGTACAAGCCTCCCTCGGGACCTGGTGCCTCCTACACCATTTGCCTTGTGTTCCGGTGACTTGCGAGGGTACCGCTTCGGCCAGCTCTGCAGCGCCGTCTGCTGCGCCCACACCACTCGCTAGGAGGAGTTGGTTACTCCGGGAGGAGGGCGCGTCGGGTCTCCTCCTCCTCCCTCGTTCTCGTCCTTATGTCTCCTTTGAGTTGACGTTCACTCCCGCTCGCCGTTATCATTATCCTGTTTCTCTCTCATTTTGTCTGTCTGCCTTTTTTTTCTTAGATTATCTTATTTATTCCTATTTCCTCTCCTTCCTTAATTCTTTTTCGCTCTCATCCTTTGACCTTCGTCCTTGCTCATTTTCTTAGTGTCTTCCTTTCTCTTCATTCTGTCTTTCATTCTTTTTTTTTCCTCCATTCTATATCCCTATCTTGTTTCTGTATTATCCATTGTCTTTGTCTCTTTCCTGCTCTCTCTCTCTCTCTCTCTCTCTCTCTCTCTCTCTCTCTCTCTCTCTCTCTCTCTCTCTCTCTCTCTCTCTATTCGCATTGCCACACGCCATTAGACACTTGTGCATCATCTGACGACCTTCCGTGTGGAAGCCACCTCCTCCCTCGTGCTGTGAGATGCCCCACTGTTTCCCCAGGGTTGAGGGAGACGCTACTGTAGGACCCCCATCGTTCGTCTTCCCTCCCCGTCGCTGCTTGCATGCATCCCGTGGCCTGAGCGACGCTTTTATGCTTGAAGCGACTCATCGTCTGAAAGCTAATGGCACCTGTATGATTCCTTTTGTCTATAAAGTGTCTCCTCTTCCTGTTGGTCTTCCTCGCCTTCCTCCTCTTCCTGCTGGTCTTCCTCTCCTTCCTCGCCTTCCTCCTCTTCCTGCTGGTCTTCCTCTCCTTCCTCGCCTTCCTCCTCTTCCTGCTAGTCTTCTTCTCCTTGCTCCTCCTCCTCCTGTGCTACGTCCTCTACTTCTTCCTTCTGGTAGTCTCCCTTTCTCCGCATTCGCCTAGTTTTCTCCTCCTCCGGGTCTTCACCTCGTTCTCCTCCTTGTCTTCCTTCCTCAGACCTTCATCCCATCTCCTCCTTTTCTTCCTCCTCCTCCTTCCTCGGGCCTTCACCCAACATCCTCCTCATCCTTCTTCCTCTCCTCCTGTCCCTGCTCCTCCTCTTCAATTTCCTCCAGATCCTCTGAAGCCAGCCAGGTGTTCCCCTTCCCTCCTGGGACAGAGGAGATATAAGAGCCATCCGTCTTCCTTTACATCCTTGAACAGTGGATCTATAGGAGCCAGCCGCAATCCTTTCCATCCTGGGACACAGGATCTATAAGTACCATCTCCGTCCCATCTCCATCCTGGGACAGAGGAGCTGTAGGTACCATCCCTGTCCCACCTCCATCCTGGGATAGAGGATCTATAGGTACCATCCCTGTCCCACCTCCACTCCACCGTAGGACAGAGACGCTGTAGGTGCCATCCCTCTCCTACCTCCACCCTGGGAGGGAGGAGGTTCATTCGGGGCGGCTGGGTGTCAGAAAGACGTTATGAATTATTTACCAAGTCCCTCTCACCATCGATCTTGGTAATGCCCCTGTATGCGGAACCCACAATACCACCCTCGCCTTCCCCTGCCCTTCGCCACAGTGTTATCACCCTCCAGCCTTCGCTCAGGAAAAAATGGTGCGAAAGGAAGATATTTAAGGACACTCTCTATCGTATTTCTAACTGTATGTATATGTGTATACATACATATGGGTATGGAGGAAAGTTATTGATACTTAAGATTTGTAATGTTGATATTTAAGATCATTAGTATTAATATTTAATCGTGGGATTAAATGTTTCCGAACTGTCAGACCCCACCTGAGTGAGACGCAAAAGGGACGAGTATATATTTTTTTAACTCTCTCTCTCTCTCTCTCTCTCTCTCTCTCTCTCTCTCTCTCTCTCTCTCTCTCTCTCTCTCTCTCTCTTTCTCTCTCTCTCTCTCTCAACTTCCAAAGTGAAAAGCTATAGAAGGTAAACACGATATTCAAAATACATTACGGCACTGGACTTCCTGTGGTAAATCAGATTTACGTACATAAATTTTCTCCGACAAGAAAAATAGAATGGCTCAGACGTCCTTGGCAGTATATATATATATATATATATATACTGCAGAGAAACACACATGTGCGGACTCATACGCACATGAGAATACATGCACGTAGAATCATATACGTGCATACACTCGCATGAACACAAACTCTGCAGACATCACACTTACATCTACAAAAATGCTTTCATCATTGAAAAATGCATGATTACCTGTTTGCCCACTTGGAAAGGAGTTTTAAACACATTGCTCCCATGTTATATATTTAATCAGTCTTGCTACTATTCCCTATCTCTCTATCTCTAAGGCTCAATGAATTTACCGTTTCTAAATCAATCTGATATTTCATCTAAGCATTTTTGTTAATGGAGTGATAGTTTTCATGCATGGTGTTTTTGACAAGAAAATAGTGAAGTTGGAGAAAAATGTAGCTTAGACATTGAAGCTTATTGATACAGTGGTGAAATTGATGAGAACTGCTATTGACGTTTGTGTGAATAAATTGTACATTTCCTTTTCATAGCCAGAGGTTGAACCATTATGTGACATTCATTTTTTTCATTCATTTCAAGCTAAAAGTTTGTTTTATAAATTGTTTCTTACATTTTTCATATGTATATATATGTATGTGTGTGTGTGTGTGTGTATGTGCGTATGTGTGTGTATGTGTGTGTGTGTGTATATGTATATATTTTTTTTTTCATACTATTCGCTATTTCCCGCAATAGCGAGGTAGCGTTAAGAACAGAGGACTGGGCCTTTGAGGGAATATCCTCACCTGGACCTCTCCTCTGTTCCTTCTTTTGGAAAAAAAAAAAAAACGAGAGGGGAGGATTTCCAGCCCCCCGCTCCCTTCCCTTTTAGTCGCCTTCTACGACACGCAGGGAATACGTGGGAAGTATGCAGTGGAATTTATTAAAAAAGGGGGTGACTGTATTGTTGACTGGTTGGTAAGGTTATTTAATGTATGTATGACTCATGGTGAGGTGCCTGAGGATTGGCGGAATGCGTGCATAGTGCCATTGTACAAAGGCAAAGGGGATAAGAGTGAGTGCTCAAATTACAGAGGTATAAGTTTGTTGAGTATTCCTGGTAAATTATATGGGAGGGTATTGATTGAGAGGGTGAAGGCAGGTACAGAGCATCAGATTGGGGAAGAGCAGTGCGGTTTCAGAAGTGGTAGAGGATGTGTGGATCAGGTGTTTGCTTTGAAGAATGTATGTGAGAAATACTTAGAAAAGCAAATGGATTTGTATGTAGCATTTATGGATCTGGAGAAGGCATATGATAGAGTTGATAGAGATGCTCTGTGGAAGGTATTAAGAATATATGGTGTGGGAGGCAAGTTGTTAGAAGCAGTGAAAAGTTTTTATCGAGGATGTAAGGCATGTGTACGTGTAGGAAGAGAGGAAAGTGATTGGTTCTCAGTGAATGTAGGTTTGCGGCAGGGGTGTGTGATGTCTCCATGGTTGTTTAATTTGTTTATGGATGGGGTTGTAAGGGAGGTAAATGCAAGAGTCCTGGAAAGAGGGGCAAGTATGAAGTCTGTTGGGGATGAGAGAGCTTGGGAAGTGAGTCAGTTGTTGTTCGCTGATGATACAGCGCTGGTGGCTGATTCATGTGAGAAACTGCAGAAGCTGGTGACTGAGTTTGGTAAAGTGTGTGGAAGAAGAAAGTTGAGAGTAAATGTGAATAAGAGCAAGGTTATTAGGTACAGTAGGGGTGAGGGTCAAGTCAAGTGGGAGGTGAGTTTGAATGGAGAAAAACTGGAGGAAGTGAAGTGTTTTAGATATCTGGGAGTGGATCTGTCAGCGGATGGAACCATGGAAGCGGAAGTGGATCATAGGGTGGGGGAGGGGGCGAAAATTTTGGGAGCCTTGAAAAATGTGTGGAAGTCGAGAACATTATCTCGGAAAGCAAAAATGGGTATGTTTGAGGGAATAGTGGTTCCAACAATGTTGTATGGTTGCGAGGCGTGGGCTATGGATAGAGAGGTGCGCAGGAGGATGGATGTGCTGGAAATGAGATGTTTGAGGACAATGTGTGGTGTGAGGTGGTTTGATCGAGTAAGTAACGTAAGGGTAAGAGAGATGTGTGGAAATAAAAAGAGCGTGGTTGAGAGAGCAGAAGAGGGTGTTTTGAAATGGTTTGGGCACATGGAGAGAATGAGTGAGGAGAGATTGACCAAGAGGATATATGTGTCGGAGGTGGAGGGAACGAGGAGAAGAGGGAGACCAAATTGGAGGTGGAAAGATGGAGTGAAAAAGATTTTGTGTGATCGGGGCCTGAACATGCAGGAGGGTGAAAGGAGGGCAAGGAATAGAGTGAATTGGAGTCATGTGGTATACAGGGGTTGACGTGCTGTCAGTGGATTGAATCAAGGCATGTGAAGCGTCTGGGGTAAACCATGGAAAGCTGTGTAGGTATGTATATTTGCGTGTGTGGACGTGTGTATGTACATGTGTATGGGGGGGGGGGCCATTTCTTTCGTCTGTTTCCTCGCGCTACCTCGCAAACGCGGGAGACAGCGACAAAGTATAAAAAAAAAAAAAAAAAAAAAATATATATATATATATATATATATATATGTGTGTGTGTGAGTGTGTGTGTATTGTAGAAAGGGAGGTTTTATCCATATATATTCACATATTCCCAATATTTTTCGGTTCGTATAATCCTCATGTTTGCACAATTTAACCATGCACACAGAGGCTCACGGTCGAATCTCGTTCACGCATACGAAAACGGACAAGGACACACACACACACACACACACACACACACACACAACAGTTGCACATAAACACACGAAAGCTTTCACGAACGGTTCTTGTCTACATACGTACATGCATATAGTCTCCTACACACACACACACAGAGGAACGTGGATTGAGTAATGAACGATCAAGTCCCAAGTCTTTATTTTCACTTCGATCATTTTAACCCGTGATATGTTATATAACCTTGAATGAAGAGTATCATACAATATGACTAATATATGAATGATATGGCGTAAAGTGTATCTGTGTGTAACGCGTGTAATGTGATATATGGAGAGGTCTATTTCAGGCCGCTCCATAAGCATAGAGAATTCCCCATAAATCTAGCAACAAAAGCACCTGGCATCAAAACAAAGCAGGAGAGGGGAAAAAAAAGGGGAGAGCACTTGTGCTAATGAAAGCTGGGACGTTAGAGAATAGGGAGGGGACAATACGGGGCTGGTTTGGTCGAGAGGGACGGACCGAGGGGGAGAAAAGGTGTGGGATACGGGAGCGGAGGGAGGAGGAAGAGTGTGTATGTGGAGGTATCAGGTGGTGGGTAGAGGAGGAATAGATCGTGAGAAAAGGTGTGGAATACGGGAGCGGAGGGAGGAAGAAGAGGGGTGTATGTGGAGGTATCAGGTGGTGGGTAGAGGAGGAATAGATGGTGTCGGGACGGACTTGCGACGAAAGGCCGCCACCAAGACGGCGCAGGTAGCGCGTAGAGCCTACCGCAGGAAAAAATCTATTATAAGAGTTAATGGAGGACGAGTCGAGCGCGTTAGGTCAAGTTGGTGAAGGGGTATGTGGCGTGAGAGACGGAGAGACGGTATGTTTTGTTGGGGGTGAATGTCAGCAGTCCCGTAAGTGTGTGTGTGTGTGTGTGTGTATGGGGCCAGAGGAGTGAAACTTGAGAGTCACTGAAGCACTGGATCATTGCGCAGGTAGGTAGTACCGGTGAATGTATACCTCCCTAGCCGAGAGAGAGAGAGAGAGAGAGAGAGAGAGAGAGAGAGACACGTTAACTTATGGTGTTGTTCTTTACCGAAAAGAGAAAAGAGAGGAAAGGTTATAAAGACCTGCACAAAGGCCCGTAAGGTCTCGTAGTATATTGCAAATGGGAGTTGGCGGCGGGGGCCGGCCGCCGGTATTGAACCTGAAGATCATCAACTCTTTGTTTTTCCGATTTTCCGCATTTCCTAAATACCGAGAAAGTCGTCGCTCTTTACGTATAGTGAAGGACTCGTTTTCAGACACTTAACCACGACGTGTTGTTCTGCTCGTGCATGGAAACGTTATGTGATTATAGGAATAAAGGGTAGTTTGTATTCATATTTGATCGTATGGGGGTAAAAAATATATATGTACAGTATGATGAAGCAGGGATTGAACCTGCATTAAGTGGATCGCAATTAGGTTAAACTTGCTTTTATGTTGTGAATGGTTGTAAACGTAATGAAGATACAGAGGAAGGCTCCTTCAGGGAGAGAATATAACGAATGAATCACGGGGTAATTACATGGCCTCGAGTACATTAGCATACTGTTAAATGCGAACGTATATCCTAGTCGGAACGTACTATTCGAAGCTTCGCCGAGTGTGTGTGCGCGCAGCGAACCGAGACATTAGTTCTCCTCTGTAATGCTCCCGGCTGGAAGGCACATAAGTCTAGAGAGGGTGGAAATGATGGAGGCCAGTAAAGGGGATAAACGAAGCAAGTTTTGTCGGCTGCTTCGAAACAAATTCCTCTTGCGTAGTAAGGTTGGGAAGTGATTTTTGGACGTTGTAGAAAACTCTTCGAGATTTAAGGGGGAAGAAAAAGAAGAATGGAAATGAAACTGGAGTGATACGGTCTCCCGAGACATCCCCTAGGGAGGGGAACCCTCTGCCACACAACCCACAGTAAATCCCGCCGTAAATATCAGTGGTTCCGAGACGTACAACAGACCACGTTCCATTCCTTTTCGTTCCACTCCGAGCGAAGCTGGTTCAGCGCCTCCCACGGATGAAGCATCCGGTAGGGAATGTCGAAAAGAAGACGGAAGATGTAAGGACGTTCCTCGACTTAAAAAGACGTGTGTGGTGGTGATCATGTCCCCCCACTCTGTGTGGGCTCCAGCCAGAGTCACGCCTTATATATACACACACACACATACACATACACGCACAGTACCTCGGCTTGTGTAACGACAACGAAACAATAGCCATTAATTCTCCTTAGTTTCCAACAGGTTCAAAGGAGCAGTCACAAAGTAAGACAGACCATCACACGCTTATTTGTTTTTCGTAGAATGTGAAAATATTGCCTGCATCATGCATGGGGAATGTAGGTTTAAAGGCTTGAGAACATAGGAGCGTTGAGGGACCCAAGTGGGATGAGGGGGGAGGAAATGTTGTTCGAATGTTTACCGAAAATAAGTGAGCGATTGAAATAAATGAACCGGTAAGATAAATGATCTGCCTCTGCCTCCAAGAGCCGTAAAGAACAAGAGGAATTTATTCTTCGACAATAGTTCAATGTTTTCTCGGAATGTGGGGCCCCTGTGTGTGTGTGTGTGTGTGTGGCGTTTTCTCAACGTGTGTTTACGTGTGTAGAAATGTGTAAATATTATTTATACATCGGGAAGTTAGTGATTGTATAAAAGAGTTGATCCCTTCAGTTAACTTTTCCAACATTTCCCCAAGAGCTTGTGTTCAGTTTCCTTTCTGCTTTACATGATCTTTCACAACCCCATCTGATCATGGCCGTCTTTGAGATCATTACTATAAGGGTCTCGCGAGTCTTTACATCATACACCGAAATTAAGATAAAAAAAAATGGTTTACCTTAATGTAACATATGTCGTACATACGATATACTATCTATGTAACGAATGTCTTACATACGATATACTATCCATGTAACGTATGTCGTACATACGATATACTATCCATATATTGTATGTTATACATACGATGTACTATCCATGTAAGGTATGTCGTACATACAATGTACTATCCATGTAACGTATGTCATACATACAATATACACTGACAGACAACGGACGTTGAGAATAATTTTGTGTTGTGAATGAACCAACACAGTGTTATCGGTGAAGAATAACAATAGTTTAACAAGCTATATTCACATGAGGGAACAGCACAGACCAGATGGAATTGACGATAAAAATGGGATGGAGGTGTTAGCTTCAAGTGCCATGGATGTGGAAGTATGACACACACACACACACACACACACACCACACGCAATTTTCTGTGTATAAGTATGTGTTATGTATACTAATTTAGATCGTATCTAGCCTTTACCCATTTAATCTAAAGTTTTTTTTTTTTTATTAATCCTTGTAACCTAAGACACACACACACACACACACACACACACACACACACACACACACATTTTCTGTGTATAAATATGTGTTATATGTACTAATATAGATTATATCTAGCTCTTACCTACTTAATCTAAAGCTTTTTCATAAATCCTTGCAATGTAAGAACACACACACACACACACACACACACACACACACACACACACACACACACACACACATATATATATATATATATATATATATATATATATATATATATATATATATATATATATATATATATATTATCCCTGGGGATAGGGGAGAAAGAATACTTCCCACGTATTCCCTGCGTGTCGTAGAAGGCGACTAAAAGGGGAGGGAGCGGGTGGCTGGAAATCCTCCCCTCTCGTTTTTTTTTAATTTTCCAAAAGAAGGAACAGAGAAGGGGGCCAGGTGAGGATTTTCCCTCTAAGGCCCAGTCCTCTGTTCTTAATGCTACCTCGCAAATGCGGGAAATGGCGAATCGTATGAAAAAAAAAAAAAAAAAAAAATATATATATATATATATATATATATATATATATATATATATATATATATATATATATATATATATATATCGAGGTAAGATATGTGTGTACACGTGTTTAGCGTGTGAGTAATGTTTCTTGGGAAATATGAGTAAGAATAATGACTGCTTACTTGGCTAGAATTGCCGCCAAATGTTTATTTTCTAACTACGTTTATAACTCACGTTCAAGAGAGGGAGAGAGATAATAGATTACACTGTCCACTGCAGGTGTACGCGCCCTGACAGATGAAGGATTGTGGTAAAAAAGGGATCCGAACCCCCGGTGTCTCGCGCAAGACAGCCACAACTGCTCCTCAACACGGTTTCGAATCTCTCGCAATGATGAGTCTTTTGTCCGCGTTTTGAAAACCAAGGCATTGACCGCATAGCGTTTTTACACCCTTATAACCTGTATAAGCGTAACAAGAATTCATGAGTGTTTATATGTCTCTATATTTCAGTTTGTGTATATGCGAGATAAACTAATAGGTATCATGCGAAATTCTGAAAGCTAATGGGTATTTCGTATGACCCAAAGGGGTCTATCTGTGTGTATAAATGGTGTAGGCTTGACTAATGGTTTCTTGTTAATGTTTCCAGTAGTGTCTGGCCTAATGGTTGTGTCTTTATGAATTCATGATGGTGGATGGGGCTCATGGTTCTTTGTTATTTATTTATTTCATGGTAGATGTCAAAATTGATTCCCCGCGAACGATTTCAGGGTGACTTGTCTCTTCGAGCTTTCTTTGTCTTTGTCTTTACCCAAGACTTTGTCTCGAACGTTTTCACAGTGTCTGCATGAGGATTACACACCAGCGTTTTTATGCTGACTGTATGTGTTAAACGTTTTCTTTCCGATGATTATTTAAAACGAAGATGAGAAACGATCATATGCTGACCTTCGAGGTTCGGCTATAATTTGACCTTACCATTTTCGAATATCATGACATCATTCATAAGTGCCACTGGGAGCATGACATCATTCGTAAGTGCCATTAGGAGTGAATCATGGGCATATAACGTCACACTGCCCTTTGACGCACTTACATAGCGCTCAAATGCGTCAAGTCGAAATCATTTAACAAGTCCGGAATACTAGAAAAAAAGAAGATGCACATAGATACATCCTTGTCGAACCCCTTTTACCGTGGAGAAAGAATTTTAAGATTATTCCCCGTTGGAAAATAACAAGATATTCCCGTGAGAGAACAAGTTCAGATTATTCCATCCAGCGAAGTATGGTGCCATACCGACATTATGTGTGAGGCAAGGCGAGGTATCTGCCATGAGTCATCTGGAATCGATGAGGATACCTCATGAATCAGGCGATGAGGAACGACATCATTGTAGTATTTTGTCACCATTATCATGTGTGAAAAAAAAAGAGATGCTTATTGGAAATCGACTTTTGTCTTCGTTAAGAGAGAAATTGGCCCTCGGTAGATTTCCAGTCCATTTCAGCACAACGAACCATCGAGTATTATAAAGGACATTGTCTGTCGGAAGATGAACAACAAACGGGGGTCTATTGGTCCAAAGACCATCTTTGTTGCTAATGACTTCCTTTATGAGCATCCTTCTCTTCCTCATTCCCTTCTTCTCTCATCCTCGTAGAGGAGAAGATTAAAAAAAAGCTGAATAAACTCTGCTACTGCTCTTCCTCTTCCTTGAAATCCAGGACACAGGGTGATGGCGAGGGTTAACGCGTCCCTGCGAATAATTGTAGGCACACACCACCCCACCTGGGGAACGCCGCCCTTCCATCCGCAGAGTATTCAAAGCTGCGTTTTCTCTTGAATTCATCTGCATACTCGCTCCAGCTCGAGATTTCTTATATATATATATATATATATATATATATATATATATATATATATATATATATTCCAACCCATTATCGAGGTTGAGTACACGAGCGTTCGTGATTCAGTTCTGTAGCAAGCGCTTGGGAGTGGGGGTCGTGTGTGTGTGTCCGTGTGTGGGGACGTGTTTGTGACAACTTTTAAGTCCGACGGAGGCAACACAGACTGGGATGTAAAGTCATCCCTCCTCCATTTTTTTCTGACCAAGAGGAAGCTTTCTATCACGTGATCTCGCGATATCGTAGGAACTGGTTCTTCCTTCTATTACCAGCCCGCGTAGAATACCTAGCGACTTCCTTCTGTCATATATTCGACGAAAGGAAAGTATATCCGTGATCTAGATGGCAGACTGTCCATGTTATGAAGTGGGTGTCGTGAAGGATCAGTTAACATAAAGGATCAGGTATCATGAACGGGTGGCTGTCATGAAGGATCGGATCTCATGAGGGAGAATTGAGGATCATGAAGGGTTTGTTTCCATTGAAGGATTAGTTATCACGAAGGTTTAGCTGTCGTGAAGGATCAGTTACCGTGTAGGATCAGTTACCGTGAAGGATCAACTACCATGAGGGATTAGCTTCTACCATGAGGGATTAGCTTGAGATATCATGCAGGATTAAGTGTTGGTAAAACATCATTTAAAACCTTATCTACAAATGACGGTATGTATATCGCACCTATCCAGGCCAATCAGACGAAATGTATTCGTTCTTTTCATGTCAAGAGTTCCAGTCACGAACACACAAGTCCTTATCGAGGTCAGACCTTGAATGAGACATAAAAAAAAAAGTAACAACAGAAATAAGATATTAAAAAAGTAAGAAGAATATCGTTAGCACTGTTCATGTTTCACTCAGAGTGAGAAACGTATTCATTTACGGCGCAAAAAGTGTTTTATACAAGTGGGTCCATGGTGACTCGACGTATCTCTTAAGATCTCCCTACCAGAACTTCACCACATGCAATACTACTACTACTACTACGACTGCTGCTAGAAAAGATGAGAACGATAATTTCTCACGCCAGTAGAAGCTATTAAGAGCTGATGGACCACGTGATAAAGGAGCTACGTCAAGGAGCTCCATACCACAGGTACAATCGATCCCTTGAAGGATTCGGAACAGTGTGGAACTCCGCTGACAGTAACACGGGGTCTTTATAGGAAGACGATGGCGGGCGTATGTAGCCTTCAGAGTTAACACTGAAATGTGTGCTTTAATAATGGAGATACTCGGGGTGATTGGAAGTGGGAAGAGAAGGATTAGGATGAGTGGGAGGGAGGGAATGAAGGCTAAGGGAGCGGAGGAGGAATAGTTAGGTAGGTAGAGAGAGAGAGAGAGAGAGAGAGAGAGAGAGAGAGAGAGAGAGAGAGAGAGTCGATAAAAAGACAGAAGCAGTAAAAGAAAGCCAAAGATTCGGGACTAGAGAAAGGTGAGAGACAGAGATTTTGACAGAGCCCTAGACTGACCCCAGGAAGACGAAAGACGAGGCGAGATGAAACCCTTTCCAATAGCCTACCGTCTGGACGAGACAAGAACCTACAGGAAAATCAATGTTCCCCAAGTCATCCAGTAGCCAGATGGCCAACAGGTGCGGCTGGGGAAGGGGGGGCGGCTCTCGCTCGCATGTCTCCCATACCTGGTCTGGTGAGGAAGTGGGAGGCTCCGTGTGGTACGATAAACTACGTTACATGTTGATATAACGCCGTCGATTCAATTATGAGACGTTCGATGCGGCGAGAGACTACGAAGCCGACTTCGCTCTCCATATGTCCAAAGCCCCACTCCAACAGTCCACGAAGGAGTTGAAAAGTAAGTTTTGAATTAAAGGTCTTTGCCAAGTTTCCTTCACGGGCCTTGCGAGTTCCCCTATTACCATACCTCACTCTCTTTCGCCACAGGGGTGGGACCTCTGTAAACACGGCTTGTTAGCCGTGTCACCTCCCGTCTATTGAGGTTACGTCTCCCGCCGCCCACCTCCCCTGTTCCTCCCTCAGGGCTTCTACTTTGTCCAGGTAGCCTTCTACCATAGACACGCACTCCCCTCACTCACCCTTCTGCTGTCCACACGCACCTCTCCCAACTTACCACGAACACTCCCTAGGCACGCACCACGACTTCCGCTTCTCACTACCTGAGTATCCATGCCACGTACTGACCCCTTACCAGCCTGCACCGTCGTATTATCCAGCACCTGCTTGGACGATAATGCCCACTTGAAAAGATTCACGGTATCGACCACACACTGTGTACCACTACATAACTCTCAGTGACGAGCAGTCCACTCCACACAGCCCTTCTGCATCCCTCGTAAAACAAGAACTAAGAGATATGCCTTTACCACCTGTCCCCACCACGAAATCCGCCCTATATCCACTTTGTTTAGGTCTCGCCCTCACAGTATCCCCACCATACGTCATCCACCTTAACCCACACATCGGTAACATACGTCATACACGCATCCACCGACCTCCTCTACCACGTGCAGTTCCACGGTGCCTTTGGCCAACAAATCCCTTTCTTTAGCTTCAAGGTGGTCTCCAGAGGCGACCTCCCCTCCAACTCTTAGTGAGTCAACAGACCTTTGCCATGAAGGAGGTTGTCAGTCGACAGGAAGAACCATACGCAGAGTGACAGTGTCTGTGGCCGTGTCCTTAGAATCGTTACTAACACCTGCAGGTGGCAAATATATTTCGCTTGGTGGTTATATCTCGACGTTTGATGGACAGCACGACCTCGAAATGGATAAGCGTACCGGCCCAAAGAGCCAATCAACCAATCGGTCATCATCATCACCACAAGAAGCTGGTAGAATCCTCCTACCATTCTTGATTTTCAAAGCAAGGAGGAAGATGATATAGGCCAACCATCTCCGCCCTCAACCGTGAGTCTCGGTGATTCTTCCTCATTGTCCACTTCCTCCCTTCGTTCCTCCTTCCATTTCTCTCCCACTGGTCGCCCTCGGCGCCCCTCCCCCCCCTCTCCACACCCCAACCCCCTCCTTAATCCTTTCAGATCGCCTCTTCCCCTCCCTCCCCACAAACCACCGCCCTTCCCCCACCATACACACCACACACCACCAACAGCCTGCCTTGCCACGTTTCGCCACGAAGCAATATATGTGATGTGGCAATTATTTCTCCTCGTGTGTGAGGCGGTGTCTTGTGTTGGCTTTGACACGGAAATCATGCCTCGCTTTCCTGGTACAAAAATAAATGCTCACCTCCGTTGTATGGAGCCAGAGAGAGAGAGAGAGAGAGAGAGAGAGAGAGAGAGAGAGAGAGAGAGAGAGAGCCTTTTTATCGGTCTAACGATATAATATGAAAAGTAAGAGCAAGAGGAGCAATTTGTAAGTAATTTAACGTCAAGATCAATCGTCATCATTCGGAACCACTTGTGTTAGTTCGTCACTTGTGCCTTGTGTAGGAAAGCAAATGAAGTTCGAAAAAAAGTTGGAAAATATTTCTCTTCGACCATTTTTGTAAGGGACAACCGGAGGTAATACTTCTTAAAGGTTTATGAATTATGAGTATCTTCAAAAAAAACTCGATCCCACAGAGTTAGATAACCACATCACACACACACACACACACACACACACGAAACAAGCCCATTAGAATGATCTACGAGTACATTATATATATATATATATATATATATATATATATATATATATATATATATATATATACATACACTTTATTAGGACATTCAATATATGAATTTTTAGAACTCTCCTTTCTAGTAAGTATCTGTAAAGGTAATTGGTCTATATACATCTAGGATATGCAACTGTCAATTAACTTAGAGTAGTATCATTACTTGACAACGTCTAATCAGCACTTGTAGCTGAAGCCTACAATTGGCACTGGCTAGGAAGAGAGAGAGAGAGAGAGAGAGAGAGAGAGAGAGAGAGAGAGAGAGTCTTGCTCTAACTGGAACACTCCCTTGAGCAGGACGTACACTTCCCTTGCAACATGGGAAATGACTTCCCCTTTTTTTTTTTTTTAGCGAGTTCAACGTGATCAATGAGGGCAAGATTACCCCACAATTTTTTTTTTTTTTCTGTTTGTCTGGGCAATAAGGAAGTGTTGGAATTGCATGTTTCGTCAAGTTAATGTTGACGGGAAATGACGTTGACGTCTTCCGTGTGGCGTAACAGACGGTGGTAATCTACTTTAGGAAAGCGATATCGTGATATATTAGATTTCTCCTTTTTTTTTTTTTTTTTGGAGAGGGAGTGGGTGAAGAAAAAGAGGAGGGGAGAAAAAAGACGGGAGTGGGTGGGGGGGGGGACTATGATATGCATCTACAGGGATGGGTAGAGTGAGGAAGAGCCAAGGAGGAGGGAGAGTTACGATGCAAGAGCTACACAGATACAACAGACCACATAGAGAACAAGGACTTTAGAGAGGACAGAGCACAGTTATCAATACTCACGCGAGTATTTACAGGAAAGCAACAAGAACGGAAACATTTAGAATGAGACTTCGAAGTAAATGAAGACTGAAATTGCTATAGAATTGTCCCCCACGAAAAATGAGCGAAAAAGATAATAAAAGAAGGAAATAATCCAAGTCCAAGATGAGGAACAACAAATACCACGAAACTACGTGAAGGAGGAAGCAACACACATCATACGAGGAGAGAAATTAGAGGATGAAAAGCCAATAGAAAACGAGTGGAAGAAAGAAAAGAAAATAATGATGGCACAGAAATTTTTTGGAAGTACTTGTAAAGTTTTAATGGCTGGTGTGTGTGTGTGTGCTAGTTGAGAGAATGAACAGCTGGTAAAATTGTAATTGCAGTGAGGGGTGATGATATTAGGTTAGAAATATACGAGACGGTATGTGACATGAATTGAGACTTAAAAGGTTAAGAAGTCTTTTTTTTACAAACTAAGACTCCTATCTATAAAAACTATATATATATATATATATATATATATATATATATATATATATATATATATATATATATATATATATATATATATGCATATATATTCCCACTCAGTGAGGTAGCGCCAGGAACAGACGAGGAAAATGCCCTTATTCGCATTCACATAGATCCACTCTGTGGTCATCATGTATAATGCGCCGAAAGTAGGACACCCTTTCCTCACCCAAGACACACACACTTTTCTATGTGTTTTTCATTGACCCAGTCATATGCCTTGGTTCATTCCAGTTACAGCACTTCTCCACTCCTGTATACCCTATATCGCTCCAATGCAATCTTGTCCCGCACACACCTCACACCCTCCTGCATATCCAGGCCCCGACACCCCAAAGCGTCTTTCATTCCGGAGATCCTTCCATCTCCAAATCGGTCTCTCTCCCTTCTCCTTGTCCCCTGTAATCCATTTATAGAGTCGAGACTGAATTATGTGCTCATTCTCTCTCTCTCTCTCTCTCTCTCTCTCTCTCTCTCTCTCTCTCTCTCTCTCTCTCTCTCTCTCTCTCTCTCTCTCTCCCCGGCGGCCCAGGAGAGTGCAGCAGGTACCAGTGTCAGGTGAGGCAGCAGTTGTGTGGCATCATCTCCAGCACGTCATCAAGCCCTTGCCTTCTGCGTTGCTATCCAGCCTCCTGTCTCCTGTGGCGTCGGTGCTCTCTCCTTCTGTCTCAGTTGTGGTGACGGGTGTATCTACCCTTGGTGACGTTTCTATCTCCCGTCTCTTGAGGTGGTTTCTGTCCCCACCTGTCTCTTTGTGGTGATAGTTCTGTCTCCCGTTTCTTGAGGTGGTTTCTGTACCCACCTGTCTCTTGTGGTGATAGTTCTGTCTCCCCCTGTCTCTTGTGGTGATGGTTCTGTCTCCTCCTGTCTGTTTTGGTGATGGTTCTGTCTCCCCCTGTCTGTTTTGGTGATGGTTCTGTCTCCTCCTGTCTGTTTTGGTGATGGTTCTGTCTCCTCCTGTCTGTTTTGGTGATGGTTCTGTCTCCCCCTGTCTGTTTTGGCGATGGTTCTGTCACCCTCCGTCTTTCGAAGTGATGGTTCTGTCTCCTCCCGTCTCTTGTTGTGATGGTTCTGTCTCCTCCTGTCTGTTTTGATGATGGATCTGTCTCCCTGTCTCTTGTGATGATGGATCCGTCACCCTGTCTATTGTGGTGATGGTTCTGTCTCCTCCCGTCTCTTATGGTAATGGTTTTTTTTCTTCCCTAACTCGTACTGTCAGCCGCCTATCTCTTGAGGCGATGGTTCCGTCTCTCTAACCTCCTGCTGCCAGTCTCCCGTCTATCGTCCGAGACGGCCCTGTCTCCCTACCTCGTTCGCTCGACGCCCGTCTTGAAAGGGAATCATATTCATGCCCACATAGTCTACCTTTCCTCCGTGTGCGTGGGAAGAAAGAAGAAAAAAAGAAATACATTCGTGTTATTTCTCCCCACGGGTTCTCAAAATGAAGTCGGAAGGTTTCGTTGAAGTCGTGTAGAAACCCACTCTCTCTCTCCCCACACCCCCAGCCGTTGAAACCGCTACCTTGCCTTTACATATTTTTTCCCCCCAGTTTACACAGACATGGGACTTCGTCTCGACACCCAATCCCCGCCTGTAATAACGTGTCTGTATCGCCAAGGATTCCCGTCACTTTATTATATCCAGGTTGGCCAGTCTTGCCACCCCCTCCCTTCGCTACTCTTGAAATTTGAGGTTCTCCAACACCCTGTGGTTGTGCTTATATTTGAGGTTTCTGCTACCCCCGCCCCCCCTTTTTTTATGGTTATACTGTAGTTTGCTAACCCCCTTTGGGTGTAGGTATATTGAGGTTGTAACCCCGGTTTGGTTATGTTGTTAATGAGGTTTCAAACCCCCGTTTGGTTATCGTAAAATTAGGGTTTGCCAAAACCCCATGCGTAGCTAAGGTTACTATTGATGTTGTCTACCCCATTTAGTTGTATGGATACTGAGGTTCGCCAACCCCTTTGGCTTTGGTGATATTCAGGTTCTAACTCTCTGGATTATGGCAATAACTGAGGTGCAGACTCTATGGTTATGGTTGTACTGAGGTTATAAGTCCTTTTGGTTATTGTCATACCGAGATTCTGTAGCCCCTCCTTTCGTTATGGTGATATTGAGGTTTTAAATCCTTTGGTTATAGTAGGACTGAGGTTGCCTAACCTCCTTGGCTATAGTGATGTTGAGGTTATAACCTCTTTGGGTTATTATAATACAGAGGTTCTGTGACTGTTTCGTTATGGTAATACAGAGGTTTGACCTCCCTTGGTTATACTACTATTGAGGTTCTTAACCTCCTTGGCGATAGTGATATTGAGGTTATAACCTCTCTCGGTTAATTTAATAGTGAGGTTCCTTGAACACCCTATTTTGTTTATGGCGATGCCGAGGTTTCGACGAACCCCCGTGCTGTTCCTCCACTTGAGGCACTTAAGGCCTTCTTTGTCTTGTCGGTAAGTAGACGCACTTATTCTTGGCTGAGTTCTACTAAGTAAGTGGGTTACCTGGCATGTCTGGGCTCCTGTATGGTGAGTGGGCCTGCCTCTCTCTCTCTCTCTCTCTCTCTCTCTCTCTCTCTCTCTCTCTCTCTCTCTCTCTCTCTCTCTCTCTCTCTCTCTCTCTCTCTCTCTCTCTCATAGACACACACATACATACATACACACAAGGGGGGCGGGGTTTAAGATTGATATGTGGAACGCATGCGTGTTGTTCAGTATTAGTTTCTTAACCCATCTTGTACACACACACACACACACACACACACACACACACACACACACTCATTCTAGACCGTCAAAAAACCATACATGTATACATTTCTATTGGCTTATGATATTCAACGTCATGAAGAGATAGACGAGGAAAAAGCATAAAAGAAAATTGAAACTTCTTTCAAAAAAAAAAAAAGGTTTGAGAAACATACATATATACACAGAGATCCCCTGTTCTCCTTGCATAATCAAAGCATTTATGGCCCAACCCTTCCAGACACTAGAGGCTCGTAAAAACCTTGAATATCCGTAAGGGATGAGAAACGCCACACTCGTAAAACATGAGGGAGAATATTACACACACACACACACACACACACACACACACACACACACACACACACACACACAGCTGTTAACCAGGATTTAGAGAACCGACGAGTTACAGGGAAAGACTAAAAGACCTTAGATTTACCCACCTTGGTAGAGAGAAGAGTTAGAGGTGACTTGATCATAATCTGTGAGTTTTTTTTCTAAACTCGATCGACGACGTGTGGACTGTGAACATGTTCCTCGAGAGATGTAGGGGAGAGAAAGCCACCAGAGGACATAACCTGAAATTAAGCAAGGAAACTTAAGAAAAATTGTGGGTGAATGGAATAGAACGACAGACACACACACACATGGTCATTGTATTCAGCCTACATAAGTTTAAGAAGCCGTATGATAGTAGAAAATGTACAAGAGATGGGGCACCCGCGAGTGCAGAAACCCCTCCCAATACAGTACGGATGGGTAGTAACAGAGAGCTAATTACACCTACACTCCCCCCCACAACAGTATGGATGTCTAGGGTCAACCTGCATTTTCCTCACAAAACAGCTTCGTTCTCCGGGGGGGGGGGGTCATCCTGCATTCATTCCCCCCTCTCACAACCCTCTCACTATTCTATATCAAGGAGGTCAACAAGGGTGTTGGATGAGGGCTGTGTGTGTGTATGTGGAGACAGAGACACAGAGAGAGAGAGAGAGAGAGAGAGAGAGAGAGAGAGAGAGAGAGAGAGAGAGAGAGAGAGAGAGAGAGGGGGGGGTACTTTGTTCTTTGACGTGTCTCTGCTGAGAAGACCAAAAGACGGCCAAAGATGCTTCCAGAGTGACGGACGACCCTGCTTTGGATGTGCGCATCCTCTTGGTGAGTGAGGGACTACTCGTGTGTTAGAAGCTGCTATCGCCTGAAAGGATGGTGATGGTGTGGATATCGCTTCTCCTCTCTTGTAACTCGCCATGATAACTACGGAGAGCGAGAATAACTTGCTAGAACAACCTAATGTAACAAACTTGCCATGATAAAGACAGACAGCGAGAATAACTTGCTATGATAACCTAATGTGACAACTCGCTGTGGTAAGTATAGAAAACGAGGGTAACTTACTATGATAACATAATATAATAACTTACCATGATAACGACAGACAAATCAGAATAACTTGCTATAACAACCTAATGTAATAACTTGTAATAAGTACAGAGAACGGGAATAACTTGCCATAATAACCTGATGTAATAACATGTTTTGTGACCTGCAGAGAATGAGAATAACTTAGAGAATATTTACTATAGAGTCACTTGCCATGGCAACAGCATGGAATAACTTACTTTAGTGATTTACTGTTATAACTATAGAGTGAAAATTATTTTACTCTGGGCGATCACATTGCCTTGGTAGGTACGTTCGTAACTACAGATGATAAGGATTAAAGTTAGATACGAAATCGCTTTGATTTATTAGAATATCAGAAAGTCTAGTTTTAATTGAAATAAAACACCGATCAGTTATATTGGAATATCGCACAACTAGTTTTATTTATTGACAGATCATAATTACAGGACAGAGAATGGGGGAAATAAAAGGTATTACATTTTTGATACTACAGTAATCATTTTTAGGGGGCTTGGCTGCTATACCGCTGCTATGGAGTTGACGCTACCATGTTGCTATGCAAATCGGTGGCATGGACTCTTATCTTTACCTGTCTCTCGGTACGTTTTTTTTCCTCTGTCTATCTGTCTGTACGTCTGTATCATGTGCGTATCCTTCCCCCACACCATCACCCTTTCCCTGAGCGAGCGCGCGTGGCGTTTTAAGATGGTGGTGGCGTCTGGTGGAGGGCAGGTTGTGGTGGGAGGGAAGGAACACACCCGGTGTGGATGGACAGGAAATTAAAAGGAATTTCGGGACTCCACAGTTTGGAGGAAAGAGAGAGAGAGAGAGAGAGAGAGAGAGAGAGAGAGAGAGAGAGAGAGAGAGAGAGAGAGAGAGAGGGTGGGCGGGTGAGATATGTCTATCTGGAAGTGAGACAGCTGGGTATTAGACAAGAAAATATTAATTTTTTTTTTCTGTATCATTATTGTCATATATTTATTCTTTTGTTCTCTGTATTTCTTTCTCTTTGTATGTTCTCCATTTGCTTCTCTTTCCTTGCCTTCATTGTCCTTCAAGAAAATGAATCGGCTGCAACCCCTTAGTATGGGACAGTCTCTCTCTCTCTCTCTCTCTCTCTCTCTCTCTCTCTCTCTCTCTCTCTCTCTCTCTCTCTCTCTCTCTGTCACTGTAATGTCGTTGGATGGAAATACTGCAGATATGCAGCATCACTGCCTCACATGATACCCGTCTGTGTGTCTGTGTTTGTCTGTCCATCACATTTTCCTCTCGCGTATGTAAATATGCAGATTCCCTGCGCTGAACCCAGTTTCATTTTAAGCTCGTATTCTGAGCAGAATGGGCCGACCAAGAGCGGATATCCGCCTTCCAGCTTGCCCTGTACCGAATGGATTCTCGTGTGACCAAATAAGACATCGAGCCTTTGCGCAGAGAGAGAGAGAGAGAGAGAGAGAGAGAGAGAGAGAGAGAGAGAGAGAGAGAGAGAGTCACACGTTGTGTTAGGAAGGACCACTGTGAAATAGGAAGGTGAAAATAACCATTATTGATACTGAACACTTTTCATGATAACACATTCATTCTCGTATCGTTTTATTTTATTATTTTTTTAAGTTATTTGAAGAGAAGGTTTATGTCTACGGAGGTACGGGTCTTGAACACGACGTTACGGCCCTTGTGGACGCGAAGTTACGACCATTGAGCACGACAGTACGATCCTTTAGGTGCAATGCGTGTTGGATCGAGTTTTGGCTTGGGTCTGATGGCGTCACCTTCGGCTCGACCATTCGTACCCGTGTGGTGATGCATCATGATGCTGGCTGCACACAGTTACGGTAAACGTGATGGGGAATGCGATTAATTCCTTAGTTCAATTTGAGAACTTAAAAATTCTTATTTCCTAGCATTTATAGTATGATAGAGAGGCCCTGTGTGATAGATAGGTCGCGTATGACGGATAGACCCTGCATGGTAGATAGACTCGGTGTGATAGATAGGCCCTGTGTGATAGTTGGGCCCTGTATGATAGATAGGCCCTGTATGGTAAACAGGCCCAGTGTGATAGATATGCCCTGTTTGGTGAACAGGCCTAGTGTGATAGATAGGCCCTGTATGATAGATAGGCCCTGTATGGTAAACAGGTCCAGTTTGATAGATAGGTTCTGTATGATAGATAGGCCCTGTATGTTAAGTAGTCCCTGTGGGATAGATAGGCCGTGCATGCAAACAGTTTGAACTGAAAAACAGGAATTTAGATGCTAACTGCAGTACATTAAATGGAAATTATATCATTCATCAGAAAAACTTGAAACGCATATAATTCTCTTTGAGAGACGTTGCAAAAAAAATCGCCATAACGTGGAAAAAGATATATATATGATACAGCGCTGGTGGCTGATTCATGTGAGAAACTGCAGAAGCTGGTGACGGAGTTTGATAAAGTGTGTGGAAGAAGAAAGTTAAGAGTAAATGTGAATAAGAGCAAGGTTATTAGGTACAGTAGGGTTGAGGGTCAAGTAAATTGGGAGGTGAGTTTGAATGGAGAAAAACTGGAGGAAGTGAAGTGTTTTAGATATCTGGGAGTGGATCTGGCAGCGGATGGAACCATGGAAGCAGAAGTGGACCATAGGGTGGGGGAGGGGGCGAAAATTCTGGGAGCCTTGAAGAATGTGTGGAAGTCGAGAACATTATCTCGGAAAGCAAAAATGGGTATGTTTGAAGGAATAGTGGTTCCAACAATGTTGTATGGTTGCGAGGCGTGGGCTATGGATAGAGTTGTGCGCAGGAGGATGGATGTGCTGGAAATGAGATGTTTGAGGACAATGTGTGGTGTGAGGTGGTTTGATCGAGTAAGTAACGTAAGGGTGAGAGAGATGTGTGGAAATAAAAAGAGCGTGGTTGAGAGAGCAGAAGAGGGTGTTTTGAAATGGTTTGGGCACATGGAGAGAATGAGTGAGGAAAGGTTGACCAAGAGGATATATGTGTCGGAGGTGGAGGGAACGAGGAGAAGAGGGAGACCAAATTGGAGGTGGAAAGATGGAGTGAAAAAGATTTTGTGTGATCGGGGCCTGAACTTGCAGGAGGGTGAAAGGAGGGCAAGGAATAGAGTGAATTGGAGCAATGTGGTATACCGGGGTTGACGTGCTGTCAGTGGATTGAATCAAGACATGTGAAGCGTCTGGGGTAAACCATGGAAAGCTGTGTAGGTATGTATATTTGCGTGTGTGGACGTATGTATATACATGTGTATGGGGGGGGGTTGGGCCATTTCTTTCGTCTGTTTCCTTGCGCTACCTCGCAAACGCGGGAGACAGCGACAAAGTATAAAAAAAAAAAAAAAAAATATATATATATATATATATATATATATATATATATATATATATATATATATATATATATATATATATGATAAACTGACACACAGAAAAGACTGACACACGAAAAATGTTATAAAAGGAAAATGATCCGTGGAAAAAAAGGAATTTTTTTTTTTGAAGTGGGTGAATATGGACACAGCAACACCATTACTGATGGCGGCGGGTCACGGAACGGTCATGGCTTGGTGATCCTTGGTGATAAAGGTTCCCCACACACACACATACCAGGAGAGAGAGAGAGAGAGAGAGAGAGAGAGAGAGAGAGAGAGAGAGAGAGAGAGAGAGAGAGAGAGAGAATGGTGTCCGGTGTTTAGTGTGGTGTTTGTGGTAGCAATGTCGTATCTCTTATATCTGCGTAAATTATGTTGGCGATTTGGAATGGCGATTGACGATAGGGGGGCCAGTGGTATTGTTGGGGAAGGAGGGTTTTGTGGTGGTGGTGGTGTTGGTGATGTAGTACCCTCAGCGCCTGTGCTACCTGCTGTATTGGTGGCGGTGGTGTGGCGTGTACTACATCCGGTTTCTGTACCGGCGACGCCTCCTTAATGACAGGTTAGGTTAATGTTCTTCGTCCGTTTGTCCGGACGGAGAGTAGGTTAAGGAGTCGTGTACAGTTCGCACCAAATGGCTCAGTGTTCTGTGCTTTACTTGGGTCACCCCCTTCCCTGACACAGTACTGTTGTGGTGCCGGTGTCCTGTGTTGTGTATTTTAGCAGTCTATTGCTATAGTAGTTCTTCTGCTATAGGCCGGTGGTGTATTGCTATACTCCCTTGCTGTATTGCGTTGCTCAAGTGTTGTATGATATTCCCGATGGCTGTATTCTTTACAGGAATGTGATAAAAGTAAACAATTTCTTCTGTATTATGATTCTTTTTGATATAAAGTTCCTATTTTGTTCTTTGAGACAAAGCAAGAATATTACTAGAGGCAAAGTTCACCGAAAAAAGTTATTATTATTACCATTATTATCATTATTATTTTAATTATTATCAATATTATTATGATTACTTGTTATTATTATTAATTATTAATTAGTGATCTTTATTAATGAAACTTGGAAATATTTGTTTTTTACTTTTTCCAGTAATGTTTTGTCTCTGTTCTCGATTAATTAAAAGCCGTATCGCTGATTCTTTTTTTTATGATTTATTTTTCTTAATATCTGAACACCTGCCATTATCTGAAAAACTGGATTTACTCATTTCACAGATGCACCGAAACTGAATTGGTTTATATATATATATATATATATATATATATATATATATATATATATATATATATATATATATATATATATATATATATATATGTGTGTGTGTGTGTGTGTGTGTAATATTCTCCTGTGAGTCCACTGGGAAAATGAAACACGATAAATTCCCAAGTGCACTTTCGTGTAATAATCGCATCATCAGGGGAGACACAAGAAAGAAATATAAGTCAGCTGATATTCAACGAAGAGACGTAGTTAGGACGCCATTTGGTAAAGAAGTGATTGTCCAAGTTCAATATATATATATATATATATATATATATATATATATATATATATATATATATATATATATATATATATATATTGTATGGAAAGATTATTAGTTTAAGTACATAGAGATAACTTAAGAAATGAATGGTAAGAATAACTCTATGGGTTATCGCGGGATGGTCAACTGATAACGGTAAGAAGCCGGGAAAGATGGGAAGCGAAAATGAGAAGAAGAGATAGGCAAGGACTAGGGTAGGAAGTGAGTGGAATGAGGAGAGGAGAGGATAGGCAAGGACTAGGGTAGGAAGTGAGTGGAATGAGGAGAGGAGAGGATAGGCAAGGACTAGGGTAGGAAGTGAGTGGAATGAGGAGAGGAGAGGATAGGCAAGGACTAGGGTAGGAAGTGAGTGGAGTGAGGAGAGGAGAGGATAGGCAAGAAATTGGTTGGTTGGGAGGGAGTGGAAGTGGAGAGGATTGATGAGAATGGATGAGGTGGGAGTAAGTATGAGGAAAGGCTTCGGGAGGGGGATAGTGGTGGTGGTGGCGGAGATATTTACTATATGCCGTCCCAGGCTGGATTCATTTTCATTAAGCCGTAACTAAGAATTAGTGTTATGTCCAATTTTGCTGACGAAGAACTCGAGGAACACCGGTCGAGAATGGGGTGTGGTGAGGCGTTGTGAGGGTATGGCTAGGAGGGGAGGATATACCGGACTCGCGTGAGTTGGAAGGGGGGAGAAATGAGGGAGGCGGTTGATAGTGGTATGAGCGGCGAGGATATCTAGAGACTCGGTATGAGGCGAGTGTGGGAGACATTCGGGAACTGATTGGTTCGATGAAGAAATGTGGTGGAGGTTCAAGGTAGTATGAGATATGAGAGGGGGTCTAATGGTGATATGGGGAGAGATGGACAAATTGTGTCATATGAGGGTGTGGGGGTAGGGGGTGGTTGATGGTGATACATGAGATATGGAAGGGTCATTTAGTGGTATGAGGTGATATTAGGAGACTAATGGTTGTATGAGGAGATGTGAAGAGGTCACAGTGGTATGAGGAGGTATAAGGGGGCTAATGCCAATGGTATTATGAAGTGATATGAAGAGGGTAAGGTTGAGACCACTCGCTCAAAAGCCATATCTTGACTCAATCGTTTGCATAGCTGGCCATGTCAAAGAAGACACATTCTGCATGGTCAGTATGTAATATTTTTCCTCTGTACATCATTGTTCGCTTTCTGTCATCACAGACACACAGGCATGTTATCCTTCGCTTTTGTAGACATAACTACAAATTTATGAGTTCCGACATGTGGACGGAGACCATGGCTTACCCCTTAAAACTTGCATGGTATTAATCCTCCAGACTCTTACCTTTAAAAACCGACCCATCCTTCGCTCAGGTTACAGACTTCGATGGAAAGCATCAGCTAGACTCCATAACCCTTTGGACACCACCCGACCCTAAGCCTTTCGGAGACCACACTACGGCAGGCAAATTCCATCAACTCCATCGTATAGTGTGAAGAAGCTCCTCCTCTTCCTCCTCCCCCTCTTACTTTTCTTCTTCCTCCTCCTCCTCCTCCAGTTCTTACGGGGCTTAGCGAACTACCATTAAGGGACACTGTACCACCATCTTGCACGCTCGTCTACACCGCGCGGTAACCCACGACGCTGGAGAGTGCTGGCACTCGCCTCTTGCAATTACGTGGAGCCGGACAGACAGACAGACAAGGTAGGGGTCGTTATAGAGATAGAAGCCTCGCACGAAGACCCCGACGCGAAGAATGGACTCGCCCTCTTATGCTTTTTTTTTTTTTTACCCCTTTTTCGTGTATATGGTCCGTAATGGTTCCCAGTAGGTAGGTGCTCAATACGTAATGGTTCCCAGTAGGTGCTCAATACATAATGGTTCCCAGAAGTGCTCAGTACAGTGCGTCGCCTGACGCTGCCTGTCTAGACCAGTCCGGTAACTTGTCCGTTTGTGTGTGTGTGTGTGTGTATTATTTCTAGTTTATTGTCCTTACCCATTCATGGGGCTGCGTCATATAGTGGCGTTTCCTTATTTTCTTTTCCGTTTTCTTTCTCAAGGGCTGAACTCGTACATCAGGTTGATTCCTTTGCCATTAAGCAGCAACTCGCTCCACAGTACTATAATTTACGTAATGCTGTTTACGTATCTATAATTCAGCCTCTTTGTCCTTCTTTTTTGTTGTGTATTTGTCCATTGCAAGGGTCGATATACGACCGTGATCACTGCCTTTGAATATACACTGTGGCAGTAAGAAAATATTTTGTGAATTCTGGAGGAAGAATACTGTGGACGAAGACTTCCGCTGGTGTAAGAAATGTAAGGAATTTTGTGGCTTATTTATTTAAAGATTTTTTTTTTTTCGCGCATGGTTTTATTATAAACAAGTCCTCTCATCAGAAAGTTGACCCTGAGTACATACAGTTGTAATGCACATGTTCACATGTATATATACACACGCGCACACACACACGCACACACATTTGCTGAAATATTCCGCTTATAATGAAATCCCTTTGTTCGTCATGGATAGAACAAAAATCGTGCATTTCTTTGTAAGTTGAGAAACATGATTTAATCAAAACGTTGTATCACATACGAGTGTGTAATGAAAATGCGTTGAGCAGACTTCAACATCTGTAAGTGTTAGATGGATGAATCGGTCATTTGATGGATATATACTTTGATTTATACCTTTAAAGGCCATAATTACAGAGCCATCGAGCTCCATTTTCTATGTATAATAATCGTTTATTAATCATTATTTACTTTCGAAATGAGTATTTGAGTTCAGACCATCCGATCACCTCATGACACACACGTGTGCTGGTGTATGAACATCTGCTAACGCTATTTATAATCACATTACGAAGCTAGATCATTCTGGTGTCTTATGCTAAGTTCCGCGAAGTATCGAGGCAACTCGTGTTATCACGAGAACGGTAAAGAAAATGAAATTTGCAAACCAGCGGATAATTCCTTGTTGGTTCGCTGCCTCGGCCAGCTGATGCTTCCCAGCGGCGTGTACACACAGACATGAGGCCGACCCTCTGTGTCTATTGGCTGTTGTTCTGAGCAAGGTCGGTACCACTCCAAGCCAAATATTGTTCCCACGGAAATCTGTACCGTAAATGTACGCTCGCATGGAGAGCAAACAGGGGACATAACACGAGGTTTTACGGAGTATACTTGCTTAGGAAAGAGGTGAAGACATGTGTTCATAGTGCATGAGGGTATGGCGGACGAATGGAATGAACAAGAGTTGGTGATACATGTGGAATGTTGAGAGCACACAGGAGTTTAAAAGTGATGTGTGATGGTAGAAAGAGTTCGAGAGACGGGTGGAGGTCGCCACGACTCGGTAGGACTCCCTCAACGTGCAGTGCACATAATGTATGGGGAAGGTTCATAAGATGGGATTCCACAAGCGAAGGACAGGATTCCATCATATGCGTAGAACTCTCTCCTCGGCACCGTACAGATATATGATTCCAGCTGACGTTCCCACAGGAAATAATGGTATAACTTTTATGATAACCCTCGCCTTCCTGCTTGTATATTGCAAACTTCCCCGGCCTTGGTGGGGGGCAGACTAAGTCTCCACCCACGCACACACACACACTTGGTTAATAATTCAGTTCACTGCTTCCTCAGTCACAAGCAGACATGCCCGGGTTAAAGTTCCATTGAAATTCATGATTAGTCCCTGAATATTTTTACCTCTATTGTGGATATGTATGTACGTGCCAGGCAGCGAGCTGAAACGCAACTTATTTTTCCCCCCCAATTTACCCGTCAGTTAGTCAATATATTTTTCCCTATATGCCAGTCTTGAACAGTCGGAGTCCTGAGTGGATTAGCTCTCCAGTCAGGTAGGTAAAGCCCGGCAACACTGCTCAGCCTGCAGTCAGTAGGGTTCACAGGTTGGAGGCACAAGGTAACGAAAGGTCACTCCCCCGCTCACCAAGATGAGCCACCCTCGACCTCTCTCCCTCTCTGCTTTAAGCCTGCGGTCTTCTCTCCCTGGTAATAGTGCTTTCACGCCCTCGGCGAGAGGGTGCATAGAGTGAGGGTGTGCTCCCTCTGGCCTTGAGTGCTCTCGAAGTGTGCGATTTCTTTTTTTTTTTTTTTTGAGGCCGCTTCGTTGGAGGAACGAACGCGAAGCTCGTGTGGATTTAACGGTCTCGATAGAAATGACTCGTTTCGGTAAATACTCTGCGTGTCTGTGACATCCCTAAACGAGTTATAAGTGAGTAATATGGATCATGATGTGTTGACTGAAGGTGAAACAAGTGAAGGGAAAAATGACGAGGTTTTTTGTCAATCGGTCGACTATGATCATGTGATTAGGAAACGGTACTCCTCTCGGGTTGGCCCACCACAAGAAAGGAGAGAAGGGGGACTTTGAAGTGGATTTCAGGGAAGGGCGAAACACACAAGCATCCATACGCAGGCATATACAGCGTTCCCTTCTTCCTTACGTTGTGAACATCAAGTGTATACAGTGTTGCTTCTTCCTTACGTTGTAAACATCAAGTATATACAGTGTTGCTTCTTCCTTACGTTGTAAACATCAAGTATATACAGTGTCTCTTCTAACTTAAGTCGTGAACATTAAGTATATACGATGCTGCTGCTTCCTTAACGTCATGAACATCAAGTATATACAGTGTTGCTTCTAACTTAAGTTGTGAACATTAAGTATATACGATGCTGTTGCTTCCTTAACGTCATGAACATCAAGTATATACAGTGTCGCTTCTTCCTTACGTCGTGAACATTAAGTATATACAGTGTCGCTTCTTCCTTACGACGTGAACATCAAGTATGCTCAACAACCTCGGAAACCTACTCGTAACTTTCCACTGTAGAGTACTACCCTGTTACAACTTCCTGGTCCGAACGTCAGTTTGCCTCAGAAGTGGATGCCCAGCCGGTGTCGTAAGTATATCTTAACCATATGTCTTGCCTCGCCGACCTGCCCAAGGACTCTTCTATGGTGGGGTCGAGGGTGGGAGGGTGGAATTCACGGAGCATACCAAGCTAGACACGTCCACCGGGCGGGGTCGAAGGTCAGGAAGTGTAGTGATAATGTGTGTTTCCTTTGTTGGGTGAGTGTCGGCCATTCGAAGGATGTGATTATATATATATATATATATATATATATATATATATATATATATATATATATATATATATATGTGTGTGTGTGTGTGTGTGTGTGTGTGTGTTTGTATTGGAAAGGATCTTAATTTTGCGCGTGATCAAATATATTCCTATGAGTCCACGGGGAAAATAAAACACGATAAGTTCCCAAGCACTTTCATGCGATAATCACATCATCAGGGGAGACACGAGACAATCGCATGTTAACCAAATGGCGTCTTAGCTTCGTCTCTTCGTTGTATATCAACTGACTGTTATATTTCTCTCTTGTGTCTCCCCTGATGATGTGATTATTACACGAAAGTGCACTTGGGAACTTATTATATTTCATTTTCCCCGTGGACTCATAGGAATATATATATATATATATATATATATATATATATATATATATATATATATATATATATATATATATATATATATGTAATATCATATCAATATGTATTTTCTCTCTAACAACACGCATATATACCCACTTCCGTGTACAAAGTGTTCCGCTGTTTAGCCAGTCTTTGTGGACGTTGCAATTCAGCAGCACACCCTCTGCTGGGTGACACTCGTAGGACTTTATTGTGGCTTCTGCAGGAGGTTAATGGACTTGGTAAGACTGGTGCAAGAAACACCAGCGGGGCTCCATTTATTTATTTATTTTTTTTTCATTTCAAATGCATTCGTATGTTCATAATGGTTCATACAATGTGTGTGTGTGTGTGTGTGTGTGTGTGTGTGTGTGTGTGTGTGTGTGTGTGTGTATGTGTGTTATAGTCGGTATCTGTGATTTTTAGGATAAAGTCCTGTTTTTTCTCCTTGTGATTCCGTAATATTCTCTCTCTCTCTCTCTCTCTCTCTCTCTCTCTCTCTCTCTCTCTCTCTCTCTCTCTCTCTCTCTCTCTCTCTCTCTCTCTCTCTCTCTCAGTTGACCCAGTGGGAAGAGAGAGAGAGAGAGAGAGAGAGAGAGAGAGAGAGAGAGAGAGAGGAGAGAGAGAGAGAGACGATGATGGCAATGCCTTGGGAAGCCGAACGTGAAAGGTCTACTACACGTAGGTCGTCTTCGATGTGGCTATTCCTCACATTTTACATTCACCACCACCACCACCACCACTCACACCCACGTCTGTCCTTGACAGGAAAACATAAGAAACGTGTCGAGAACCTCCCTTGTTTAGACCCTACGGTCACCCTAGGGTACAGTTATTTTGTCCTTTTACCCGTATCTGCTTTCTCTTGGTCGAGGTGGTGGCCATACGTATTGCAGAGCTGGAGGAAACGTAAAGACGAGGTTAAGAAACGCGTGAAAGGACGAGGGATAAAACGAGGTAAAAAGCGGAAAATAAGTGAAGTGTAGATAGCAAAAGGATGGATGTAGGAGGAGGAAATGAGAGAAGTGGAGGAGAAATGACAGAAAAAGGAGGAGGTGAGGGAGAAGAAGACATGATATACTCGTAAGGGGAGGAGGAATAGAGGGGAGGTTGACAGAATGGGAAGAGAGGAATGGAAGAGAGGTTGTCAGGAAGGGACGGGGGATATAAAGGAAGATTTGATAGGAAAGTGGGAGATGTTAGGAGACAGCTAAGGATAGGAGGATACTGATGATGCGGGGAGGGAGGCAAGCAAGAGTGTAAGGTTTGGGCAAGGGTTGAAGAATGGAATTAGGTGGGACGAAGAGAATTTGAAGTTAATTATAGGAGGAGAGTTGGGTGGTTAAAGATTTGGGAAGCAGAAACAGATTTAGGCCATGAAGGGTAGAATTGAATTTCGAGTCTTTGAAAAGAGATATTAATAAGGGAGTTGAGGAGCACTGAAATGATACAGGTGTTAGGAAAGAGACGAAGCTGAGATTTTTGGAGAGGTAAATGAATCGACAGATTGGAGAGAGAAGTGTGGGATTTTAGGGAGTAGAGATTAACTTGGATCACAGACGTTAAGACAAACTCGAGGCTGAGGGGGAGAGAACGGCTAGATGTCGAGTGAAAGAGAGATGAAATGGAAAGGGGTAGTTTCCATAGGTCCCTAACTGTTGCGGAACGCTCTTGTCAAATTGCGTAGCATTGTCGTCCGGAATTTCGCATTGAGAATAAAAAGGGAAATCAAAATATGTATCTGCGCACAACAACACTGAAGGCTCGCGCAATGATATACAAGCTGGGGCTATACGAGAGACAAGGGGGCACCACGGTCATCCATAACTATGTCAGTTCCAAGGGAGGAGACATGACACACACACACACACACAGGACTTGGCCAGAAATCATCACCAACCAACCCACTCTCGAGCTTCGGGGGGGGAGAGAGAGAGAAAAAAAACACGGGGATTAAAACTGGACAAGACGAATCTGCATTCGTTATTCAGAATCATCGGAGAAAAATCGGTGGGAAAGTGTGAAGGCTGCCCCCTCCTACGCGGCGGGGAGAACCATGTATGTTTGATGGTGTCTTCAGGTGGGAGAGGCGAGGCGAAGGTTACTGAGGAGGCGGCGCGAGGGCGTGGATGGTGGAGAGTGAGGGAGGAAGGACGGTGAGGATGGTGGAGAGTGAGGGAGGAAGGACGGTGAGGATGAGATGAAGGTTGTGAGAATAAGAACTGAAGGAGGAGCACAGGAGAAGGATAAGATGGAAAATGAAAAAAGGATGGGAGAGAGAGAGAGAGAGAGAGAGAGAGAGAGAGAGAGAGAGAGAGAGAGAGAGAGAGAGAGAGAGAGAGAGAGAGAGCACTTACGAGTATTTAGGAACAGATTTTTTTGACCTGAAGGTAGGGCTACCGCCCACCGCAAGAAGATAGAGAGTTATGAAGGAACGAGTGTTTGTTGACGTGTTGTCAAG
Source organism: Panulirus ornatus (assembly GCF_036320965.1). Lineage (NCBI taxonomy): Eukaryota > Metazoa > Arthropoda > Malacostraca > Decapoda > Palinuridae > Panulirus > Panulirus ornatus. Next base: position 13,466,822 of record NC_092240.1, on the reverse strand, counting down.
TGTAATTGTACGAGATGGGGGGACTTGCATGTTTATGGACTTGAGAGCCAGCAGCTACCCACGTGTAGATGAAGAAGAAACAAAACAAAACACAAAAAAAAAAAGACATCTACCAAGACCTAAGGAGTGGTACTTGACAGCCACTGGGGAGCTGGTCCGACATACCCAGGTGGGTAGTACCGGTAATATACCTCCCTGGATGGGTGGCTGCCTACCACCGAGAGAGAGAGAGAGAGAGAGAGAGAGAGAGAGAGAGAGAGAGAGAGAGAGAGAGAGAGAGAGAGTGAGTTAGACAATAAGGGAGTAAGGAGGGAAACCAAACGATTATGGGAACTGGGAGGGGGAATAGAAAGGGGTGAGGAAAGCGAATAAGGTAGGAAAACCCGATAGGCAAGCCTTGGGTAGGAAAGGTAAAGGATGGTGGGGTTGAGGGAGTGTGTCAAGACGAGGACATTTAAGGGTAAAGGAAGGATACCGGAGGAGGGAAGGTGAGGGGAGGTTGTGGCGTGGTCATGCATGTTGGGGAGAGAGAGAGTGTGTAGGGGTGTGAGGCCGTGGAGGTAGCCGTGGTACCTGGGGAAGAAACCAGGGAGGAGAGGTGGGGTGTTTTGGCGTGGCCAGGAGGAGGTTGTGTAGGATGGAGACAGTGGGTGGTTGGGGTGTAGCCATGCTCCCCAAAGGGGAAACCTGGGGAGAGGAAGGAGGTTGTAGTGTGTCCATACTGCCTTTGGGGAGACGGAGGGAAGGAAGGTAGGCTGGGGCGTAGCCATGCTGCCTGGGGTGGGAGAGACCCGGGTGCCGGGCTTTGTTTATCTTCAGGGGACTAGGGATGGCCAGGCAAAGGTCAGGGGTCACGGATGCTGTGCCTGGCGTGTCCTCCTCCTCCCTCCTCCTCCGCCTCCTCCTCCTCTGCCACATTCCTCTCCCCTTTCCCTCTCTTCTTGTACAACTTATATCACTCTTTTTCATCTTCTATTCCGCAGACTTCTGTTACTTTGTTCCTTTTCTTTCTTACCTTCAGTTCCTCCTCTTCTATCCTCTCTCTCTCTCTCTCTCTCTCTCTCTCTCTCTCTCTCTCTCTCTCTCTCTCTCTCTCTCTCTCCAGCACTTACTGATGGCCCCCCAACACTGATGTGGTTTCAGGCCGGCCCCGTCTCCGCTGTTTAGTTTCGAGAGATGCGGACGGTACGTGTGTAACAGAGTCGTACCGTATTGCGTATGGTACACGGAGCACCTTTCTCCATAGACATGTACGCGGATCGTTTTTTTTTTGTGTATCAGGTGTGGTGCACGTAGCATGTTCTGCGTTCTTGGTGATAGGCGGATCATGCCGTTTCTGTGTTTACGTGCGGTAAACGGAGCACCAACAGCTTGTTCCGTGGTGCTTGTGGTACACGAATCATACCTTTCCACGTTACTTGTGGTACACGTAGCTCCTTGTTCCTTGGTATTTACGGTGCATTGGTACAAGTGGCATCATCTCCAATTCTCCTTTTAAATCTCTCACGTATATCCTATACTTTGTGTGCCCAGGGTACCTATGAGACTTGATTATGCAGTATTATTGATAAGGACGCTGGTATTCTGCCTAGAAAGAGAAAACTGATGACGTATTTCCCCCCCCCCCCCCCCCATTTTATTATTACGTACTTGTTACTTATTTTGCTACTACGTATTAGTGCTACTTGGGGGCAAGGGCTGGCGGTGGCTTCTTCCCCAGAGCACTGGATGAGGTCAAGGCCTGTGTGTGTGTGTGTGTGTGTGTGTGTGTGTGTGTGTGTGTAATTAACTATACATGATTACCTCTTTGTACAGTATGGGGAAGGTGGAGGGGGGGTTTCCACGCTCATAGAGCCCCGTCTCTTGACCTCTCTCTCTTCTATCACATCAGTTTTTAAACTTCTGTATGTGTTTACAGTCCCAGTTTCATAATTCTTATTTTTGTTGCCTCCATAAGTCTTCTAGTACGAAAATGCTTCTTTACTCATCTTCCGACGAGTTTCTTGTTAAATTTCATATTCCGGCGTCTGGTTGTTTTATCCCTGCAGCCTTCGAATCTCTCTTCACTCATGATATCAAAAAGATTTATGATCTTGAAGATTGTGTCCAGGTTATCCCTTACTTATCTTTCTTCCATGGTGAAGAATTTTAAGGCTTCAAACCTTTTCCAATAACTCGATTCTCTAAATTAACCTTTTTTTTTTTCAACCTCCTCCTGATCCTTCTGTCTTGGTTCTTTGTGATTCTCTAATGCGATGACCGAACTTGAGAAGCATGTCCTCGTTTTTAGCCTAATGTAGGATGTAAATAACTTAATATTTCATTATCCATATATTTGAATGCTTTTCTAATATTTACCAGCAGACAGTTTGTTGTCTCCTTTGTTTTACTCCTAATGTGGGACTGTAGCGACATGATGGGGTTGGTGTCAACTCCCAAATTCTCTCTCGGTACAACTAATATCCTGCAAAGGGAAATTTTAATCGGGGCCTCTCTCCCACTCGATCCCCATCGTCATTATCTTTACATTGGCTCTGGTAGAATTTCAACATCAGTGGATCAGACCAACTTTGCAAGTTGACGCAATCCTCTGCGCTTTTCACTCCTCTCATGACCCTGGCACCATCCCCAAACGTATTTCCTTGCGGGTCCAATCTTTCTAGAAAAGCATTTACGTACAAAAAGAAAAGCAATGGTCCCCAGCACAAACCCCTTTGGCACGCCACTGGTGACTTAGGCTATTTCTAGAAGGCTCCCCCTGACATGCGTCCATTTTTCCCCCCTTCCGTTAAAGATTGTCATCTATCCAGTCATATGTCCATTAAAGATGTCTACTCCTTGTTCCTTCCTGAAGAGCCAGCCTTTTTTGTATATATAAACCACGCATATGGCACACTGTCAGATGCTTTTGGTCAGTCTACATGCAGTCAGTCAACCCAACCTTTTCTTTCGTCTGAGAGAGAGCCCACTCTCTTCAAGAAACCTAAGAGGTTCTTCTTGCATGACCTCCTCTCCCACAGACCGTGTTGTCTACCACTTGGGTAGTTCCTCCTCTACAGGAAGTCATGCATCTGCGCTCTGGTCATCTTTTCCAGCGCCTTACACTCCACACTCGTAAGGAAGACCATTCTGTAGTTCAGCGCTTCCTTCCTTCCCTCCTTTTCTTCCTTCCAGTTTCGTCTCTTATGGAAAGGCAAGACGTTACCCCCTCCTCCACCCTCATAGCACTTCATACCTTTCACCAGCGACATCTTGAACGTTATTTCAGCGTAGTCATATGCACAGATCTTCAGCACTGGGAGAGAAATCTCATTAAGACCATGAGCCTTCAATGGATAACGACCCTTATGATAGCCCATTCGTCTGTTTTATTGCAATGCTTTCCCATACCTTCTCCTCCTCAGTTCCATCTCGCTGGTGCTATTGGTTATAACGTCCTCCATTGTCAAAATGCTTTTGAAGTTGTTATTCATTTCCCCTCATAACATTGCATCTTCATCTCACTCTCTCTCTCCTGATTGTAGCTTTTTAACAGACAACTTACTCTAGGCGATTCAGTGAGAAAGTTTTGAGTTCTCCTCTACCTTGTTCTCAATATTCTCTACAAAGTTCCTCTATTCCTCCTTTCTTATTCCTTCGTATTCTTATTTCTTTCCTTTACCTTATCTTCTTCACAGCTCATCACGAATCTTCTTAGCTTTTTGACACTTTCTTATTTTAACCACTCGTCCCTCTTTCTCAACTTTCGCCATGCATTTGAGGCTAAAAGTACGTTATTATATTTCTATTTTTCCACTGTGAATCTGGCAGAACCTTCCACCTCAATGCCCTCCTTTCTGACTGCTGGACTCCATACCCTAATTCATGTCGCTGTGAAATTGTTGAGTTCTGTGTAGATTCCGCGATCATATTCTCCTCATCCGTTCATGGTTTGATTAATACTCTCCTAAAATCCTTGTTGACCACATAGCCACACTGAAGCCTGACACTTATCACCTTTTCCTAGTTGGCGTATCAGATACGGTATTCTTCGACATCCATCCCACTATGTGTGAAGATATGTAGGACAAATGGTGTGTCTGACCCAGATATCCTCGTGTGTTCATTGACCAAGCTGGTGTTGGAAGTGTTCGCATATACGCTACGAGAATGTGTGTTCTTATAACTCTGCTTTTCCTTGAGGATCTAAATTCTTCTTCTTCTTCGCCTGTCTTCTTAAAACTTGAAATCCCAAGTTATTAGTCCTTCATTATCTCTTGAGAAGTCTCTCTTGAGAGGTACGTGTTCTATAGTTTTATGCACCAATGTGAGGGTAATTACCTGTTTGTACGGGGAGGGAGTGTTACACTTTGTGTGTGTGTGTGTGTGTGTGTGTGTGTGTGTGTGTGTGTGTGTGTGTAATTACACTTTGTCATACACGCTTTCATCACATTCCCATGTGTATACAGAGGACAGGATTTATTAACGTTTAGATGAAAGCAGAGGCAACACAGCGTTATATGAAAAATAACAAGAATTTCAAAATTAATTTAATATATATATATATATATATATATATATATATATATATATATATATATATATAGGTTAGAGTATTAATTGATAGAGAGCGATAATTAATCACTTGAAAATTTGAGAGTACTTACGAAGAGATTTTGCCCGAAGGCAAGCCTAGTGCGTAGCGCTCACCGCAGGATGATCAATACATACGAAGAAACGAGTCGTGCGAGTTACGTGTTGTCAGTCGTCATGTGTGAGGAGAAGGAACTGTTATATGTATGTGGACTGAATTAGTCCGGCGGCAGCAAAAGCCCACGCGTGGATGAGGCCGAGAAAGAAAAAAAGAAAAGACTGCAACCTGGGCCAAGGGAGTGATGTGCTGGCTGGCCGCACAGCCGTCACACACCCTTCCCGATACCCAGGCGGGTAGTACCGCTGATATATATGCCTCCCTGGTCGGTGGCTGCCAAAACGTCGGAACAACTTTGAAAACAAACCCGGGGAAGATAAGTTTCGGGCGTGGGAGCCATATTGTGAGGTTATAGTGCTTGAGACTAAAGGAAATAACAGAAATGATAAGAGTATATATATATATATATATATATATATATATATATATATATATATATATATATATATATATATATATATATATATTCTTTCTTTGAAACTATTCGCCATTTCCCGCGTTAGGAAGGTAGCGTTAAGAACAGAGGACTGAGCCTTTGAGGGAACATCCTCACTTGGCCCCCTTCTCTGTTCCTTCTTTTGGAAAATGAAAAACGAGAGGGGAGGATTTCCAGCCGCCCCCCCCCCCCCCCGCTCCCTTCCCTTTTAGTCGCCTTCTACGACACGCAGGGAATACGTGGGAAGTATTCTTTCTCCCCTATCCCCAGGGATAATATATATATATATATATATATATATATATATATATATATATATATATATATATATATATATATATATTAGCTAGAAAATGATGAAAAAAAGAATTGTGACGTGATGAGGGCTTATGAGACGAGGGAGTAAAGAACGGGAAAGAGAATAATGAGAAAGCTTTAGAATTTGAAAAGGGGGGGTTGGAGGTTGAGCGAGGATGGTACACAGAGAAGAGGAAATTACGAGGAGTTGATGAGCTCTGGATAATAAGATGGTGGAGGAGACTTGTGATGAGGCCCTGCAAGGAGGAAGTCACGGCGAGCAGACGAAGGGGATGGGGAATGTCGGCGGAAGAGCGAGAATTCGAGGAAAGGGATGAAGGGGAAAGGAGGGAGGATAGGGAGCTGGGGTGGATGGACAAACGGAGATGAGAGAGGATGAAGGGAAAGATAACGGAAAGGAGGAAGAAGGGAAGAGGAGATGTAAGAGGTTGCAAATCCATGGTAAAGTAGGCTAGATAAAGTAGAAGAAGAGGTGGAACGAGGCGAAGGGAAAATGGGGATAAAGAAAATCGGATGTTTAGGCAAGGAGGGGGAAAGAAATGCGTTATCAGAGGCGGAGAATGAAGATGGGATGAGTAATCGCGAGGGGGGGGATATGAGGAGGGATTTGGGTCAAAGAGGAGGAGGAGAGGGGAGGCAGAGGGTGGCAGACGGTTGAGAGGCTGCAGGAGGAGCCTCAAAGAGGGACTTCGCTTAGACTACGGAGGAAGACCTAAACAAGACCAACCACACACACACACACACACACACACACCGAAAAAGGTCTTCATTAAGACAACTGGCAGAAGGTAGAGCAAGGCCACGCAGAGAGAGAGAGAGAGAGAGAGAGAGAGAGAGAGAGAGAGACTACGGCGAGGCCGAAGGCTGAGTTTCCAGGACGACCACAAAGAGAGGGATGCCTAAGCAAGACGACACGCAGAGGAGGTCCTCTCGGTGCGTGGTGGCTGAAGCATAAGAGCCCTAGTGGTGCGCGGGAGTATAAGTCAGAGAAGCTGGTATGGTGCACGGTCCCTAAAGCAGGACAGGTGCAACTGGAGCAACGTGCTAAAAGCCGAAGAACCGCATTAAATGCGTAGTGTCTGAGGTACAGGCGTCCGGAAAGGTGTAAGGCGCATGAAAACAAAAGGAGTCCAACTGGTCCATGGTGCCTAAAGGAGAGAGAATCCTAATGGTCCATTGTGCTTATAAAAGAGCCATATTGGTCTATGGTGTCTAATCTAAAGGAGCCAAACTGGAGTTTGGTATTTGGAGAGAAGAGTCCGGATGACGTGTGTGTGTGTGTGGTGCCCAAGACAAAGGAGACCAGATGGTGCATAGTGTCAGAGACGAAGGGAGCCATGCTGATGCTTATGGTGCGTGGTGTCGAAAGTAAGTGGAGCGATGATGGTGTGTATCGTGTCTTAAGTTAATGGAGCCCAATTAATGTATGGTGTTAGGAGCAGAGAAAGCCAGCTGGTGCCTGTGGTCAAAGACAGATGAACCTCACTAGTGGTGGTGGGGAATGAGAGCAGACGAGGATCCCATTTGATCCCATGAGTCTGAACCAGAGACGCTCAAGTAAGCGACAGAACCCACAATTTGTTACGCACTCACGAATCACACAACACATGACTTACTACAGTAAACCTTTTAGTGCACAGGATCAACACTGATACTGAGGTAACCAAATTTGCCTGTGTCATAGTAAACGAATTGTTCAACGAAAGAAAATTACATAGATTATCCGACGAGGAAAGATAAAAGGAGGAGGAGTTTAAAAATCTTATGATAGAGCAATAGAGGAGAGTTAGTACTAAAGGTAGAATGTGGAGATCAAAGAGCACGAAAATGGAACATGAAAGAGCATACTGGAAACTGAATGTCAACGTGAAATGGAAGAGACAACGGAGAAAGGGAAATGAAAAGACATATATATATATATATATATATATATATATATATATATATATATATATAGAGAGAGAGAGAGAGAGAGAGAGAGAGAGAGAGAGAGAGAGAGTGATAAAGCTGAGTTATCATCAAGTGAATGCTGTTTGAAGCCTCAAGTGGCTAATGTCGCCAGCAACATAACAAAAGTATTAGACACGAAGAAAAGAAGAGAGAAGACATGAAAATGAAAACTAACAGAAGGTTGGTGAAAGTGAAGATGAAAAAGGAGACGGGAAGCATAGACGGAGACCTAAAAAGAATGTAAAGATTATGCAAGAGGATGAAGAACAGATGACAAAAATGAGGAAGGATTTCTGAGATAAGATTTAAACAGAATGAGGTTGTCAGAGGTAAAGGATAGAGAGAATGAGGCTGTCAAAGGTAAAGGATAGAGGATGAATAGGGAATGAGAAGACTCTTAATTAGAGAGTGAGATGAAGAACTCGAAAGAGAGAGAGGCGGTAAGGGGAATAGAATTTGCAGATAGAGGAACGAAATGTGTGCGTGTGTGTGTGGAGAGAGAGAGAGAGAGAGAGAGAGAGAGAGAGAGAGAGAGAGAGAGAGAGAGAGAGAGAGGTTAGGGGATGGGGGGTTGTGGGAATAAAGAAGAGCGGCGACTTGCTCCAGCATCAGGTGGCCAATATAACCTTGTTGGTGCCAGCGCAGCTGTGGCACTGTGTGTGTGTGTGTGTGTGTGTGTGTGTGTGTGTGTGTGTGTTTCTGTCTGTCTTCCTATCTGTCGGTTTGTATTTCTGTGTGTGTGTGTGTGTGTGGAAGACTGCGTATGTCTCTTCCTATCTCAGAATGTGTTTGTCTTTGCATATGTGTGAGAAATACCAGAAAGATGGTGTGGGTGTGTGTGTGTGTGTGTGTGTGTGTGAGTGAGTGAGTGGGTGTGTGTTAGTGAGTGGGTGTGTGTGAGTTTGCTTGCTCGCTTAGACAAAGGATGTTCTCTCATGAAAAGGATGGAAAATAAACCCGCTTGAATAACAGATTAGCACACGTTTTCAATAGCCGCCACGCAAATGACTAATATGCATAAATGTGAAGAAAAAAAAATCCTAAAACTCTCCCAAAAATCCACGAAGATTACTTTTGTACATAGACGATAGACAGCCAAGCATGCAGGTCAAAGGAGAAGCAGCAGTGGAAGTAACAGTAGCAGCAGAGATAAAAGAAACCAGCAAAAATAAAAGGAACTTTAGAAGTTGTTTAGAGTCGTAAGAAAATGAAGGGACAGAAGCAACAGCAGTAGTATTGAAAGCAGCGGAAGCAACAGGAGCAGAAGGAACAGCAGGATCGGTGAAGCAGCCAGATCACTAGAGGCAACAGCCGTACAGACATATGTATCATAAGAAGCAGTAACAAGCAGAAAGCAGCAACAGTAGCAGTAAGAAAAGCTGGATTAGTGAAGCAGCCAGATCACTAGAGGTAACAGCCGTACAGACAGACGTATCGGTGGAGCAGGAACAGAAGCGGAAAGCAGCAGAAACAGCAGCAGTAAGAGGAGCAACAGCACCAAACCCCCCCACACTGCTCACGGCGCAACGGCCAGGTATCTCAATCGATAACTCACGCAGCCTGGATGGTGGGAGGAGAGCCATCTGTTGATTATCACGATGGTCAAATTCACCTGCCAAGATCCATATGTTATGGCGCTTGCTGGTTGAAGACAGTGGCTTTAAAAGGTTCGCCAGGATTACATGTCTGGCATAAGATGTGTGTGTGTGTATGTGAGAGAGAGAGAGAGAGAGAGAGAGAGAGAGAGAGAGAGAGAAACAAGCTTCAGCATCTGTTCAGTTTTAGGGCAAACTACCTTGTATTGCACCTCTGATATAGATTTCAGCCAAGGGTGTTCACCCATGTACGTGGCCTTAGCTCAAAGAGCCGGTAGCAACCACCTTCAAGAGGATGCTCTCGAGAGGGAGCCAGCAAGCCTTGAGAACCCACCTACACAGAGCTAAACGTAAACTGTTAAAGAAATCGAATCCCCTCCATTAGAAATGTCACAAAGCAACGATGAACAGAGGAGGAGGAGAATCCAACACTACATACAGTTCACTGCGTCGATAACAACTTCAGAGGCTCTCTTGTGACTTTTATCGGCTGGATGGATGTAGTCTAGACTCGAGCAGGACCTTCTCTGTTTTTCCCCTTCCTCTTTCTTTTCACCAGATTTGCACCTCGTTGAAGAGAAGTCTCCAGTCACAGAAGAGAAGGAAAGAGTCGGGGAAAAGGGTTGGGATGGAGAATTCCCTTTCCTTCGTCCAGATTGATGTTCATTAAAGAGATCTCTAGGAAGAGAGAAGAAATGGCTGGGAAAGAGCTGGAAGAGTGAGAGGGAAGATTTCTCTCCCTTCCGCCCAGACTGCTCTTTATAGAAGACTTGTATACATGAAGGGAAGGCAGGGTTGGGAAAGAGCAAGGACTGGAAACAATTTTGAAACTCCCAGTCTGGGAGTTCACACCGTGGAGAGGTGACCTCAGGTGTTGGTACCTGGTCCGTGGCAGGAGCTGGCCAGGAGGAGTTGCAAGACTCGACTTGAGCAAGGAAGTCTGAGGATGAACTGTTCCTGGAGAGAGAGAGAGATTCCTCGACGCGGACAACTTTGTCTTTCGAGGAGAACGGGTGTGGGGTAGTTAGAGAAGTGGTGGCCAACCCCACTCCCACCTCACTTTTTCCTCTCTCTCAGCCCTTCCTCATGGATGTTGTACTTGGGAACACCATGGTGTCTTCGACTAGCGTGAACCCTCGTGGTTCTAGGGTGCCTTGTGAGGCGGAAGCTTTGATGGGTAAAGGCCTCTAGGGGTTAGGCGGTGACTTGATAAAAAGACCGCTGGTAGGGAAGAATTGACAGAAAGGAAGAAACTTCTGAAGTAAACAATTGTGGTTGAATTTTTTTCCTTTAGAGGGAAAGATTGGGGGGGGGGGGGTTTAAGGATAACTGCTGGACATCTTCCTTGGCGGGTAAAAAGTGAACTTTTTGTTTGGGGGGTCATTTAGGGAGTTTGTCTTGGTTAATTACTCGTAAAGTTTATCGCTTTTCGGATATTTACCAAAAAGAGAAATACCTAAGGCTGTAGATATTAAGGTTTTGAATCAAGAAAAGTATCTTTTAATTGGGATAGCCAAAGGATAATTCCTCATCCACGCCAGAGTTTAATGAGATCATTTAAACCGGCTTATAGACGAGGCAGCAAAACATCTTCCCAATTCCTTGATCCGCCAATGAAACAAAAGTTGAAATTGTTGACACTAATGATGTCGTCGGTAATAATTTCCTGATCACATGATTCAAAAAATTGTTTGAACGTTTCTTTAACCCGCTGTCCGTGGAGATTGTAGGCAGTCACTGACCTCGTAAGAGTAGGACTAGTTGGTAGATTCTTATTCCAGTGACAGTAAGATGGAGTGAGCGTATTTGAACTGTTATGCTGGAAGCTCGCACATTCTCGGCATGTTTCCTTCCCTACCGTCACTCACCAGCATGATCACCAAGCGCCTCATCAATACGCATCAGATAAACCCAGATTTACTTCACCTTCGACAAACGCATCTTCTCCTCTCAAGCTTGGATACTTCTAAATTCACTTCACCCACGACAAATGCATCTTCACTACACCCTAGAGAATCCTAGATCCACTCCACCCTCATCTTCACTACACCCTAGAGAATCCTAGATACACTCCACCCTCATCTTCACTACACCCTAGAGAATCCTAGATACGCTCCACCCTCATCTTCACTACACCCTAGAGAATCCTAGATACGCTCCACCCTCATTATCACTACACCCTAGAGAGTCGTAGATTCACTCCCTCATCTTCACTACACCCTAGAGAATCGTAGGTTCACTCCCTCATCTTCACTTCACCCTAGAGAATCCTAGATTCACTCTACCTTGGGCAAAGTCATCTTTACTCCACTCTCGACAAACGCGTCTTCACATCCTTGACACCACCGGAATGTGACGTAATCTTTATGGGTCAGGTCAAAGGACAACTTCACTAGACCCTTGTCTTCAGTGCATCCTCTACGCCTTTGATCTGACCCGTAAGGGATAGGGCGAACACAGCATACTCGCTAAAACAAGGTTAGAGTCCTTATGGCTAGAAAGGAAAGTGGATATAAAACATAAGAAGAATGAAAAAGTCGGCGAAAGTGAGGAAAAACAATGTTGCCTCACCCCTGCGGTGGGAGGTAAGATAGGCAGAGAAAACATGGATAATGGAGTTGCTGAAATATAAAGTAACCATCTGTAACCAAGGGGCAGAAAAGAAAATAGGGAAGAGTTGAAAATATGAAGTTGGGAAAAAGTAGTGAAAAAATCGGAAAGTAAAGATCTTATATATGCAGAAACAAGAAGAACTGTAACTTCGTTGTTTCAGAATGATTTCTTTTGATATCAAGTAAGAATAGGTTTCAGATTCAAGACAATTTGCTTCGAGGAACTCGAAGAGTCGGTGTCAGATGCATTGAAACATTTCAGCATGAGCCATTACTCCCAATGAAAGTCAAACTGTACCTCGAGAAAACCTTCAGGATATAAACTAGGCCTTAGAGTCAACACATTTGAGTTTTTTTTTTTTCTCTCTCTCTCAGGAGACGGTCGACGAAACATTCCACGAATTCATTTCGCGCCGGGGATATCTCCGTCACACACACACACACACACACACACACACACACAGAGTTTCTCCAGATGGGAGTCTCTGACGATCCCATTCGTCCAGTTGGGATGATCGTACACCCCCACAGGGATTAGATAATGTCAGGATACAAGCCTCTCGTTAGCCAGCCATTTCGTACTGACCTTTCCAGCTAGGAAAGGAGGAGTCAGGCAGGGGTCCCTGAGTGAATGACGTGTATTAACTGATTGCAGGATGAGAAACCCTGGAGTGTGCGTGGGAGGGGTGATCGGGTGGAGAGATTGGGATGGGTGTGTGTGGGTGTAGAAGGTAGGTAATCGTAGGGAAGATGGATGTAGGGGTTTGTGGAAGGTAGATGGAGTTTAGGAGAGAGATGCGAGTGTGTTAAAGATGGGTGATTGAGGAGGAGATGGGTTTGTCGTGTGGAAGGAGGATGAATGTGGATGATGATTGAGAGATCGGTGGTGGGTGGATGATGAATAACGGAGGGAGAAAGATTAGTGGGAGGCGGCTGAACGTGTTAGAGTCGTTTGGGTGTGTCTAGAAGCGGTTCGAAACAAGTGATGATGAAAGGGACTGATGGGTGATGGACATGATGGGTGATGAAAATATTAAGAAGGCGAACGGAATGCTTGATACGAGAGAGATGAGGACAGACAGACCTACCTACCTACGTTACCTACCTACTTTACCGTACCTACTTACCTTACCTTACCTTACCTTACCTACCTTACTTACCCACCTTACCTACTACCACTTTACATTACCTTGCTACATACATACCTAAACAGAGACGCGTGGACGACTCCTCTTCGGGATAAGACTAAAACCATTGTTAACTTAAAGGCCTCCGGAAGTGCTGGCTAAAATCCCGGGGTAAGATCAACTGGCCTCAAAGAAAAGTTGAGAGAGTTGATGAAGGTTGACGAACAGGCCGGCCCGGCTGTGGAAGGCGGGGGGATGGGAGGGAAGTTTAAACCGAGGAGGAGAGGTTTGGGTATAGTTAAGGGGGTCGGGTGAGGGGTCTGTGGTGTGTATGTTTCCAGTAAGGATAAAGAACATTTAATATAGGGACGCTCCAAAGAAGAATGTGCTGAAGAGGTCCATTACTGATGGTAATTGTTTTAGTAGGGTAGCAATTAGCGTGTAAACAATTTGTGTACAAATGTGTCGTTTAGCTTGACCAGTGCGCGTGTATTTGTCGAGTAATTTCTAGATACGTGGAGATATAGCATGTTGGTTTCCAGACGCCTACCTTTTGGCCAGAGAGTGTATTGAGTGGTATCTGAGGGTAGTATAAACTTCTCCAGCGTTCAGCGAGTTGACTCGTGAGTGTATCCTAATGATTTGACCAGTGCACGTTGAGTGCCCAGAGGTCTAGTGTGTGTGTGTGTGTGTGGAGAGAGTGTCTGGCCAGTAACTCTTTTCTCTAACCTCCGCATTTGCGAGTTAGGTACCCCTTCCTCACGCGTTGCTATGTTAGGACTCACTCCTGTGGCATGTATCTTATCTGTTCAGTTGGAGGTCGTGATCATTGAGGTACACACGACTCTCCTGCCCAGGGCGACGTTAACTACCAGAGGCTGTTGGTATGGCGATCCCCACATGATGTTTCAACTGGTATTTATCATAATTTTTCCCTCTTCGTTTGGTTCCTCCTTTTGTTCGACTCCTTCGTCTCTTCAGTGTTCGTATATAAGTCGAGTCATATATTGTTCGAATCTGTTTTGTTTTTTCGAGTTAATTTTTCAGTATGGTGGGGGGTTTTTTTGTGGTTTTCATCCTAATCATTATGAATATTCATGTTATCGTCGCTGTCTTTTTGTTTTGTTTTCTGTTCATATCCTTCATTTATTCTCTTGTTCATCTTGTTCTTTGTCTGTTATTACTTTTTCTATTTTTTCTTTATAGTCTATTCCTATCGCTAGTTTTGTTTTTGTTGTTGGTCTTAATTTCTTATTATACATCTTTTCCTTCTTCTACTTCAAGACTATCCTCACCATCTTCAGTGCCTTCTTCTTTTCTTTCTTTCCACCTCTTCTTATTCTTCTTTTCGTCCTTTTCTTCTCTCGCCACCTCTTCCTCTTCTTCTTCTTCACCTTTCTTCCCATTTCCTTTCTCTTTTATCCTCATTCTTCTTCTTCTTCACCTTTCTTCCCATTTCCTTTCTCTCTTATCCTCATTCTTCTTCTTCTTCACCTTTCTTCCCATTTCCTTTCTCTTTTATCCTCATTCTTCTTCTTCTTCACCTTTCTTCCCATTTCCTTTCTGTTTCATTCACTTGGTACAGACAAACCACGGGCCTTTCCCTGCGGGAAAGAGGGTGGACTTCGTATGAGCACTTGGCCGTCAGTATTTGGGGGTGGGGGTGTCAGAGGTCAGGTTTTCTGCACCCCCAAGCTCACCGAGCCATTAAGAAGTTCATTGGCATTTACCCTGGGTCAGGTTAATGTCGCCATTCAAACGTTATTTCAAGGAAATGGCCCACAGATTCGGGCGTTCATTTCGCAGTAAACGCCAATATAAGTTGCAGTTCCACCTCTCAGAAATCCGAGATATCGTGTGCTGATGATAAGACAAGTGTTTGTTCTGAGGTATACTATTAAGAACTATGAAGAACTTCCAGAAAAATGAACAGAGGTATATTGTTAAGATCCTCCACGAAGAACTTTGAAAGAAAAAGTATTAACCTTTTGCCTTTGCTTTGCAAAGGTGGTTAAATTTCGTGGAAGTAGATGAAAAATCTTTAACCTCGCGTCTAATACTTTATGATTATTAGGAAGCTTGAATTACCTTCAGTTATTAAAGAAAATGAATTTACTTCATATATTTCGAAAATCCCTTTAGGTTTTCTTCAAGATATATGAAAACAAAATTTAAGTATTCTTCAAATACATTAGAATCTTTAAATTTTCTTCACATAATGAAAAACAAAAAACTTTCTTCAGATACTTTGGAAACTCCTTAAAACTTTCTTCAAATACATTGGAAACCCCTTTAAACTCTTCCAATTCTTTTGAAACCTCATTAAACTGTGTTCAGATATATTGAAAACCGCTTTAAGTTTTCTTCAATTGCTTTGAAAACTTCCTCTGAATTTTCTTCAGAAACTTTCAAACTTCTGTCAATTTTCTTCAGAATACACTGAATGCTCTTAACTTCATTTTGAAAATCCTTCTATAAATCAAAACTTTCTTCAGATTAATTGAAAAGATTAAAAAAAAATCTTCAAAATACAGTTTTTATTTTATTTTTTTTCTTAAAGAAGTGAAATACTGTGGCTTCTCTGCAATGCCCTTGAGAGAGAGAGAGAGAGAGAGAGAGAGAGAGAGAGAGAGAGAGAGAGAGAGAGAGAGAGAGAGAGAGAGAGATAAAAAGTGGGTTGACTGACTTTAATGCCCACCTCCCTCCTCCATTACTAAGCTTGGCTCGGGTCTACGCAACACGCCATCCTGGCAACAGATGCACCAGTCTTCAGTTGGAGGACAAAAAAAAAAAAAGAAAAAATAGTCGAGAGGAGACAGAGAGAGAGCCTCTCTGGCACTCTCCCCCTCCACAACCATAAAGACTTCGCCCATGGCCCGTGCCAGACCGCTGGGCCGAACGGCGCATAAATCTCCAAAGAGATCGTCCACTTGTTCGCCTCATCCTACTCACCTCCCGAGCTCCCACTTCCCTCATGGGCCAACCGGAGTATAGGGGGTGTGGGTGTTACTATTCTTTTTTTTGGGGGGGTGTGGGGTGGTAGAGCGCTACGACTTGCTCGCTCGCTCGATGTACGAGTTCGCGTGGATCGTAGCGACTGCACGTAGTCCCTCCTGTAGATTTCATCGGTGCGCCAACACCTCTGCTTGTAGCCGAGGGAGATATCTTCCAGCGGATGAGGTGACTCGAGATCTCGTCATCCAAACGAGGTAGGCGCCCTCCTCCCTCCGACTTGGCTCTCTGCCTTTACCCCTCCAGTTCATGGGATGGGAGGAGGAATTCGGCGGCTTCGAATCATTACGCAACTCTTTCTTTTCCCCCACTCATCATCTCTACCCATATCCTTAGAACGTAACTCATGAGGAAGGAATATTATTGAAATGAATGAGAAGTCTGTATATCTCTTAACTGAATGATAAATTCGTATATCTATTACGTTTTCCCGCCAGGCTCGCAAAATGATGGATGCATAGATTTAAGAGACAGTGACGAAGGCGAGAGGGAAGGAAGATCATAGAAATGAGTGTGTTTGGTGGGGTAATTGATTGCGGGCTGGCACACCCACCCAAACACCCCCTTACCCCCCTTCCCCCTCCTCGGGAATGATAAAGCTGGCCATTTGCGAGACTGGAGGCTCTGTGGCCAGCCCTTTTGTTCCGGGACGAGTCGTTTTTCACGTGTTAATTGTGGCGCTTGATTATGATGTACTCCGCTGCCTACAGAGTGGAACAGCCTGCTTGATTGTACTCATTCTTTTCTTGCTTGCTTGCTTGCTTGACTGATTGATTGAGCTCGTGTTCTCTGGCTGGCTTCGTTTATTTGCCCACCGGCGTGTTGCTTCGCCTTGTTTGATTATTATCATTGGTTTGCGATCTTGCTCGTTTGCATATTTGTTGTTTTTAACTGGATTGGTTTCCTATTTGTCTGTGTTTGTTTTGCTTGCTTGTCGTGAGTGTATCTCACGTTTTGGTTCGTTTAATTAGTCTTCATTAGATGATGTAGTTCCCTTGCTTGTCTCTTAGTTTGTTTGCTTCCTTCCTCCTTCCTTCCTATCTTGTTTGCTTGGTTCCATCCTTCCTTCCTATCTTGTTTGC